>NW_020185322.1:1657676-1847418 GCF_003031525.2 Neophocaena asiaeorientalis asiaeorientalis
AAAAGAGCAAGGAAAAGAGTGAAGATCTTCATTTAAAAAAAGATTCCTGAATGTCTTCTCCTTTTCCCACTGCCTGTCAACCCCCTCCCATCCTTCCCCATGTTTTGGTGAGAGTGAGAAAGTGAGTCAAAGGTCAGGCAGTGTATTAGAGAACCAATGATTTTAATTCCCTTCCGGTCATCTGCCTCACCCCTTGCCCAGGAGGAGCTGGGGAAATGTGCAGGGAAAGTATTATGTTACATAGAATCTCAGCCACTTTCCCTCTCCTTTTTGCTTTCAGAATTCCCCCAGTGATATTGGACTGGCCCCTCCTCAGGCCCAGGAGAACTGGAAAGGATTAGACCCCGGCTTCAGGAAAGGGTGTGAGAAAAGATGGTTCCCTTTATCCCGCAGACCAGCAAGGATCAGTGGTCTCATGAAGAAAGGTGGTCCATGGCTGACGGTGCTGGGTAAACCATGCTTAACGTATTTTGCTGTAGGGTTTCTCAGGGTCTGTGTGTGCCTTAGAGTCTCTAGCTGGTCAGCAGCAGGTCCCAGCTTTTATTTTAATTCGTGTGTGTGTTTTGTGGAACACAGTTTGGAAAATGCTGCTATAGAAATATATTTAAGATGTCTACAAACATTTTTAAACCTTTAAATACCAAAATGCCCCTGATCTCACAGCATCTTTTCTTATCCTGGTGATTGATTTTGTTACAAATAAAAGTGTGTCCTCATAAAAATATAACTGCCTACATATACATGCACATAATGTACACACATAAATGCACATAATATGCATACATATAATGCGTATATGTACATATACATGCATACACTCATATACGCACCTACACACACATGTGCACTTACACATAACATGCACACACAATACACGTAACACATATGCGTGCACATAATATACATACATTTATACATATACATGTAGACATACACATATAGATACATATATACGCATAATGTGTACACATATATACACACATGCTATGCATACACATACATATGCCCATACATATATGTAGACACATGCATATGCATACACACATACAAATAATACACACATATGTGTGCATGATATACACACACTTAACATATATACACACACATAACACGCATTTATAGACACACGTGTGCATGCATATACCTACACATATACACTACACACAATATATACACACGTATACATGCATATAATATACATACACATACATAATATACATGCATACATATATATACACATACATACACATAATGTATGTGCATATACATACACATAATATACATGCGTACACATGCATACACACACACATATACACATTGACAGAGGCCCAAGGACTCTATGACATAGAGGCAGCAGCTCTCATCTCTTAAGGATGAAATTATGGGCAATTTATTTCATCAGTGTGCTTTTCTGTCATCTCCAAAATTCCTGTGGTTAGTTGTTCCTCTTGTATTAAGGCAGAAACACCGTGAACAGCCTTCTATTGTGTTTTTACTCTGGTGTTACAGCCACTCGGAAGGAGAGCTTGGCACACACCCCATCAAGGTGACTGCACAGAGGGTGTCTCTCCCATCACATTTCCCGATGCAGCAGCAACGTTGCAGATGTCAGTGGGGGCAGGTCCTCTGACCCGCTAATGGGCTGTGTCCGATTCTGCAGGGCTTGCTTGCCTTGCAAGGGTCACTCTGTTGTTTTCTCAGCTGCTGGAGCCTGACCCTCTCTGACAATTATTACTTCATGTCAAAAGACTGCCGGGCAAGCTGTCTGGATCTGCCAGGAGAGACGGAGCTGCCCCCATCAAACTCTGGGCTGCGAGGCTCAGGCGGAGGGTGAAAGGTTCTGGAGTTTTCTGTGGAAAGACACCTTGGCCCCGCTCCTGTGCTCCCCCACCCCTGCCCTCCCTAATAACCCCTCACCAGCCTTCAGCTTCCCTCCAAGCTGGAGCAGAGACCTTAGGCAGTGGCAGCATCACGGGGCCAGGGTCTGTGCTGTGAGAAAGTGACAAGAAAGATGGCCCTGGGCTGCTGGCTGACCATCTTCAGGATGGATGATCTGAGTCTCCTGGAATTTGTTCCAAGAGAAAGTGGAGAGGGCTTCTCTCTCCCTGTAATAATGACCCACTTCAATCCCCAGGTTTCCTGCAGGCGTAACGCAGGAGGGAGCGAGGCCCATGTTCACAGCCTCCATCATCTCTCACCGGCTCTTGTTTACAAAGTGCCAACCCAGGCTGCATGCTGCTCTGGGCCTTCCTGGAAGGGGTCATTCATCTGGGAGGAAAGTAGGGGTCCCTGAGAATGATGAAGGGCGATGGAGGGCGGCCACCAGGGCCTCCTACCTCTGTGTTTCCCAGAAGAAGGTCACAAGATGGCAGGGACCAGCCTGGGTCCAGGGAGCACCTCCTCAGGCAGAAGCTGGTGGAACTTCGGGTTCTGACTCCCAAGTTCAATGGCACCAGCGACATGTAGCTCTAACTTGTGACTTCTCCTGCCTCTCTCTGTGTGTGCCCATGGGGGTGGCCTGAGGAAATGCCACTGCTTCCTGGCAGTGCTGAGAGCTGCCCTCTGTTTACATGGATGAATCTAGAATGAAGATGGCTAATCACAACAATGGCTAATACTTTTGGAAGGCTTACCGTGTGCCGGAAAGAAGTGCTTGTAATGGATTATTTCACTTAAAGCAGTCTTTCAACACGTATCCTGTGTGCCGGCAAGGTTCTAGGCACTGCAATGCAGCAGTGGATGAAAGAGACAAAATCCCACGGATGAACAACATGTGGTCTGTACACACGACGGGACAGTATTCAGCCTTAGAGGAAGGGAATTCAGCCACGTGCTACAACATAGATGAACCTTGAGGATATTGTGAAAGAAATAAGCCAGACACAAAAGGACAGATACTGCAGGATTCCACTTACATGAGGTACCTGGAGTAGTCAAGTGGATGGGGATAGGAAGCAGAATGGTGGCTGCCAGGGGCTGGTGGGAGTGGGGAGAATGGGGAGTTGTTGTTTAATGGTGTTGACCTGAAACAAATAGACAGCCAGATATTTCTCCAGCAAAGAGGGTTTATTCAGAATCAGCAGAGAACTGCAATTCGGAGTCTGTGACAATGGTGAACACATACAAGTCCCCGCCCGGCAAGGGAAGGAGAACCCTTTTACAGGGGGGATTGCCTGGGGTTTTAAGAAAGTGGATGCACAACCCCTCTTCCCTGGGCTTTTAAAAAAAGTTCCTCAGGTAATTGTCTCGGGCAGCTGGGGCTGAGAATCACTAATTCACAGCCTTGACTGCACATTTAATCAACCGGGAGCTTTAAAAAAATACTGGTGTCTGGGTCCCATCCTGAGGTTCTGATGTCGTTGTTTGAGTGTCTTTGGGCTACAGCGCTTCTGAAAGCTCCCAGGGTGGTCTACTTTACATCCTTGACTGTGAGCCAGACTGGCAGCTCTGAGTCTGGTGACCATCTGCCATGGCCAAAACCCCCATGAAGCACTGTGCCTAGGACCCGTGACACTCTCAGGGGCCCGTGACTTTTAGTTTTCATTTCTTTTAAAATCAAGCAAAAAGATGAACTTTTAGGTTGAAGAAAATGTTGTCATATATATTATTAACATATTCACCTTTGTACCAACAGAGCCGTAAAATGGAATTTTTAAGATTTTTTTGTTGTTGAGGAAGAGCCCACGAAAGTCATGGTGCTGCCCCAATGTCCGCTCTGCTCTTGGTAGCCCCAGGGCCCTGTCCAGAGCTTTGAACCCAGTGGGTGCTGAGTGAATGAGGGAGGAGACTCAAAGGATTAAACAGTTACAAGGAAAATGAAATGCATTACGAGGGGGATGGATGCTCGTGGGACATTCCATGGAACTCATCCCACTGGCAGAGCTTGAAAGATGTGGAGAGATCAGGCCGGAAAAAAAATAAGGAAAGTGAGGTTGAGGAGAAAACTGCCTGATGATAATGCAAAGGACATCTGGCAGGACCAGGGGCATCTCTCTGTCTCCCTGTCTCTGTAAGTCTCTGTCTGTCTCTGTCCCTCCAGTCTCTGTCCCTTTCTTTCTCCACAAGAGCTGCAAGCCTTATTCAATTTGAAGCAGAAGAATTTGAGATGGATGTCTGGGGAGACTTCTAGAACCTACAAATTCTCCTACACAAGACAGGATTATTTGCAAGCATAGCAGCGACCAGGGTGCGGCAGGCTAGGTAGTCACCCAAGCTGCCCACCTGGGGGTTTTGCCCCGTGAGTTGGGCCCCTGGGATGGCTCACTGCCTCATCTCAGTCACTGCACTTCTTCCAGGGGTCAGTGTGGCCTGTCCTCATCGGGGGATGTTTGAGGAGGCAGGTGGCTCTTTCTGGGGCTCTCTGAGCCCACCCCGGGCTGGAAGCAGGGAACGGGTGTGATCATTTGTGAGGTCCATTCCCCAGGATAAGGGCAGCTTTCTCGAGCAGACAGATAAGGGACCTGGCCTTTGGCTCATCTAAAAACAACTGAGGGACTTCCCTGGCGGCCCAGTGGTTAAGACTTTTCCTTCCAGTGCAGAGGGTGCCGGTTCGATCCCTGGTCGGGGAGCTAAGATCCCACATGCCTCGTGGCCAAAAACATAAAACAGAAGCAATGTTGTAACAGATTCAGTAAAAACTTTAAAAATGGTCTTTGGACCAAAAATGGTCCACATCAAAAAAAAATCCTAAAAAAACCAATTGAAATAAAAAAGCAAGCTGGCAATAAAGAGTTTCCTGGGACCCCAGCAGGAGTGCCCTGTGCTGACCATTCTGAGCTTGGATTTCCAGCTTCCAGTGGAGAGAGGCGCTCTAAGAATTCTGTGGTCAGAGCCTCCAGGAGGCCTGGCCCGGGGCACCTGCCTCTTGTAGGTAGGTCAGGTGCCTGGGTTGAGAAACCCACTTAAGGCAAGCCATGGAAGGAGAGCCTGCACACATGACCTGTTCCAGAAAGATGCACGAGAACACAGTCTATTCGTACGTTAGGAATAGAGAGTGGCTCATAGGGTTTTTTGTAAAGGCTCGTGCACCAGTGTCTGTCTCAATCAGGCTGACCCGTGGAGGGTGGGCGGAGGGTGGGCCAGGGCAGACCTCCCTTAACGAATGTCCTGCAGGCCTGGGGCAGAGCCCACGTTGTCACACCCCGAGATGCCGCTCCTGTGGCAGGCCTGCGAAGGAAGTGGGCCTGGAATTTTCAAGCCTCTGTTGGAACACAGCCTGGAGCTTTGTGCAGCGCTATGAAATGTTACTGTGTGATGGCCCTTGGTGGTTACCAAGCTGCTATACTCTCTGAAAGCCCGCCTTCCTGCTCTCCACGGCCACGAGCACTGGAAGTGGGTTGAGGGCAGGGCGGGGCCACACATCCTCTGGTCCTGAAGAGCCTTTCCCCCAGCGCGGCTGCCTTTAACCAGTGAGTGTCTGCAGACCCAGAAGCCTGCCTCTGCTGGGATGTCCCCAAGCGCCCCACCCCTTTCGGGGGAAGTGACACCACACCTTTAACACCCCATTAAGCAACCTGAGATTCCATTTTCACTCCCCTGTGGAAAGAGCCCAGCCTCTCCCCGCTCAGTCCAAAGGCCACTTTCCTCTGGAATAATTGGGTGTTGTCTCACTTCTGCCCCAGAGATGGCCACATGCCAGCCTGTTTTCTGACAGCCCTGGACACAGAGCTGCCAGCCTGGGGATTCTGCCCACTTCCTTCATCCCCTGGGGAACATCAGCCCAGGCATCTTCCTGACAGTTCGGGACAGCAGGGGTGGGTTCATGACAGCTGACAGGCGACCACTGAACATGTGGCCCTGTCTGTCCCAAGGGACCCCCCCCCCCGAGCCAGGCCTTCCAGGAACCTCCTCACTGGCCATTTTCTTCTTGGGGTGCTGGCCAGCCCCTCCCTTCATCCCAGGGCTCCCCCTGCCCCTCCAGCCCTCCAGGGAAATTCTGGTTTTATTGCTTAAATCACTGTTGCTTTTTTATGCTGAGGTTTGAACCCTGCTTTGGCTAAACCCCTTTTATCTGGGCAACACCTTTTGAGGGAAGGGGCAGGCATTTCTTTTAAACCCTAAAGACCCAGGAAAGCTCACTTAGGGCTTCTGCACCCAACCTGGAGCTCCATTTTGTCTCTCACCTGGAACACACTTTCTTCTTTCATTCCTCACAGCAGCAACTCCATCCTGGGACAGACTCTGAGGTCCAGGAAGGGCCTGTAGGTGGATACCGCGTGTCACAGCTACCTCTCCGGGTTTTGTGATGCCTTGGCACGGTTGGCCAAGTCGATGGGTGGGGTCATCCTGTCTTGGGGATGAGAGGCCATCTTGCTAAGTGTTCTTACTCGCTGCTTCTCCGGAGGCTGGTTCTTCCACTGAAAACTTCTATGCTGAGTTCATCTTTGGTTTCAGATCTGGCTACCAGATTTGGACAGGGCAGCTTTCTCTAGTCATTTATGGCTCTTCTCCTTGCTCCGGATGGAGTCATAGCTGGTATGGAAAAGTGAGACCCCCAAGGAGACCATTACTGGGTCTCTGTTAAAATCAGGGCCCTCCCATGTTCCAGCTGAAATCTGAGGGCAGGGCAGAGCCTCAGGGACTCCCAGTGATTCTGAGTCAGAGAGGACAACAGGGAGCCTGGCTTCCTGTAGGGTGTTGATCACACGCACACGTATACACATGCACACACGTGTGTGCACACATGTACTTACATATGTGCACACACATGAATGTGCTAACATGCATGCAGGCACGCACACGTGCACACCTGTGTATTCACGCACAAGCACGCTTACGGTCCCACATCTAGTTGGGGTGCCCAGGGACCTGTGTACACACCAGTCCAACTTCAGAAACAGCTGTTCTTGAAGTGTATTCTGTCCTAACTTGTAGGTGGCAGGTGAAAATGGCTACGGAAGACTGTAGCCTCCCAACTTGCTTCTGTGGGCAGGCAGACAAGCTTTTGTGGGATGAGAAGAGTATGAGGTCTGAAGGGTTTGGGGAAACAGAAGGACCTGAGTTGGGTCTTCACAGACAGGTAGGGTTTGAATAAGCAGAAGCACATGGGGCATCTAAGACTGGGGAGTCTGTGTAAATAAAGATTGGTGTGGGAGCTAGTAGCTTGGGTGAGACCACGCTGGCGGGACTGGAGTGGAGGTGGGTGGAGAGAACAGGCATCGAGGGTCAGAGGAAAGGGGGCTTGGAAGTCTGCATGATGGGAGGGGCACTAGGAACCACTAACATTTCTCAAAAAGAACAAGAAGAAAAGGAAGGAATGTTGACACGTACTTACTCTTTGCAGAATTCTAAACCAGGTGCTTTACATTTATTTAGTCCTTACCATAATCCTGTAAGGTAAGGTATTATTATTCCTATTTTTACAATTGAGGCAGTTGAGGCTCAGAAGATGATGTAACCAACCAGGGCTGCCTATCTTGTAATTGATGTGGCCAACTTTCAAACCCATTTCTCCCGAGTTCCAAAGGTCCTGTTTGTTGCCTGTATCACACTGTCTCCCAAGAAGACAAACAGGGCTAAAATTAATTTGAGGAAAGATTAATCTAGCTGCAGTGAAGACACAGACAGATTGGAGGTGGGGGTCAGGGGACCTGCTATTGAAATAAACAAGAGTGAGATGAATGTACAAGATGAGCCTGGACCATCCTGTCAGCCCAGAAAGCATGGAAACTATCAGAGTGCACGCAGGAGCGAAAGTCCTAGTAGCCAAAGATGAGGCAATTCAGATATCAGTTACAGTGATAACTGCAAGGGATTGATTGCAATGGATTAAAATACATCAGGTATGTTGAAATCGAAGCCTTTATAGCAATGCTAAAAATCAAGCACTCCTTGGTCACTTTTGGAGAAGGTTAGGGAAGCAATTCAATCTTTGGGAAACTGGTATAAGAAGGGAAGAATCAAGCATTCATTCTGTTTTTCCATGAAGTTTCTCCTTTTTAGAAGCATTCTAGCCAATAAATGCAGGAGTTACAGAATTAGAGCATCACCACGTGACCACCTCTAAGTAATGAATGGATCTGGCATCAGTGTCTGTTAACATCAAGAAAGCACTGACCAGATTCTGTGCACCTGCTGATGGAAGGAAAACCACTGCCTTTGAAGTTTTTGCCAAAAATAATCACTGAGTCTTTAGGTCTAAATATCCATTTACAGAAAAGTCAAGGGACAGAGGAACATAGCAAATGAAATCTTGGGGATGCAGTCTGAAAAATCCTGCCTGTGGGATTGCTGACTGGATATTGGTTAATATTTGGAAATTGATATTTTTTAAAGGAACAAGAATGGTCTTGCGGATGTGCTGAGAAAACTCTCATTTGGGGGGGATAATTTCTGTAATAATTACAGATGAAATGGTATGTTGTCTGGGGTGCAGGTTGGGGAAATGGAGCAGGATTATGGATGAAACATGACTGGTCATAAGGTGAAAACTCTTGAATTTAGGTGACAGAGGTGCATTAATTTATCTTCTCTACTTTTGTATATGTTTAAAAATGTGCTTCACGTAGGATGGTAATTTTGGTGCAGTGAGGGTGTAAAAGTGGTGCAGGAACAAAGCATTTTTGGAAGGGAAAGATGGGTGAATTGGAGCCGGATCGGGGCAGGAAGGAGTGGGAGGCACGTGTGGAAGCTAAGCCTCTGACACCCCATCAGCGTGCAGCCGGGAACGTGGCCTGGCGTGACCCAGGCTCCCGGGAGCCAGGCCCTGACCGCAGACAAGCTCCTCTGCCTTGGGGAGCTGAGAAGTGTTCCCAGCCCAGCTAGGAGGACTCTCTGCCAGTTCTTTTTGTTGTTGTTGTTTTTTTTTGCGGTACGCGGGCCTCTCACTGCTGTGGCCTCTCCCGCTGCGGAGCACAGGCTCCAGACTCCCAGGCTCAGCGGCCATGGCTCACGGCCCCAGCCGCTACGCGGCATGTGGGATCTTCCCGGAGCGGGGCACGAACCCGTGTCCCCTGCATCGGCAGGCGGACTCTCACCAGTGCACCACCAGGGAAGCCCTTTTTTTAAACTTTTAATTTTCTATTGGAGTACAGTTGATTAACACCGTTGTGTTAGTTTCAGGTGTACAGCAAAGTGATTCAGTTATACATAAACATGTATCTATTCTGTTTTAAGTTCTTTTCCCATTTAGGTTGTTACATAATACTGAGCAGAGTTCCTTGTGCTATACAGTAGGTCCTTGTTGGTTATCTGTTTTAAATAGAGCAGTGTGTACATGCCAATCCCAAACTCCCTATCCCTCCTCGCTACCCTTCCCCCCTGGTAACCATTAGTTCATTCTCTAAGTCTGTGAGTCTGTTTCTGTTTTGTAAATGAGTTCCTTTGTATCATCTGCCATTTTTTTTTTTTTTTTTTTTTTTTTTTTTTTTTTTATGCAGGCGCAGCGGCCATGGCCCACGGGCCCAGCCGCTCCGCGGCATGTGGGATCCTCCCGGACTGGGGCACGAACCCGCGGCCCCCGCACCGGCAGACGGACTCTCGACCACTGTGCCACCAGGGAAGCCCCATCTGCCAGTTCTTAATGAGCTGCTCAGTGTTCCCAGCTCTGAGGTCACCTCCTCTGTGAAGTCTCTGGCATCTTCCGGGGCAGAATCAGTCATGCCCTCCTCGGGTTTCCCCGCTCCTCTACCCTGATGGGCTTCTGCCTTGCATTCCATAGGTTGTGTTCAGTCTGTTGTCCCCACTGCCCCATGTCCCACTGGGGCAGAGCCCAGAGCCCTCCCCACAGGAGGCATTCAAAACCTGTGTATTGGTTATGAAACAGACTGCCCCTCGCTCCCTGGCAGGCAAGGTCGCAGAAAGTGTGGGAGTGGGTGGGACCAGGGACCAGGAGGAGGAAGGCCTTAGTCAAGTTTCTTCTCAGTGACCACGCCCCCTTTTTCCCTGCCTGGCAAACCTGTAAGAATCTGCTGGGGTTGGCCCAGGAGGAGAGATGGCTGAGTCACAGGGCCCTCCTGGACCCCAGCTGTGGTCCTTCTGGTTGCCATGGTGATGGCTCGCTCTTGCTCCCGCATCGTGTGACGGGCCTGGGCTGGCCAAGGCCATTGGGTTGTGAAACTGTGGTGTCCCCCATCCCTTTCCTCTTCTGCAGTTGTCTGGGACACTCCAAATGGCAGGTTCTCGGGATTCTTGGCAATCCCTTTGCAGGTTTCATGACGGATGGGAAGCTGAGAGGGGACTCAGGTGGGCCACTGCATTGCTTGGGGTCTTCACCTGGCCCCAAAGCTTCCTCCCAGTTAAGATTGACAGCAAGAAGCACAGATCTGGGGCTACAGTGGAATCTGGCTGAGGAATCCCAGTTTTCTTCCCTGATGTCATTTGCCTGTGGGAAATGATTCCCAGCCTGGTGGGCTAGGAAGGCCCTGGAGCCATGATCCCTTTGTTTCCGTTCAATTTAGTGGGAGTGATTTTAACAGGACCAGGTAGAAACCGTTCACTTTCCGTGCACCAGGCACCTGATAACACATTTCATTTGTGGTGACAACCAATCTGCTGTCATCCTTTAAGGAGCTCTGGTTCGTCCCCACAGAATTAGGGGGCTTCTCTTAGCTTTCTTGTGCCTGGAACCCCCAGCTTCAAGTCCTTTTCCTTATTAGGTATCACTTTCTGAATGTCAGCTGATTTCTAAGCAAGGGAACGTGATTGGAGGCCGGCTGGGGCTCAGGGTCAGACCGCAGGACGGTAAGGGGCACTCCCTTTTCTCCTGGCCCCCAGCAGAGGTACCAGTGGAGTCCTGGCCCAGGAAATGCCACATGCTGAATGCTAGGAACATCTTGGTCGATTTCCACTGTATTTCCAGTTGTCCAGTCGCTGTCAAATTCTTCAGTGTCCCTGGAGAGCGCGTCCTTGTCCAGACCCTGAGGTTCAAGCGGGACAAGTCAGCGCAAACCAGGCACCTCCTAGAGGTGTCACTTTTCCTGGCATGCGGCCCCCACAGCTTCTGAAGACCTGGCTCCAGGGATCTCTCATGCCTCCTTCCTACCAGTGAGACTAGCCATGGAAACTTCTAGAATGACAAATTCCAGAACGCTGGACATTGGTCACTAGGATGCACGGATGAATGTCCGTTCTGCTTATAACCACCACAGCCTCCCGGTGAATCCATTCTTCATGCTCCAGATCACTCATGGTAGGAAGTTTTTCCAAAACACTAAAAACTTTGGGGCTATAGTCAATGACCGTTTCCTCCCCGTTTCTCTTCAGTGAAGTAGTAGAGGGGCTGGTTAGTCTCCTCCACTTGCTCATGCGCCATTAGCAGGAGGAGCTGTTACATTGCCTGAGCTCTAATGAGCCCTGTAACTGGAGAAGATGGGCCTTTGGGGGTGATTCAGCTTGAGATTCAATGGCCCGGTTATTCCAAGGGGCTTTATTCCTGACCTCGGGGCCCGCAGAGCGGGGTGTCCGGTCACAGGCACATCTAGGACCTGCAGGGTTGTGGAGGGGCCCCAGGCAAGGATGGAGGAGGAAAGACCCAGCTCGCTGGAGGTCTGCCCGTTGTTTTCGCTCAGAACAATGGCCCTTAGAATGATCCGGGCCCAGACGACCGTTCTTGCACACTCTGTGGTTTGCAGCTTTAGGGGATTAAGCACACTCTTCCAGCTTTTATAGTTAATTCAAAATATTCTGGAGAAAAAATGTGGCTTGTCTGTGGGTAGCTCGATGGCCTACTTCCAGGGGGGTAATGGGATGGTTCCTGTCTGCTAGTCTAGATACCGAACTGCCAAGGGGCACAGGTGGCAATTTGAGGACAAATCTTATTTAAAAAAAAAAACAGAGCAGGCCTGATTCATACAGCTGTCGCCACATGCGTTGGGTATTCACTCTTCACTCCATTCTTCATTAATTCATCCATTCTGTCTACATCCAGAATCTACGCAGAGTCCCTCTACTGCGCGTTTCCCCTGCACACACCTCTTGGCTGGGATGCCATCGCTTTGATTGCAGGCTCTGATTGCTCTTTGTTTCTTGCTTCATTTGCACTGAGATGGAAGAATCGCCCCTTTTCTTTCCCAAGGCCGGCGTTCCCACCTGCCTCCCCAGGATCTGATGTTCTTCCTCTACTGGCTCTTTTCCAACATCGTTCAAGTGTGTTTCAGCCATTTCCCTCTGAAAATGTTCCTTTGGGATCCCTAACCTCCCGGCTGTGATTTCTTCCCTCTCCTCGCATCCCCAGCCCAAATATTCCAGGGTTGTCCCCCAACCTCCCCTTCCCATGGACCTTTATCTTTCAGCCCTCCACACCCCTGAACCTGCCCTCACTCGGGGCACCGCTGGCCTCCAGATAAATACATCCAGTGGCCGCTCCCCATCCTCCCTTGTTGGACGGTTCTGCCCTCGACCTCTCCCTGCTAGGGGCATTCCGGTCCCTGGCTCTGGTGACCACACGTTCTTGTGGTTTCCTGGCACCTTTCCGGTTGCTCTTTACTGCCTTCTCTTCATCCTCAAACATCGGTGCTTCCTGGGGCTCTGTTCAGCATTTGCCTCCATCCCGGCTTATAGTCACATCCCAGCTACTCCCCAGACCTAGGGGTCTCCTCCAGTCTGAGTCCCCTTCACCTGCCACCTGGACTGTGGGCAGCGCCTGGTCTCCATGTACCCATCTCGTTCCTCCAGTTTATGTTCCACAGTGAAACCGGAATGATCTTTCTAACCTGCGGTTTGTCACGTCCCTCTTCCTTCAAGGATCTCAAGGTCACCTTTAAGATCTAAAGTCGAAAGTATTTAACCTGATTTACTAGACGTTTCATGATCATCCTTGCTCTTCTCCAGCTGTGTTTTCTTTCTAGAAGGCTCTTTCCATGATTGGGCACCTGGCTAGCAATGAACAGGCAGTTATGGACTGAATTGTGTCCCCCCCACCCCCGCCCGCCAAACTCCAGTACCTCAGAATGAGACTGTATTTGGCCATAGGATCTTTTTTTAAAAATATTTTATTTATTTAATTTTTGGCTGCATCGGGTCTTAGTTGCGGCTCATGGGATCTTCATCGTGGCATGTGGGATCTTTCCTGGCCAAGCATGGCCGGGCTCTTCGTTGCAATGCACAGGCTTCTCTCTAGTTGTGGCATGTGGGTTTTTTTTCTCTCTCTAGTTGTGGCACGTGGGCTCCAGAGCATATGGGCTCTGTACTTTGTGGCACACAGGCTCTCTAGTTGAGGCACGCACGCCTAGTTGCCCCCATCCTCGCCAGCATGTGGGATCTTAGCTCCCTGACCAGGGATCGAACCTGCGTCCCCTGCATTGTAAGGCAGATTTTTTTTTACCACTGGACCACCAGGGAAGTCCTGGCCATAGGATCTTTAAAGAGGTAGTTAAGTTAAAATGAGGTGGTTAGGATGGGCCCTAATCCAGTATGACCGTGGCCTTTAAAGAGGAGGTTAGGACACAGGCACAGAAGGAAGACCATGTGGAAGACACAGGGAGAAGATGGGTGCCTATAAGCCAAAGAGAGAGGCCAACCCCACCAGCACTATAATCTTGAACTTCTGGTCTCCAGAACTGTGAGAAAATAAGTTTTATTGTTTAAGCCACCCATCCTGTGGCACTTTGTTATGGCAGCCCTAGTAAACTACTACATAAGCTGCAAGCCTATATAATTTCACCTAGTCAAGGCGGCGTTCCTTGACTCACCCTCATAAATTCTTCCCATACCCTCGATTTCCCTTTGCAACGCTTCTAATGTGTGGAATTACTCTTCAGTGACTGTGTTCCTGGCAAGTCATTAAGCTTCTATGAGAGTAGAAACTTGTGTTTGTCCTGCATGGCTGTATCCAGTGTTAGCACATTATCTGGTATCTAGAAGACATACCAGTAAGTATTGGTTGCATGACCAACTGAACAGTGACAAATGAACAGATTTTAAAGTATTAATAGGATGATCCTCTGAGCTGGAAGACTGCCCACTTCATGGAAGCTACATTGACCACAGATTTGGAGTGTACCTGTTGGGTGTGAGGAAGGTGATGAGGAATCTTGATTCCTTGGTCTTGTTTACATCCTTTGCATGGCTTCTTGTTTAGGTGTAAAGTGAAATGAAAGCAAATTTTTAAAATATTATTAAATTTTAATTTAAAAATATTATTACAAGAAATGGTGTAGCATTTGGGGAAGTAATGAGAGGGTACTAGGGTAAGATGGGAACAGGGAAGATAATTCCGGGAAGGGAGGCAAGGAAGACGGTCTTCACCTTTGACTCATTTTCCACAGGGTCTTCCTGGAATAAGAAGGGATCCAACAGGCTGCTCCTGTTTGGTAGCTATTGAGTGAGGCAAAGACGTAGGGGGAAGGATTCCAGAAGGTTCCATGACACGTAACTCAGTGTGCCTGTGTCTAGACCTGGTTTCTTCTTGCCCTGACAACTGAGGAGGGAGGCATCACGCTTCCTGAGAACAGGAGGATAAACAGGTTTCTCTGTCCCTCCTTTCCCACTTTCTGGAGCCTTCCCTCACCTAACCTTTAGGGTGATCCCTCTATCCTAGGAACCCCCATGCTTCTGCCCCAGGGCTGGGCTCTTGCCCACATTTGCATCACGTGACCCCTCTCTGCAGTATTGAACTGAGGTGGGCGTGTGTGAGCCAATCAAATTCTCACCCCAGGGAGGTTGGACTTGGGATTCAGAGATGGCCAGCTGGCTTCTGCACGTGGCTGGGTGTGGGGGACATACGTGTATGATCCTAAGAACTGGCGGGTCTTCGTGTGCAGCTTTGAGGGCTGAGAAGTGGAGGGTGCTGGGCTGGAGAGACGGAATGAGGCAGAGGGAGGAGCACGGTGGGGAGCTGGAAGAGCCTGGGGGTGACATGGGTGCTTGAAGATTTTCTAGGTCCTTCTTCTAGAACTTTCCCAAGGCCCACTTGAGTGGATTCCCATGAATCACCTCTCTGTCTTTATAGTACATCCCTCTTTTTCTCTTAAGTGGCTTGAGATGGTTTACCTTACTGTGACCAAAGGCACCTTGAAATCGTTCCCTCTGTCTCTTCATCCTTCTTTTCTCTCTCCTGCCCACTTCTCTCTTCCTCTCCTCTTGCTTCTCTCTTTTTTTTCCCTTCCTTTCTAGTCACTGGGGCTAAATGGAGGGGCAGTGTTGGGAACGGAAGGCTCCAGGCTGCAGCAATCAGGGTCCTTCTCTCGTCTGAGGCTCTGGGGTTCAGTTCCTCCCAGGTTCAGCCATCAGGTGAGAGGCCTCCAGTCTCCTTTTAGTCACATTCCCAAGTCTAGATCTGTTTCTCTGACCTAATAAACGTATTTTTCTCATGTGTTCTCAAGTTAAAACCATACCCTAGCGATGGAAATAAGCACTTTTTTGTATCTTTATATATATAAATATATATGGGGACATTTTCATTTATATTTTTATATGTATGGCTTTTCGCCAACAGATCCTCAAAGAGATACTAGCTCCTACGGAGGGTCCTATTGTCCTCATTTGGTAGAAGTGACACAGCAGGCCTGTGTGTATCTAGTTTATATACAGAATCGAATCACAGTAGTGCAATTGTAATGAACAGGGAGGAAATAAAACCCCTTAAAACACTTTGCTTGATCAAAATTTCAAGGCCCCATACTTCTTATTTGCTAACCCTCCTGGAAGAAAAGTGCTACAGTAATGACCAAAGCGTGCTGAGTTTGGCCTCTCTTTATTAAAAATGTTGTTGTCGTTTAAAGGAGTTTAATTTGAGCATCTAGCAGCAGCCAGTCTCCCTTTAATTACAGCCTTCCGTCTCTGTGGCTAGCTGCACCGCGCTCAGGAGAGCCACAGGGCGACGTGACGGCGGGGCACGAGCAGGGGAAGCCTTCTTTCTGGGAGGGTTTCAATCGCCTTTATCTGGCTTATTTTTGCTTTCTTAGTAAATGTACACTTCGAATACAGGGCGAACAGTTGGATCCCCAGAGCAGTGCTTGGTGTGAAAGCCTATAATTATTTATTTTTCTCCCCTGACAGAACTTCCTTTGAGTCTTTGTCATCTCGGTCTCCCGCCCTCCCCGTGCTCTCGATTTTTGCCTGCTGAGTTGTGAGAATCAAAGACCATCACACAGACGGAGAAAACAGGGATGCGAGCAGGCGCTGGTGCTGGTGGTTGACCGGTCACAGGGCCAGCGGATTCTGTCCCCCGTCCCCTACGGACTCATCCTGTCCTCACATCCACCGCCTGCCTCTCCACAGCCCTGTCTCCTCCTAAAGACTGTCTTCAGGGCACGTCCAGCACAGGTGACTCATGGTCCCTCCACTGGTGCCAGATGTCAGCTGTCCCTCGTCCTATGGCGCCAGCATTTGTGGGAACGGCCTCTCTATCCTGCATGAGCTTGGGAGCAGAGCTCAGAAAGCATCCCCTCACGCAAGAGCAGAAGTCTGCGTAATAGGATTTCCAGAAGCTCTCCCAAGGGAGGCGGTGTGGGTGTTTACATCACAGCAAACTGCTTAAGGATCCATTTCAGGTGTTTCTCGCTTCTCGAAAATCTTTTTCTATCTCCCTGTCCCCAGGAAGTGCCCGACCTGGGTGGCGGTCCTCTCCTCTTTCATGACAAGCGGAGCAGCCCTGCCCAGCCTCCACTCCCAAACTTGCAGAAAACTCTGTACAGACCATAGTGAAACAAAGAGTGACGGGGTTAACTAGACCTACTTTCATTTTAAAAGGCCTCTTTATGATCATTTCTGATAGTCATGTCATTCACCATAAGTGACTTATCAAAATATTTTTTTCAAAGAGATGTCTCTGCCTAAGAAAAATAATAATTTTTATTTCACTACTGAGTTTTTAATTGGAGGTTGTAAACGTCATGTCATATTTAACGCTCATTAGATTCCCTCCCTTTGGATTCCAGTAAGCATCACACTGTCCATTAATGTGCTCAGGAAATCCTGTTTGGATGCCAAGCACTGACCTGGAGAGCTGGCTGGGGCAGGAACTGGTATGTAGAGGAAGCGTGGAAGAGGGGCCCTTTGGAGGGAGGAAGAGGTGCTACCAGCACACATCTGGATGCTGATTCCACTTCCCTCCTACCTCCCTTCAGGGCTTTCCCGTTGCTTCCAAGGAAAAGCCCACACCTCTTAGCTAGGTGTGCAAGGCCCCCGCCCACAGTTGAGCATCAATTGGAATTTCAGACCTCACCTCCTACCATTTCTCTGCACCTTAACCAAGCTTAGGATTCCCGTGTAATGCCATTCATTGGGTGTTCTTAATGTGGTCCCTTACACTACTGAGCGCTCTAGGGTCTTGTAACAACTAAGGGCACGCCCTGCTCCTGCAGCCCCATCCCATCCATGGAGGGCAAACCCTTTAAGCTGCGGCAGGCTAGTCTCCTGGGCCCGGATCCCTGAGGCTTCCCCACCAGCACAGTTGCCTTGGAAACCGTGCAACCTTGCCCCCACACCCTCGGAGGTGGGCGTGAGTAGCAGGGTCAGAAGCTGTAGTGTCATTGCGTATTGATTCAACCAGGTTGTGGAAATAATGGGTTAACACTGGACTGGATGAGAATTTGTCCCAGTAACCTGGGCCACGTTGCCAGGCCTTTGAGGTGCAGCATGAATTCTCTTACCCTCAGGCCATCCCCCGAATTCCTGGCCTGTCACCACGTACCTTGCAGGGGTGTCTGTCCTGGACCTGCGTCAGGCCGAACTCTGTTGCATCCTGCAGTGAAGCCTGGGTTAGATGCTGCTGGGGAAGGACCAGAGGAGTATCATCTTGGGACCTAACCTCTGGCACTGCCAGGTATGTCCCCCTCTCTCTGATATGCACCTGTCTCACCTCCAGCCCTGCCAGCCAGGGAGCTGGGAATGGGAGCTGTGGGGAGCTCTAGCCTCCCCGAGGCCTGGTCCAGCTTGTTCTGACCTGTCACTAACATCTCCTCCAACACCAAAGATATTTCAGAGGCTCTAAACAGCTCACCTTTAATACCACCCTATTCATATGGGAACCGGAAGTGGGAGGGTGGAGCCATGAGCTGGGCCTGGCCCCAGGTCCTGGGGGTGGGTTTGGAGCAGCTGCTAACCTCTCTCCCTGGGACGTTTTCTCTTTTAGTCTCTAAGACTTGAGCTGGCAGTGTTATTCTCTTTCTTCAAAATTCCTGTGGCCTCTCCTTCCTCTTCCCCAACCCAGACTAATCATGAAGGTTCTGGAAGGCCCCTGGGCACTTCACGAAGCCTGAGGTTTTTGCTGACACCATGAATATCTCTAGCAAACGCTTGGCTGAGTCACACAGAGGCTCTGGATGAACGTTCCCAGCTTCTCTGCCCCTTCCACTGCTGTCCATGGAGCTCTGCAAACTCACCTCCCACTTAGGGGTCTTTTCACCCCCTTTCTGCCAGGAGGTAAGAAATTTAGCTTGGATTTTCCCATAACTCTTTCCTCCAACAGACCTGCCTCCCCTTTCTGGGAAGACATCTTTGCTTGAAAATTTGGGTCCAAGAGAAGAGTGCTCACACCCACCTCACAAGCTGATTCCAGAACCAAGGTTCCAGCTACCCATTCCAAGTCCCTCTCACTCCGAGAGGCTATTCCCATTGCCATGACCCCATTGCCACACCCCTGGGCACCAGAACAGCTCTGCAGCTTGGCAGCTTCCACCTCTGGCTCTGTGGGACCCTAAATGGGATTGAGGCACAGAGGGACCTTGCAGCAAAGTTTGGAGATCCAGGATGGTAGCCTCTCCCACTTTTCTCCTTATCTTTTCAGCCAGGATATGAAGCAGAGTGGGTAGGAGAGAGCCCAAAGGACCCATCTTGTTATTTTTTCAGCCATTGAAAGTGACTCATGGCCCGTAGTAAAAATGACTCTCTTGCCTGGGTTGACTGCAGCTGGGGGTTGGGACTTACTCTACACCCTTAGCTGTGGCCAACTTGGCCACCGTCCCCTTAAAGCGAACACACGTGAGCATAGGAGGTACCAAGGATGTTCAGATTCATCTTAAGGTGTTTGTGAGAAATCTAAACTTCAGAGGTGGGACTAGAAGGAAACTCAGGCATTAGATGCTCCCTCCGACCCCCAGTCCTGGGCTAGCAACTGTGCATCCTCGCATCTTCTGGGTGTTGGCCATCTTGGCTCAGACCTTTGGGATGGCACCAAGTGGACACCCGCTAGGCCAGCGTGCGGCACCCTCTCTGCCTTAGTAGCTATTTCTTGCCTTCCCACACAATTTTTCTGCCCTTTTAACTCCTTCTTTCCTCAAGACCCCTCCCCTTCTTCTCCACCCCCACCCCCAGCCTCCACCAGGATTTGAGAAGTTTCTTCCGGCATCTTGTGAGCTTTCCCTGCCTCTGGTTATAGTCATGAGCCAGCCACACCCGTCCACTCTGCTGCTTGGTGGAATGAAGGGGGGCGGTGGTGATGCTCTGCTCTCGGGAGACTTGTCTTTTCCTCTTATTTTCTTTAAGTTCCTAAAACCAATCGGAACCATTGCAAATTGCAAGCGGGTGATTTCTCCCCAAAGTCCTCATCAGTATCACATTTGAGATTCAGAGCCTCTGTGCTAGCATAACACTGACCTTATTATGATATAAACAGTTCTCCGTGCCCTCCCCTCCAGCCCCAGAATGCACACACACTTGCTGACTTGGGGTTACCTTGCAAAAACCCCTCTCTGGCCACAGGACAGGGGGGAGGGTGGGGGCAGGGCGGCACTGCCGCACTGAAGATTAGAAATGACTTGGAGAGGGTCTTCTCCGAGACCTGTCATTTTACAGACGCGAAGCCTGTGACTCGGAGAGGTTAAGTGATTTGCCAGATCCCACTGTCGACAAATTTGCTGCAGAATTGGGAGTGGAATCCGTCCCTTCTGACGCCTTCCCTCCCCGCCACGGGGTAGACAGGTGCACTCCCTCAGCTGGGGCAGCCCCCGAGGCCTCTGGGGCGGGTGGAGTCCAGCCTTCCGACACCCCTGTCTTCGTACCTGGCCTCCTCCCCTCCCCTTCCTCTGGGAACCTGCCTTGTCCAGAGGCAGCCACACACCCTCGTCCCAGGAGATTTGTCTTTCTGTTGCTTCCACCGGAGGGCCTGGTTCCACCTCTGGGGGTCAGTACCGTCATTCTGGTCCTCCTACAGTGACGACAGTCCTCACGAGAACCCGGGAGGTCTGTCCTTCTGTTGTCTCTTCTCCAGGTGAAGTAACCCTGCTTCCTGCCTATGATTCTGACACCAATTCCCGTGGGTGTGTTTTTTTTCTCCCACCAAGCAATTTTTTTTTTACACCACCAAGCAATTAACTCAGTTCTGACACTACTTGGAGACAGCGTCAGATCCCACAGATGAAGGGCTCAGCCCCACAAGACTGCCCCCGCCCAACCTTCAGATGCCAATTGCAAGTCCAGGTTGTCACCGGTGACCCACCAGCTGTCTAGTGGTCATTTTCACAACCACCTCCTTGGGTTCGATTAATTTGCTAGAGCAGCTCAGAAGTCAGACAAGCATTTTACTTACTAGATCACTGGTTTATTATAAAAGGATTAACTCAGGAGTTAGATGGAAGGGATGCATAGGGCAAGGCATGGGGAAAGGGGCACAGAGCTTCCATGCTGTCTCCGAGGGCCGCTCGCCCCAAATCTGTATGTGTTCACCAACCCAGAAGCTCCCCAAACCATGTCCTTTGGGGTTTTTCTGGAGGTTTCATTGCCAATGATTAAATCGTTGGCCATTGGTGATTGACTCAAACTCCAGCTCCGCCCCGCTCCCCAGAGGCTGGGGGAGGGACTGGAATTTCCAACCCTCCAGGCACCCTATTCACATAACAGAGACACCTTTATGGCTCTCCTCCGGTAGGTAATCCCAAGGGTTTTGGGAGCTCTGTGCCAGGAGCAGGGACTCAGACCAAATTTATATTTCCTGTTATAAATCACAGCATCACAGTCCTTCATCGTGGGAAGCCTGGCGTCCAGGGGTCCCCTTCCCCGTCCGTGCGGCTGCCCTGTACTTTCCGACCACCCCAGCGCAGCTGAGCAGGAGAGGAGGCCACCGTGCTTGCGGGTCCAGCTCCGGGAGCCGCCACCACCTGCCAGCGCCACTTCCCCAGCTGTTCCTGTGCTCGGCAGTGCGGCCAGAGCCGAGCCAGCCAGGGTGTGAGCCCTGAGCCGGACGGGGATCCAGATCCTGGAAGCAGGAGAGGAGCGGCGGCCAGCGCCTGGCACGGGGGACGGCAACTCCGCCAGCCTGGCTCTGGGAGAAGCGCGAGGACAGCTCTGCTCCTGGAGGTGACAGATAAAGAGGGCGAGCGGGGGCCCCTCTCCACGGCAATTAACAGGCTGGGGTGGCGAGAGTGGACGCTTCGGTCGTGTGGCCAGGGCACTGGGCCATCCAGGGGGCCAGTGGCACGGTTCCCACAAAAGGTTGAGCAATTGGCATTTCTGGTTGAAAAGCCAGCTTTTGAAGGGTGATTTCTCAGCTTTGCTAATTAACGAGAAGCAGAGATTTCAGGTTGCCAAACGGGGCTCCCTCTGGCTGGATGCACATTTTTGTGCTCTCTCGCTCCCTTGCTTTTCATGCCTTTAAGTCTTTGAAAAAGATTGAAAAGAATAATAATAATAAGCCTTTCGGTAGGCCCCAATTTTCAAATTTGATAGGAATGCACAGGGCTGAACAAAGAGCTCCAGGAAGCTCCCAGCCCCATCCCTTGCCTTTGGAAAGCGCTGAGCCCACACCCTCTGTCCCCTGGCCTCCCTGATACAGTCAGCCTTCAACAGAGGCTGCATGGTCTCACTGCTCTTAAAAATCCCGAAGGAAAAAAAAAAAATCCCGAAGAGCCCTGAGTTCCCCTTAGGGTAGACTCCAAATGCCCCAGCCCTGGCATCCAAAGTCCTCCATGGTGGTTTTTCACTCTTCCAGGACAAAATAAGTCCAGCTTCCAAAGGGACAGACATTTCCCAAGGGGATGTGATGTTCTTGTCCTCAAATCCTTTAGGGGCTGGTGGGGGCACTGGGTGGCAGTCGGATTCCTCATCTATAAAATCAGGAGCCTTTAGAGCAGACGGATGCCCGGGCCCAGCCCAGGCCAATCCACTTGCCCCGTTTTCACATGGCTGATTCAAATGTACACAATGGCTAAGAAGCACCGGCCCCATGACCCCCAGGGTCCCATCCAGCTCCAAACGTCTATGTTTTTATAATGTATTGAGTGTCTGCTATCATTCCAGGGTCAAGTTAATTTGATATATGATCTGCCCTTGAATTGAATTAAAACCAACACCAAGAGGGGGATCATGGGCATGGAGGAACCAGCTTGTGGAGGCTGGGGCTTGGGACCAGGGGTTCCTAGTTTTCATCTTGTCCCGGGGCCTGTCACTCTCTGTGAAAACAGAGACATCAGTTTCCCTTTCTCAGTCCGTTTCCTCATGTGTCAGAGAGTGTGTTGCCACCTCAGCAGAATTTTCACGAATGCAAAACCCGGGTAGAACATCCAGCCGTGCATCAGCCTCTGATTTATTCAGCCAGCAGGTTGGGAGCTGTCTCCCTCCACAGAAGTTTCCTGCACTCTCAGTTTCTTTAGCCCCTCATGGTACTGTTATTTGGGGTTGAAATGAATTTAAATGCTGCATGAGATTTTTTTAAAAATCAATTCATGACGCCTCATGAAGAAACTAAAGTCCCTCTGGACTGTCACTAAGCTGGTCCCTTTGTTTCCATCCAAGAAGGCTGGGCCCTTGGTCACATGCCCCCGGTGAGGCCAACATTTCACATGTTGGCAGAAGTGGGACCAGGGCTTTGGGGTCTCACAGACTGCCGCTTCTCAGCCATGTGACTTTGAGGACATTACTTAAACTTTCAAAATCTCTATTTACTCTCTCTAAAATAGGAATAAAATGAAATGGTGGAATTTCCACGGGTTCTGTGAGAGGATAAAATCATGGAACTCTAGGAACCCCTTTTCCTCCCCCGGAAAATGCAGGAAGTGGTGTCTGGCCACCTCAAGAGATGCTCAGCCCTTTAGAACCATTACTCAAAGAAAGATGCTTCTTGGCAACCGGACCTGGCTTCTGGCGGGGGCTTCCTGCTAGCTGTTCTCCGTGCTGCTCAGGCTGCCCTCACACCCTTGCAGGCATCCCAGCCACACCCATCCTCACCCATCCTGGAGCTCAGCCATTCACAGAGGTGTTCTCCAGGCTGCAGCACTTTTAATTCTTCCCCTGCAGGAACATCAGATGCAGCCTGCCTGGGTTCCCGAAGTGAATCCCAGGAATGCAGACAAACAGTAGAATGCTAACATGTGGCCTGATGCCTCCCGCCAGGTACCAGGTTTGTTTTTTTATTCACCAACTCTGCCCATCCCTTTTATCCTTGAGAGCTCATTCATGGGGGAAGGTTTGGGCCCAATTTTATTTTTCTTCTGCATGGTCGCTGTGGGCTGTTCTCCATCCATTTCCTCACTAGCATCCCTGTTCCCCCTTCCCCCATGCCTCTGCATCACTGCTTGGAGGGTGGGTCCGTGGCTTCTATAATTCTGTGCTCTCTGCGTGGCAACCAGGTGACTGACCCCTCTTTAAAGCTCAAAGGGCCGTTGCTTAAAGCTTTCTCTGAAAAACAGCGCCCTGCCCATAGTCGAGCTCAATGGTTGTCGGAACCAAGGAGAACCTTTGAAGATGCCCCCTCCTCGCCACCGGCCTCTACAAAGAAACAGACCTTTCTGACCACAGCCGCTCCACAGAGTTTGCCCTACTTAGCTAGCCCGAGGATGGCTGGCTCTGAGTCAGCTTCTCCATGGTCTCTGCCTCTCGGCTGTCCTGGTTTATATAATATTCAGAGTTTGGGCTGTTAGCTAGCTGTCCCCCTTCAGTCTCAGACCTGGGATTGTGGCCGAGAGAGGTGGGCAGGGCCCAGCCGTTTCCCCAGCTGTGGACACCATCCCAGGGAAGGCCCCCGTTTTAGCTACAACACAGCAGAGGGGGACAAGCAAGGACACTGGTGGCCACCACTCAATCCATTTCTTCAAGCCTCAATTTCCTTATTGAATGTGAGGTTGAGAAGCATGACCCATGAAGTCGACCGGGTAACGAGGTAAACATCCAGCATGATGTGCATACGTGGTAGGTGGAATGGGTTGAATAGTGAGCCCCCCGAATTCATGTCCGTCTGGAACCTCAGAATGTGACCTCATTTGGAATGGTCTCTGCAGATGCAGTTAAGGTAAGGATGGAGATGAGATCGGCCTGGATTAGGGTGGGTCCTGAGTACAATGAGAGTGTCCGTATAAGAGACAGAAAAGGACACAGGGACACAGAGAAGGCGGCCGTGTGAGGACTAGAGGCAGAAATGGGAGTGTTGCAGCCACAAGCCAAGGAATGCCAGGAGCTGCCAGAAGGTGGAAGAGGCCACAAAGGGTTCTTCCCTAGAGAGGGTGGCCCTGCTGACACCTTGGCTTTGGGCCTCTGCCCTCCAGACTGTGAGAGAGACATTTCTGTTGTTTTTAAGCCACCAAGTTCGTGGTGACATGTTACAGCAGCCCCTCATCCTTGTTACTGTCTCCATCTTCAAGAGTTTGGTTCTCAAACACTGGACCAGCTTTGAAGAGACGAGGCTGGAAGGACTAAATCTCCAGTCCCGCCAGAGAGCTACGTGCCGCAGCTCCCGCGCCCGCCGGGGAGAGAGACTAGGGTGCAGCCATGAGAGGTTGGACCCGGGCCTTCCCTGTCGGGGGCAGCCTGCTCTGACCTCAGCCTTGCTCCCCGGGAGAGCACCCCCAGCACAGCCTCACACGGGGCTGGAGCCCCGGGGCAGCCAGACCTCCCGGTGGTTCATGCGGGAGCTCTCTCAAAGGCAACGGTGAGGCAGGGAATGCCAGGCAGGAAGGAATGCTATCAGATTCACCTTTTTAAAAGGATCGTCTTGGGACTTCCCTGGTGGTGCAGTGGTTAGGACTGTGCGCTTCCACTGGAGCGGGCCCGGGTTCCATCCCTGGTCGGGGAACTAAGATCCTGTAAGCCGAGTGGCATGGCCAAAAAAAAAAGAAAGATCGTCTGTGGATTTGAGAGAACAGATGAACATGGGGGACAGTGGAGGCAGGGGTGCAGGTGAGGGCGAAGCAGAGAGCAGCCTCGATGAAGACGAAGGTGAGAGCCGGTTCAGAGGTGAACTCGGACCTGAGTCAGCGGACTGCACGTGCGGCAAGGGGGTGGGTTTTCACGCACAGACCCTGCGCGCTCCTGGATAAATCAGACCAAGCACACAGCAGGCATGAGAGAAGAACTTGCTTGGTCCTTCCCCCTAGCGCCCACCCAGAGCCTCACCTGTACCACGTCCTACATTTCCCACCCCTCCCCCTCCATGCCTGGGTCTGCAGCTCCATCAGCCAGGCTCCGTCCCCGACTTTTTTTTTTTTTCCAGTTGAAAATACTGCAGATGTCACCGATGGGCCAACCCAGAATTGTGACTCTCTAACTCTACGGAATGTGTAATTATAGCAACACAAGCGTCAAATTACCAAGGACAAGTAGCTGCAAAGTAATTATATGATTCTTTGTTGCTGGGAGGGTTTGGGGTTTTTTCCCCCTTTTTAAGCTGATTCCTTTTAAAAGCACCCTTTTGGTGGGTGGGCGGGGAAAGCAGGTGGCAGATGGGCCAGAGGATGAGAGAGAACGGTGAGGGAGTTCTATCCGCTGCTCCCCCAAGGGCCCCTCTCCAATGGCATCACCCCACCCTCCTGGAGAAGGAGAGGGGAGAGCCGAGAGGGGCTGGTGGTGCCAGGGGTAGACAGGTCAGTGAGATGGGGTAGGAGTTGGGGAGGAAGAGGGGGTGGGTGGTTATTCCTGGGGGGCTCTGGAACCATCACGAAGAGGTGCAATGGTCCCCTATGCTTATGTCCTCAACTAGTGCCCCCAGCGCCTCTTTCCCACCCCATAACATGCTCCCTGTGGACCCTTCAGCCTCTGCAAAAGCCAAAGGTTGCCATCAGAGGGGGGACCTTGGTCTTGGTACCAAGCCCCAAAGATATATGGGAGGATTGCAGTCCTGGCTCTGACCACCACCCCGGTGGACTGGAAGACGGGGAGGGATGCTTCTGTGTGCAGCCTTCCCCACCCAGCTCACCGTCCACAGGTGCCCAGTTGTTTGTGGTGTAGTCGTCCCTCCCCTGCTCCCTGGCCCTGGCAGCTGCTCAGCCAGTGACAGCCCCACTGTGGCCCCCGCTGGGCTCAGCCCCAAGCTGCCATCTGCATGTGCCCGGCAGATTGGACTGAAGTGGGACTTGGCTCTAGAGGCGGGGACCCTGGTAGGGGAGGACTGTGTGGTCCCCCTTGAGTGCCAGGCTGCCAGTGGTTACCTGGAGGCAGGCCAGCCTCCGAGGCGCTGTGCAGGGACCCATCCTACGAGTCCTGTGCTTCTCCAGCAGACCCTTGTGCCATCTTTGAGATGACATTGTCTGCCCCCCGCCTCTCATCCCCTGTGTGCGCTGTTATTAATTTGCACTCACCTGACCTAATGCCTCGGAACGGTTTGGTCAGCTCCCTGCACGTGTGTGCGCGTGGATCCTTTCTCCCCCACTGGACCCCGCGGTGCTCGCGCCAGCACGGGGCGCCACGCGCCCAGCTGGTGCTCTGTCTACAAGGTGCTGCGTCTTGTGAGCGTCCTCAGACATGCAGCGCAGCCACTGTTGAAAACGCTCTCTCCTTCACACCCATTATGGTTTAGATTACAGAGCAGTTCTCCCGACCAGCAGCTGTGTAATTCACAGGTGGCATGCGTTCACCTTGCTGGTGGCGTTCGGCAGATCCACACTTAGCAGAGCCCAGAAGGCCGAAGTAGGCCAGTGCCCTTGAACCAGGACCCCTGGTGCCGTGGGGAAGTGATGGGGTGCTCTTGCTTTAGACCCCAGGTCTATGGAGGGGGGTAGGGCTGGGGTCCCCGGGGAGCACGGGCAGCCGACTCTGTGGGCCAGACCCGCTCAGGCTGTGGAGAGTCCCCCACCTGAAGTGGGCCAAGGGCATTCTGGCAGATTCGGGATGTCACACAATCTGCTCTTTGGGTGGCCCAGTTGCTTATTTGATTGGGGTGCAAGAATTCCATTTCTAGGTCTCCAGGGGGCAGAAGCCCAGCAGTAACGCCACCAACACGGCAGTCCCGGTGGGCCCCCTTCCACACAACCATCTGTCTCTCTCTGTGATGGGAGATCACACAGGACATTGGGAATTCTAGAGTCAAAGACATCCAGAGGATGGTCTTCCAAGGTGTTTCACTCATCTGTTCATGTTTAGCGAGTCTAGAACTTAATTACCCAAAGGGAAAGGCACAAACTAACACTGTACTTTTCAACTACTTTCCCCACAGTAGCACAGAGTGAAGAGCAAAAGCCCTTTTTCACCCCCGGCCCAACCCTGCTTTCCCACAAGCCCAGGAATAGTCATTGTTAACAGGTGGTGTATGTTCTTCTTTTATCTATACACTTATAGATACATAGGTACATGCACACATGTAATTTTTAAAATCACATACATGGGTCAAAACTGCATTTTGTTCTGTTGATTTGTTTGTTTTGCTTGGCAATATATTGTAGAGATCTTTCTATGTCTGTCTATATGTGTGTGTTCACGTCATCCTTGTTAACCACTATGTAGTTTTCCATAGTGAGATGGCTCATAATTTATGTTACCGCTCCCATAGCAACTGTTCCCATTTTATGATACTATAAATGATCCTTCAGTGTCTGGGAATGCATTTTCCTGTAAGTTATAGATTATAACTATGAATTAAATATAATTATAATAGCTTAAACAAGATTCTTCCCTCCTATCTCACTTCTTCCTTCCTTCCTCTTCTTTTTTTTAAATTAATATTTATTTATTTGGTTGCACTGGGTCTTAGTTGTGGCCGGAGGGCTCCTTAGTTGCAACACATGGGCTCCTTAGTTGTGGCATGCATGTGGGATTTAGTTCCCTGACCAGGAGTTGAACCTGGGCCCCCTGCATGGGGCGAGTGGAGTCTTATCCACTGCAGCACCAGGGAAGTCCCCTTCCTTCCTCCTCTTAAATGTAACAGGAAGTCTGGAGGTAGGCATTCCAGGGCTGCTCAAGGATGTTCTTGTCTCTTCCTGTTCTGCCATCCTAGTGTATGGCTTTGGTTCTCCTTGTGAAAATACTGCTGCTGCAACTCCAGGATCTTCTGTATTTCAGCAAGGAAGGAGGAAGAGTGAAGGTGAAGGGCGAAAGCCAAGGGCTTTCTGCTCTTGTGAATTCGTGTGTGTGTGTGTGTGTGTGTGTGTGTGTGTGTGTGTTGGAGGGGTTATGGAAGGCAACCCTTCTACAGGAACCCATCTCCATGTAAATGGTCAGACTGTGTCACGCAACAAATCCGAGCCTTAAAGGAGGCTGGAGATGGATTTGTTTTATAGGCTCAATTGCAGAGGAAGGCAAAGGAGAAGGTGGCTGGAAAGGCACGTGAGCATCCTTGGAGTCCCTCTGCCACAGGGTATGTGTGAACAGAGCTGTAGAAGAGGTTCCTAGGATTGGTGTTTTAACTTCAAGCTGTTTGACCTGCCATTCAAGGTCTAAGATCTGGAGCCTTGTCTCATTCTTTCCCACATGTCCCTCTGGCTCGGTTTCCCCACTTCTGAGCACTGGGGTACCACATGCTCTGTCGCACCCCCGCCTTGGACCCCACCTTCCTGGAAGGCCCTGGGCTGCTGCCTTCCGGATCCCATTCTCTTCTGAGGTTGTGTCTGACATTTCCCCTGAAGTGTTCTCTGGCAGGTGCAGCTGGGCAAAAGCCCCTTTTCCCCCAAATGGAGAGTCTGTTTTTGCTTTCAGTTCCCCTTTCCTCCCGATCTTTCCTAGAATTATTCCCAGGGGTCTTTTGCCCCAGGAACTAAGGAGGAAAAAAATCAGCAAAGAGAGGGCCGTGATCCCAGGCTAGATTCAGAGACGAGGCCTGCCACGGGGACACACATGGGCTCTATATTCAAATAAGGCCGCATGGATTTGGGCCGAAATCCCGAGAATGGGGGCTGCCAGTAGAAAGTGAGGAAGTGATTTCGCCGAGTCTAGGTGGCCGCTGGGGACAAGGTGGGCGCTGCGGCTGGTGAGAGATGGGTTCCAGGAGGAGCCTGTGCTGGAGGACCTGGGAGCTGCGGGCGGAGAAGCAGCACCGAATATCGCCTGCCACAGCCCCTCAGCGCCCGGCACCCGTGGAGTGACAAGTGGGAGTTTGTGAGCAGCAGTGACCTTGACACAGGTGTCGCAACCTTTGGCGGCAGCTGGCGCTGGAGCAGGAGAGGTGGAAAATGGCCGCGGTGGCTGGAAAATGGCGCGTATGAACGCCCGAGAGGGGTCCTGGTGGGGGGGTGAGGTGGGGGGTGATTGGGCTTGTGAAGGCCTTAGGGTAGTGGGTGGGGCGGGGCAGAGACGTGGCGCTTTATAACTGGTGGGTTGATGCCGTCCTTCAAGTGGGAAGTCTTGGACGGCACATGCATAGGTTGTCTTCAGGTCTGGATGGCCAGTCCCACAAGGTCAGGCTCTCTGGCCTGGGCCTGCTCATACCAGCTGCCTGCTCTGCTCCAGTCCTGCAGCTACATTTTGCTGCGAGGTGCTTTTGGAGAGGACACCAGGCAGCAGTATCGCACAAAGCCAGCCAGTCTGTGGGTGCTGGGTTTTCATAGTCTAGAAGTAACTTTTTTTTCTTTTTTTCTTTTTTTTTTTTTTTCGGTACGCGGGCCTCTCACTGTTGTGGCCTCTCCCATTGCGGAGCACAGGCTCCGGACGCGCAGGCTCAGCGGCCGTGGCTCACGGGCCCAGCCGCTCCGCGGCATGTGGGATCTTCCCGGACCGGGGCACGAACCCGCGTCCCCTGCATTGGCAGGCGGACCCTCAACCACTGCGCCGCCAGGGAAGCCCCTAGAAGAAACTTTTAAGTAGAGGTGCCTCCAAGTTTCTCCAGGCTAACATTGCTGTATTCCTGCTCTCTCCAGTGGAAGTTTAATGTTTACGTGTAGTATCAGATTCCATATTATCTTCTCAGGAGAGGGTCTTCTTAATTTTTCTTCCTGTTAATTTTTCTTCCTTCCTGCCTTCGGCTGAGCTGTCTTCCCTTCACAGGTATTTATTGAGCTCACAGTCATTGAGAGGGAGGGTCTCAGACTGGAATGAAATCCTGGCTTCACCATTTACTAGGCGGCAACATTGGATGAATTACTTGCCTTTGCCGTCCTTGGTTGGCTCACCTATTAAGTGGGAGATAACAGTCGTGTCTATCTTGTTCGGCGTTGGCAGGATTAAGTGGCTTCCTACAGGTGAAGGACTTAGAATTGGTGACTGGCACATGGTAAGAGGTAAACAACAACAAAGTAGCTATTATTACTGAGCCTGGCAGGTATGGTGGTCAGTGCTAAGTGGACATAATTGGCACGGTTCCTGTCTTCATGGAGCTCATAGCCTAGTGCTACAAGGCAGGTGCTCAGCCCACGAGCACGGCTGATTGTGATAACACAAGACTCCTGCTTCACTGGGTGCATCAAATAGGTGAATCCTTAGAAATGTAATGTGATCTGACCATCGCTTAACACATTTCACCTGCGGCTGAGAGCGATTAAATTTTAAAATAAACTTTTATTTTCTCTGATGCACATAGTCAAACAAGCGAATGGTGCTAAAGAGTTAAATCCAGAATCCGCTGGTCCCTGTTTCCATCCTGTCCTCTTCCTGAAAGCATACTTTTCATTCTTTTTACTCTTTTTTCTTAGCGTTTAATGCCCCATTCCTAAATCCCATAAGCATCCTATATCGTGATTCGTCAGCTTTGTGGAAGGTGAGGATTTTTACTTTCTGACACCTGTCTTCTCCTTTCCTCTCTATGGTTAAATTATATTTTTTATTGTCCTTGTTCTTCCATATTTTGTATTGTGACCCCGAGAGTGTTGTTCAGTGCCGTGTCAACTAACGTACCAGGAGAGTATTTCATTTCTTGTTCAACTTTTATTTTTCCTGGAGTTAAAAACTGCATTATTTTGTCATCTGTTTAGATTTTTCCTTATCCAGCTGAGAATATTATTTATAGGCAGCTTTTTTTCCTTTCTATTGCTTGAAATTGTTTTCTCCAACTTTCGTTTTTCTGTTTGTTTTGGTGTCCCCCCCTTCACGTGGAAGACATTCCTCCCAGGCCTGGTGGTCCTTGAAAATTCATTCACGTTAAGAGGTGGATACAAGAAATGGATTGGAGCCCTTTGTGCACAGGTGGGGCTTGTTAGTTGTTTTGGGAACTGTACCGGAAGAGGAAGGGGTGGTCCGCAGGCTTTTTCCTATCTCTGGGTCTTACTGTTCTTGGGGGTGTTTCCATTTCTTTAGCGAAGACTCCTCCAGTTTCCTGACCGGGAGTGTAACCCTGTTTGCTGGCGTTCTGGGACTGGGAAGGAGCAGGGAGCTAATTGTCTCAGCGGTCTGTGTGCAAACCTTAAATGAATTCCCCTAAGGCTGGTCGCGGGACCACCCATGGCCACCCTCCTCATGCCTGGCACCTGTGAATTGGTTCAAGCTCTTAGCACTGCTGGGGGATGGGTGAATTGGTTGTGGGACTGGGTGGGGTCAGGAGCTGGGAATCTAAGCTCTCCTCCTCCTGACTTTCAAACGACCTTCCTGCTTCCACTTCTTCCCTTTCCCTGAAACCACGCCCCCTCCACCACCTGTGCCTCCAGATCCAGAGGCTTCCTGGGCTTCACGGCAAATCTGCTTTCTCTGGACCCAACTCGCCACTGTAGGCTCTTAGGTATGACATTCCTGCTCCCAGCTTGGTCATTTCCATCTGCTTTTTGCCGTCATTTTGTTCTAAGTTACAAAGATTCTTTAGTTTCATCAAAAATGCATCCATATTTCTGACTTTTTTCCTTTTACTATTTGGGATGAATTTAAGAAGAAAAAATTGACAGGAATGTCTTTATCTGATATCTAGAAACTAGTTGGAAACAGTATTAAGTGAAGATCACTGAAAGACATGTAGTCCTTCCATACATCTAAAGTAATTCTTTGAATTTAGCCTGAGCCACAGAGAGCTGTATACCTGAAGGTTATTGCATTGGCTTCCTGAGTTACACATTTTGATGCCATCAGCTTGTAAGTCCCAAGGAACTCATTGCTGTGTGTCCAGTAAGGAAGCTTTGAAGGACATTGATCATTGAAATAAACATTGTTCTCTCGAAAGGATCCTCAAGAGAATTTACTTGTCTTATCTTTGTATACTGTCCAGTTTATTATTATTATTTTTAATTGAGTGATTGGTTTGCTTTTACTCTTTGGTCTGTATGTTTCCCTTTTCCCATTGGCTTCTAGGCAGCTCAGAGCACAATTTTGGGCTTGCTTTTAGCAAGGATATAGAACTTAGTTTTGTGTTCTAGTCTCATTTTTGTTAGCATTTTATCTCCTCCTCTTGTTTACCATTGCCTTTGTTTTTTCTTCCCTCTCACCCACTCCTAATTCTTGTCGTGTTGCTCTGTTTTATATGTGGGTTGCCAATAGCTTGAAATCTTTTTTGTACCATAGAGTTATTGAAATAAGTAGAAAATTGATAATAGAAATGAATGAATGCATAAATATTCACAATTTTGTATTGTTTGATGTATGCCCTCTTTAGTCACAGATTTGGTCATTTCTTACTATTGGTCTAATTTAATCTTTTCCTTTTATAGATGAGGAAAATGTGGTCTAGATAAATTGATTTAGTCAACATCAGGTACCTTCAAATTGTTGTGATACCATCACAACCCTCCATCCATAGAATTCTTCGCATTTTGCAAAACCAAAACTCTGTACCTATTAAACAATAACCCTTCATTCCCCACTCTCGTGGTAACCACCATTGTACTTTCTGTCTCTGAATTTGAGTGCTCTAGATACCCCCACATAAGTGGAATCTACAGTATCTGTCTTTTTTTGTGTCTGGCTTATTTTACTTAGTGTAATGTCTTCATGCTACTTGTAGTAGCATGTTTCAGAATTTCCTCCCTTTTCAAAGCTAAATTATACTCCATTGTATGCATATACACATTTTATTTCTCCATTCCTCTATCGATGGACTCGGGTTGCTTCCGTTTTTTGCCTGTTGTGAGTAATGCTGCTGTGAACATGTGTGTACAGATACTCTTCCTGTGTTGCCCCGTTACAGCCACACCCACCTCCCTCCCCCACCCCCTCATTAACCACTGGCAACCCCTAATCTGTTCTCATTTCAACAGTGTTGTAGAAATGCAATCATACAGTGTATAACGTTTGGGGATTGGCTTTTTCACTTTGAAGAATTCCCTGGAGATTCATCCAGTGATTGTGAGTATTGACTGTCTGTTTTTATCGCTGAGTGAGAGTCATACTTTTCAGGTGTACGCACTGGATCACGTTGTCCCAGGGTTTGCGTCTCTGCAGTAGCATAATGCAGCAACATCTAAGCTTCCTGCCGTGTCCTCTAAGGCCTGTTGGGATTTGATCTCCAACCTCAGAGCCGTCCACCGCCCACCTTCCCTTGCTCACTTTGCTCCGTTCACATGAGTTTCTTGTTCTTATATGAATACTCAACGCTTTTCTGCCCAGCCTTTCTCCCCCTCCCCCTGCCTTTGAATTTACTGTTTCTTCTACCTGGAAAAGAAGTAGTTGCACCCCGCCATATAGCTGTTAGCATGTGCCAGGCATTGTTCTCACTTTACACATCAGCATATTTAATTCTCACCTCAGCCCTATGGTGTAAGTACTACATTATTACAGTTTTACATAGGAGGAAACTGAGGCACAGAGAGATTATATGACTTGCCCAGGGTCACACAGTGATTAACTGGCAGACAAAGCAGGATTTGATTCCAGGAAGCCTCTTACACCCCAGGCTATGTAGAACCCTGGGCTCCTACCGCTGTCTCAGCACTGGACCCTTTCCTGTCACTCAAGCATATTTCCTCAGAAAACCTTCTCCAACTGTCAAATCTAAACCAGCGTGATCTCTCATGTTGCCGTATTTCTTTTTTTACATCACATATTTGTAGATCCATATACTTTCTATGGTATTTTTTTACAAGTTTTTAAGCTTTGTGTAAATGATATCATACATACACATTGAAGATATGGTTCTAGGTCATTTGTCTGAAATAACTGAAGAGTAATCCATTTTATGACTACATATCCATAATTTACCTACTCTCTTGTTGGTGGACATTTAAGTTGTTTCTAATTTTTTTCTGCTATAGACAATACTGGAATGACCAGTCTTGGGCATGTGTCCTTGGAGGCATGGGCAAAAGCATCTAATATCGAAAGTTCTATACTCAAGAAGGGTCATAGGTCATGAGAATATTCAACTTTACTAGATATTGCCAAGGTTCTATCCAAGGAAGATGCTACCAGTTTATACTCCCACCAGCAATTTATGAGACTTCCTTTTTCTCCACATCAAAGAATCCGATTTTTGTTCTGAGAAGATCACTCTGGCTGCAAAGTTAAAAGTGAGCTGGGTGGGGGTAGGGAGGTGTGCAAGGGGGGTCCCGGCACGTGGAGAGCTAAGAGGCAGGCCAGCCAAGCTTCCTCAGCTCCAGACTGGTGGTGGAGGACTTCCTGAATGGCCCTCTGCTGCCTGTTCCCATTTTCCCTTTGATCATCAGGCTGGCAAGAACAGAACTATCTGCTTCTCAATCAAATAGCAAATTATGTGGGCAACCGAACTGCTGTTCTTTGTAGAAAATTATTATTTATTTTTTATTTAACAAAAGTCAAGGCTGAGAGGGTGCTCCACGGTGCCCTTCTGTGGTTTTAGTGTTTCCTCTGCTTTGGCTCAGCCCCGGGTGGTTTATCATGCATGTGTTGTATTGCAAATGTGGAACAAATGAAGCTGAGATATCAAATTAATACTGTGATCTGTTTTTCTGTCTTGTTGCCATAACAATCTGTGGCTCTTGAAGCAAAGAGAAAATTAGAATTGTATTAAAGGTGTTTACACCATGTACGCTCCATACTGCATTATTATTTATTGCTATAATAAGTGTATTTAACATTTGCTTAAGGAAGGTTGGCTGCTACTGCTTTTTGTCTTGTGGTTTTTCTGCTCATCCTTCCAACCTGGCTTTGCTTTTTTTTTTTTTTTAAATAAATTTATTTATTTATTTTTGGCTGTGTTGGGTCTTCGTTTCTGTGCGAGGGCTTTCTCCAGTTGTGGAGAGTGGGGGCCACTCTTCATCGCGGTGCGTGGACTTCTCACTGTCACGGCCTCTCCCGTTGCGGAGCACAGGCTCCAGACGCGCAGGCTCAGTAGTTGTGGTGCACGGGCTTAGTTGCTCCGCGGCATGTGGGATCTTCCCGGATCAGGGCTCGAACCCTTGTCCCCTGCATTGGCAGGCGGATTCTCAACCACTGCCCACCAGGGATGGCTTTGCTTTTGACCTTGACGTTTCCTATAGTTCTGAGCAAGAAGGATGCTCCACCACCTTGGGACTCCTTCTATTTATTCCTCCCCTTCACCGCCCCCCACCCCAATACTTGGGGCTCTTTCAAGTCAAGAGTCTTGTTAGAAACAAAACAGGACTTGAAATAAGTTTTCCTCCTTTGTTTGCCCCATTCCTGCCTTCTAAACCTGAACTGGAAGTTCAGCATCCTCTGGGAGAAATGAAGAGAAGCTCAAGGGTGGAAGAAAGGAGAATTAGAGCAATTTATGCCTCAGAAGAAGTGCAGTGGAAATCAATATGGCACGTGGAGGCTTATGGTGCGGGTCCCCTAAGATCTCCCACCATTCCACTCTATTCCCAAGGTCAAGTGCTCCACTGCCCAGAGCCCTCTTTGACTGATGACCTTACTGCCCCAGCCATCACAAGCTGCAATCTGCTGGGACACAAGGTGGCTGAAATGGTGGGGCTGGGGTGGTGGAAGCCCCTCCCCCCACTAACTAGATCAGTTTCCGCACGTGGATGCCTGCGTGGGACCGTCCAGTGCTGTAAGCTCCTTGAAGGCAGGCGCTATTCCTACTGCATGTATCAGCCTACAGTTCCTAGAATAAGGCTGGTCACACACGAGAAACTCAAGAAGAGCTTCCTTCACGGATTGTTTGGGTCATCGTGGTAACACCGCTAAAGAATATTCTGGTAATGAGGGAAGATGTGTAAAGATGTTTATTAGTTATGCCCATTTTAGAGCATCTTTTGCTCCAGAGACAATGGAATGAAAAGGGATATTTCTGACCCTGAAGAGTCCTCCAGGTGACCTGTGTCTATTTTCTTCTTCTGTGGGGAAGAACGTAGGCAGAGGGGGGACATGGGTCACCTTCACCCAGTGACTCTCTATGCCGAAAGAGCCAAAGATGCCCTAGGTGATGATAGATTTTTTAAATATCCTGTTATTGTCCTTTACTGCCCAGGGGACCTTAAGTCAGGTCTAAAGACCAGGGTGGGATATGAAGGCCATTTCTTGTGCCAGTCTCTTCTGGAGCACGATAGACTCAAACCTAGGATGGTCCCTGGTTATGTCAGCAATACAGGCAAAGAAAGCCCAAGAAAAATCAACCTTTGTCTCAAGGCCAAAGTTTTTTTCTTCCTCAAATTCTTGCACAGGGGCTTCCCTGGTGGCACAGTGGTTAAGAATCCACCTGCGAATGCAGGGGACACAGGTTTGATCCCTGGTCCAGGAAGATCCCACATGCCATGGAGCAACTAAGCCTGTGAGCCATAACTACCGAGCCCGTGTGCCACAACTACTGAAGCCCACGTGCCTAGAGCCCGCGCTCCACAACAAGAGAAGCCACGGCAATGAGAAACTCGCACACCGCAACAAAGAGTAGCCCTCGCTCGACGCAACTAGAGAAAGCCTGCGTGCAGCAACGAAGACCCAACACAGCCAAAAATAAATAAATTTATTTTTTAAAAAATTCTTGCACATGGGCGTACACGCGAGTATACACACACACACACACACACACACTTGAAAGGAGAAAGAGGGTGAAGATGGCTTTGGAGTCCAGGTTAGCCTGTGAGCCGTCACAGTGTTATCACACAGGAGGCAGCTGCTTGTGACTATGGCAACTTGGATCCCGAGGGAGGAGTGTGAAATGGAAGGAATATTAATCATGCTGGTGGGGGGAAGATGCAGGAGTGACAGGAGGGTCTGAGATGGTTGGGTAAGGTTGGCTCTGGGTGCATCTTTGGAAAAAGCACATCATGTCTTTTAGGTTTCCTGTCTCTTCCTTCAGAGCCCCTCTTTTCTTCCTGGATGCCCATCCTAAGTCCTAGGGCAGAAGCTCCTCTAGAACTAGGGGTGTGGTGGGCAAAAGACAGGAGGCTGAGCCCAGTCATCCTCAAGCACCAACTCTTTGTGTTTATGAATGACCTGTTAGAAATGTCCCAACTTAGTCACCTTCTCTCACTCAGACATTTCTGAGAAGGGTGAGTAAGCACAGTATATTCTTTTGTCTCAGTGGATTTAAATTGCTTATAAAGTGTCACATCCACTACTTCAGTTCAGTCAGCAATTCTGACCATAAGGGTTAATATTGTAGTGTGTTTATTTTCATGCCACGCCCTTGACTCAGGTGTAGGGAGAAGTAGCTTGTCCAGGTTCGCACAAAGAGGAAACACCTGACTTCAGAGCACTGCGATTCTGCTTGCTTCAACAAGCACAGTGTGTATGTGTGTGACCAGGGAGCACTGGAGCTTTGCTGACTTTTATTTGGTTGAATTCCCTTGTGTCTGCATGGTCTGAATGTCAGTGACTGAAACACAGTTACAAGAGAGCAGGTTGCAGTAACTGTACTTGCACTTCCTAACTTATATAGGACATGACGGTTTTGTTTGTTCCAAATAAACTCTTCACAGTATCCTGCAGATAAAACGCGTCCCTATTGTGTGCATTTCTATTGGTGTGGGAAGATGATATTGTGAAGTATTAACATAATCTTGCTCCTCACAAAGACACACGTGCACCTGGTACCCCATGGCACTACCCTGATGGAGGGTAACAGAAAACAGGCCTTTCCCAAAATAGGGTTGCCAGACTTAGCAAGTAAATATACAGGATACCCAGTTCAATCTGAATCAGATAAATGACAAATACTTTTCAGTAAAAGTATATTCTATGCAATATTTGGGATATACTTGCACTAAAAATTTATTTGACATTTATCTGAAATTCAGATGTAATAGGTGTTTTGTATTTTCTCTGGCAACCCTATCCCAAATGAGAGTGAAATCAAAGAATGAAAGTAACATGCTTGGCTTTTAAGTTTAAAAACTGTGGTTTAGTATAAAACAGAAATACCAGGAAGATGAAAACTCTGTCCTGGGGAAAGGACAGAGGGCTGGAGCCAGGGAGGAAAGAGACAATAGTGCCTGTAGCTGTTTCCCGCGCCTCCCTGCGTTCCACACAGAGCTACAGCGCTTTCAGATACCCTGGGGTACCCAGGAGCAGCCAGGGCTTGGAAACCGGGACAAAGGCGCGGCCTGTGGTGGCCCCGCCCACTCACCCACCCCGCCCCCGTCCCCTCCCAGAGTGCCATGCGCCAGAGACGCGATGTCCCAGGGTTCCTCGCGGCCCTGCGGGTCAGCCGACCTGGTAGGAGGTGAGTGCTGTCTCCAGGGCTGGCCCCAGCCGCGGTGGGACCTACACTACCCGAGCCGGGGTCAAGGTTGAAGGGCGAGGTCAAGGACCGGCTCCTGCGGACGCGGGAGGAGGCTGCCTGCGGGGAGTTCACAACTGGCCTACCACCAGGTAAGCCGACCAGGCCTGTAGAGCCTGAGCAAAGCGGGGCAAACACAACCTAATATACGCGTTTACCTAGAAAACCTGAAACTGATGAGATTCAAGGTGAGAACAAGGGCGAAATGAGAGGTTGGGAGCGGGAAGACCAATAACGGGTATTGTGCACCCGAATTCATGGTCCGGGACGTTTGCCCTGCCTGTTTGGGGTTGCTGTGGGAACCATGCTGGCCTGCGGAGGCAGGGACGCCGGGAGGGTGTCTCCGTCTCCACGTTGTCGCGTGCGGTGTTCGAGGCTGCGGTCTAGTGACCCTTAGGCCTGGGCTGGCAGATACACGAGCGGGCGGGAGCATGTCCTCCCGCCCCCTGCATATAGCAGAGCACTCGACAGTGGCCTGTGCCCCGTAGCCACCAGGGGATGAAGCGTACTCGCCCTCCTGATCCGTGCTTCTATCACCTGTGCGCCAAGATGGTCATCAGGGAAACCACGGAACCGAAATATTGCGCCGTTTGCTGGCTGTTTGGCCTTAAACGAACACATAACACCTGAAACTGTTTGCTTCCCTCTAAAATGGAAACAGTAATTACCCCGTCGTTGGGTCCCTCTGAGGATGAGATAAGATAATGTGTATAGAACCAATATAGTGCAATGCCTGGCACATACCTGAGGCGCCCAAGGTCCCATTTTGGGCAGAAGCGATTTGTCTTCGGCGCCCCCCGGCCACATCCTCGCTCCTCCTGCGCTCGGGCTCTCTATCGTATTCGATTACATCACCTCACAGAGAAGGGCCATTCACACTTCCAGGTGGAACCGTGCGTTGTTGTGTAACCGCTTCCAGGATCGTTGCCTTTTCACCTTGTATCGAATTGTGCAGTGCAAGGCTTCAGGTTCTAAGTGGAGCTTGTTAGGAAGCAGGTTTTTGGAGCAGGGGGAGCCCTTCCGCGCTGGGGGGGATCAGAGCAGATGGTAGGTGCAGCCCGAGAGGAGTGTGGTGGTGCTGCGCTGGGCGCTGGTCTGGGCCCTGCTCCTGGTACAGGGTGATGCTCTAGTGTCTCCAGCAGTTGGCAGGGAGATGTCTGGGTTCTTGGAGCCTGCGGGCAAAACGACAAGCCGTGATCCTGTGGACTTTCAGGGTCACGCTGCCGCAGATGTCTGTTCTTGGCTGGGGTGATTAGCCTCAAAGTGGAAAGTCAGCAGGAAGAGAATGGGTCCTTCACACAGTGAGGGACGTGATTGATGTGCATTTGGTACAGTTTTCAGCTGCCAGAGAGGAAAGGCAGCTAGTCAGATGAGCTCATCCTACTAGAGATCTCGGCTGGACCAGGTGTGGGTAGAATCATAGCTCCAGGTAGGACATTTTCTTTTGCTGGTTTTGAGGCAGCCATTTTGACATAGGCATGGCAAAAAGGAAAAAATGAAGTTTTTTCTTTTCTTTTTTTTATTACCAGGTAATGTGCATATAAGACACTGCTGACCCTTAACCCATCCTGAACTTCTTCCTTACCCCCAAGTGAAGCTCGGGTGTACACTTAAGCCAAGCATGGGATAAGGGTGTTGAAGGGTGTCAGGGGTACGGTGAGGGTTTTGAGCATGATAGCTGGTAATGAATAAATGTTGAAAATGTCTAGGCTTATACATTTAGCTATGTCACTATTCTCCTGTGTCAGGTAGCCATTTCAAGCATAGAGTTTAATGGTTGAGTGTGGAGCTCAACAGTCCCCTGGCCCGCGTGGAAGAGGGAGGAGGGAACTGGCTCCACTTGTTAGAAATCCCAGGCTTCTGTCGTCAATTGGGGAGAGGAGGAAGGCGGCTGAGGCAAATGGGCTTTGAAGGGAATATAGCCTCAAGACGTTACATCCCAGCTTTCCTGGAGTCCCCACGGTGATCTCCTCTTGGGGACAGGAGAAATAAAACCCCTGCATCTTATTCAGGTGTCAATGAAAAAATGTTGCCTGCTATATTAGTAAACAAAGGATGCTACAGCCATCAAGCCATCACACTGCAGCCACCCGCAGCTGTGCACCCTGAGGAGACTCAGGATGAGAAGGCACAGGACACTGGCCCCGGATAGCTGAGGTGCCTATCAAAGGAATGATTTCAGTGAGCCCAGACTCTTGCGTCTTCCCGTACACAGAAAAGCGCTAACTTCCTTAACTTGAGATATCTGGTTTTCTTTAATTAACAGTAGTCTTTTGATGTTCCTACACCTGGTCTTTGTTGTGAAAATTCCTGTATACCCTGGGTCCTCCTTTACCTCTTTGGAGCAGTCCCTCAGCTATCTGAGAGGTTGTGTCGCGGGCTTAAGTCCTCAGTTTTGTCTGCCGAATAAAACATAACTCTCAACTTTTAGGTTGTGTATTATTTTTCAGTTGACACAGGACAGGCCCCTTTCCCTCCTTTTGATGCTCTTGTAGGGTGAGCCCAACCATCCCCTTAACTAATGACCACCCAGATTCATGTCTCCCACATCTGTCTCTGGCCCTGCCTCCTGAGATCAAGACCAGGAGAGATTTGAGCATGACATGAACCTACCTGATAACCCACAACCCCTCCCAGGGTATGCTTCTACTCCTCCTGTATCCATCTCAGGGATATTGCCACCACCTTTGGCCTTTTCATCCCTCACACCTAATTATTTTCTCTTTCTTCTTCTTCTTTTTTTTTTTTTGCCATGTCTAAACTTTCTCTAAATGTCACACCCAGTATTTTGCTATGTTTGAAGTACCTTTAAACCTGTTTTCCTGTCCTCTAGTCTGACTGCTCTTTTCTTCTCTGCTTACCTGAACTATTATCTATCCTTGCGCCTAGTCTTTTCCTCTTCAGCTCACTTCCCACACTGATCCTCCCCTGGTTGATTGGTTGTTTTTAACATTTGTGCTCCTTAATTCCTGTGGAAGAAACCTCAAGGTCCTTAGTTTGGGATACAGGACCGTTAACAATCTAATGGCAACCTCATTTCCAGTGCATTCCCCGTCTTCCAACTTAGATTGAACTCTAGTCAAATCAGGCTACTTCCTGTTTCCCAACCAGGCCCGGTCTTGGCTGCCATCATTCTCCACTTCTCTGCTTGGTGAAATCCTACACGCATTTTAGGATTTCTGTCGATTTGGCTGTGGATTCTCTCCTGAACCGTCCCTCACCATTAGAAATATTATTCCGTCCCTACTCTCGGTTCCAGAGTCCTCACTTGCTCCTTGTTCAGTACTTAACATACTGTGTCATGATTATATACCCCTGTCTCCAACGAGTTGGTAATCTTCCCATGGAGAGACCCGAGCCCCAGAATTCTAAAGGGCTTGATTCTCAATTAGCAATAATTGCGCCTCGGATAAACCTCATTGGCTACGATACTGCCACTGCGCAAAGCTAGGGCTCGATTCTCTACCAAAGTGTGTCTTAGAACACTCGTTCTGCTGGATGTTAATCAACATTATATCGTGCTTATAGTGTTGTCAGTGCTGCTATAAATACTTTGCATGTAGGTAGGTATTATTATTATCCATTTTATAGATGAAGAAACTAATAGCTAATAAGTGGGAGCGCTAGCTAGGATTCAAATGCAGGCAGTATTGTTGCAAAGGCCATGCGCTTAACCTGACATGATTTGAACCTATGACATCACACTATATTGTCCCTCAGTTTAATAGGTATTATATGATACAGGGGTTGGTTTGTTTTTTTTTCCGTACACGGGTTTCTCACTGTAGTGGCCTCTCCCGTTGCGGAGCACAGGCTCTGGACGCGCAGGCTCAGCGGCCATGGCTCACGGGACTAGCCGCTCCGCGTCATGTGGGATCTACCCGGACCGGGGCACGAACCCGAGTCCCCTGCATCGGCAGGTGGACTCTCAACCACTGCGCCACCAGGGAAGCCCCAAGAGTTTTAAGAATGAATGCCCTATTTAATAAACACTGGGTTAAGCAAGTTTAAATAGGTGGATCTTTGCTTCTTGGAGCTTTTCATATGTTAATACACATTGTCAATTTCCAAGAGAAGGCTGTAGTTAACAGCATTTCTCACACCATCTCAGCTACCAAACCCTATTGTTTCCAATAGATTATTTATCTTGCAGGTTAATGTCTGTGCAGTATAATTTGGAAAATATTGCTTTAGATCAGTTTTTCCAAATTCATACCACATTGTAACTTAATAAATTATCCAAATTTTAAACTGGACTATTGTAATAATATATGTGAATATTATATATTTATAGTTATGACATTCTTTTTTACCCTCAGTTTTACTGAGATATAATTGACATACATCACTGTATAAGTTTAAGGTGTATAGCATAATTGTTCAACTTCTATACATTGTGAATTGATTACTATAGTAAGATTAGTTAGCATCCATCATGTCATATAGGTACAATAAAAAGGCAGCAAAAAACCCCTTTTTTTCTCGTTATGGGAACTGTTAGGATTTATTCTCAACAATTTTCATTTATTCCATACAGCTGTGTTAACTATGATGGTCATCCTGTGTATGTTACATCCCTCATACTTATTTTTCTTATAACTGGAAGTTTATACCTTTTGACTATCATCTCCCCCTCCCTGCTCCCGCCTCTGGTAACCACAAATCTGATCTCTTTTATGAATGTTGGTTTTTTTTTTTTATTCCAAAAGTGAGATCATACAGTATTTGTCTTTCTCTGTCTGACTTATTTCACTTAGCATAATGCCCTCAAGGTCCATCCATGTTATTGCAAATGGGAGGATTTTTTCATTTTTTTATAGCTGAATAATATTCCATGGTATGTGTGTGTGTGTATATGTGTATGTATATCACAACTTCTTTATCCATTCAGCCATTGATGTTTCCATGTCTTGTTATTGTAAATAATGCTGCTATGAACATAGGGGTGCAGATATCATTTTTTAAATAAATAAATTTATTTATTTTTGGCTGCGTTGCTGTGCGCAGGCTTTCTCTAGTTGAGGCAAGCAGGGGCTACTCTTCGTTGCGGTGCGCAGGCTTCTCACTGCGTTGGCTTCTCTTGTTGCAGAGCACGGGCCCCAGGCGCACAGGCTTCAGTAGTTGTGGCACGCAGGCTCAGCAGTTGTGGCTTGCGGGCTCTAGAGCGCGGGCTCAGCAGTTGTGGCTTGTGGGCTCTAGAGCGCAGGCTCAGCAGCTGTGGCGCACGGGCTTAGTTGCTCCACGGCATGTGGGATCTTTCCGGGCCAGGGCTCGAACCCGTGTCCCCTGCATTGGCAGGTGGATTGTTAACCACTGTGCCACCAGGGAAGTCCCCAGATATCGTTTTGAGTTAGTGTTTTCATTTCTTTTGGATATATTCCTTGAAGTGAAATTGCTGCATCATATGGTAGTTCTATTTTTGAGGATCCTCCATACTGTTTTCCACATGTACCAGTTTATAGTGCACAAGGTTTCCCTTTTCTCCACATCCTCATCAAGCATTTATTATTTCTTGTCTTTTTATAATTGCCATTCGAACAGGCAGGAGTTGCTATTGTGGTTTTGATTTGTGTTTCCCTAATGACTAATGATGTTTTTTCAGGTACCTGTTAGCCATTCATATACTGTATTTGGAAAAATGTCTGTTCAGGCTTCTTGCTCATTTTAAAAATTGGATTATTGGTTTTTGTGCATTGAGTTGTATAAGTTGGTTATATATTTTGGATATTAACCCCTTATCAGATGTACGGTTCACAAATGTTTTTCCCCATTCTGTAGATTGTCTTTTAATTTTGTGGATGATTTCTTTCACTGTGCAGAAGCTTTTCAGTTTGATGTAATCCCACTTACTTATTTTTGATTTTGTTCCTTTTGCTTTATGTGTCATATCTAAAAAATCATGATCCTTGGATCCATGATCCATGTCAAGGAGCTTTTTCTCTATGTTTTCTTCTAGGCGTTTCATCGTTTCACGTCTTACATTTAAGTCTTTAATCCATTTTGAGTTAATTTTGGTGTATGGTATAAGATAGGAGTCTAGTTTCACGCTTTTACATGTGACTATCCAATTTCCCCAGCACCATTTATTGACAAGACTGTGTTTTCTCCATTGAGTGTTCTTGGCTCCCTTGTCAAATATTAGTTGACTGTATATGCTTGGGTTTATTTCTGGGCTCTTGATTCTGTTCCATTTATCTATTTGTCTGTTTATATGCCAGTACCATACTGCTTTGATTACTATAGCTTTATAGGATAGCTTGGAATCAGAAAGTGTGATGCCTCCTGTTTTGTTTTTCTTTCTTAGGATGGCTTTGGCCATTCAGGGTCTTTTTAGTTCCATATAAATTTTAGGATTGTTTTTTCTACTTGTCTAAAAAATGCCATTGGAATATTGATAGGGATTGCATTGACTCTGTTGATGGCTCTTGGTGGTATTGACACTTTAACAATATTAATTTTTCCAATCCGTGAACATGGGATCTACATCCATTTACTTGTGTTATCTTTGATGTCTTTCATCAGTGTCTTGTAGTTTTTGGATTTTAGATCTTTCACCTCCTTGGTTAAATTTATTCCTAAGTATTTTGTTGTCTCCAATGCTATTGTAAATGAAATTGTTTTATTTCTTTTTCAGATAATTTGATGTTATAGAAATGCTACATGACTTTTGCATGCTGATTTTGTATCCTGCAACTTTACCACATTTGTTGATTAGATATAACAGGTTTTTTTGGTGGAGTCTTTAGGATTTTCTAGATATAAAATCATGTTGTCTGAAAATAGACACAGTTTTACTTCTTCCTTTCCAATTTTGATGCCTCATATTTCTTTTTCTTGCCTGATTACTCTGGCAAGAACTTCTAGTACTGTGTTGAGTAGGAGTGGTGAGAGTGGGAATCCTTGTCTTGTTTCTGTTCTTAGAGGTAAAACTTTCAGTCTTTCACCATTGAATATGATTTAGCTGTGGGATTATCATATACGGCCTTTATTATGTTGAGGTACATTCCTTCTATTCCTAATTTGTTAAGAATTTTTATCATTAATGGATGTTGAATTTTGTCAAATGCTTTTTCTACATTTATTGAGATGATCATATGATTTTTTCTTTCATTCTAGTAATGTGGTATCACATTGATTTGTGTGTGTTGAACCATCCTTTCATCTCAGGTATAAAACCCTCTTGATCATGATCCTTTTTATGTGCTTTTTTTGTGTGTGTGTGTGTGCTTTTTGATTTGATATTATTTTATTGAGAAATTTTGCATCTATATTCATGAAGGATATTGGTGTGTTGTTTTCTGGTAGTGTCCTTTCTAGCTTTGGTATGAGGCTAATGCTGCCCTTGTAAAATGAGTTTGGGAGTGTTCCCTCCTCTTTGGTTTTTTGGAAGAGTTTTGAGAAGGATTGGCTGAAGCCTTCTTTAAATGTCTGGTAAAATTCACCAGTGAAGCCATCTGGTTCTGGACTTTCTTCACTGGGGTATTTTTGATTACTGATTCAATCTCCTTATTAGTAGTTGGTCTGTTCAGACTTTCTGTTCCTTCCTGAATCAAACTCATAGTTTGTATGTTTCTAAGAATTTTTCTATTTCTTCTAGGTTGGCCAGTTTGCTAGCATATAGTTGTTCATAGTAACCTCTTATGATCCTTTGTATTTTTGTGGCATCAGTTGTAATGTCTCCTTTTTCATTTCCTTTTTTTTAAAAAAAATATTTATTTATTTTTGGCTGTGTCAGGTCTTAGTTGCGGCATGTGGGCTCTTTTGTTGTGGCGCACGGGCTGTTTGTTGCAGCACGCGGGCTTCTCTCTAGTTGCAGCGTGTGGGCTCTCTAGTTGTGGCAGGTGGGCTCCAGAGTGCATGGCTTCTGTAGTTGTGGCACGTGGGCTTAGTTGCCCCCACAGCATGTGGGATCTTAGTTACCCAACCAGGGATCGAACCCCCATCCCTTGCATTGGAAGGTGGATTTTTAACTGCTGGACCACCAGGGAAGTCTTGTCCTTTCTCATTTCTAATTTTCTTGCGTGGGTCCTCTCTTTTTTCCTTGATTAGTCTAGTTAAAAGTTTGTCAACTTTGTTTATCTTTTCAAAGAACCAATTCTTAGTTTGGTTAATCTTTTTGATTGTTTTCCTGTTATTTCATTTATTTCTGCTCTAGTCTTGATTATTTCCTTCCTTTTGCTAACTTTTGGCTCAGTTTGTTCTTCTTCTAGTTCCTTAAGGCGTAGGGTTAGGTTGTGTATTTGGGATCCTTCTTGCTTCTTAATGTAGACATTTATTGCTATGAAATTCTGTTTTAGAACTGCTTTTGCTGTATCCCATAAGTTTTGATACGTTGTGTCTCCGTTTTTGTTTACCTCAAGATACTTTTTAATTTCACCTTTAATTTCTTCTTTGATCTATTGGTTGTTTAGAAGAGTGTTATTTAATTTCCATGTTTTTATGAAATTTTCAGTTTTCCTCTTGTTATTGATTTCTAGTTTCATACCATTGTGGTCAGAGAAGATACTTGGTATGATTTCAGTGTTCTTCAATTTGCTAAGGCTTGTTTTATGGCCTAACATGTAGTTTATCCTAGAATATGTTCCATGTGCACTTGAGAAGAACGTATTCTGCTTTGTAGGATGGAATGTTCTATATATGTCTGTTAGTTCCATTTGGTCTATAGTGTTCAAATTCACTGGTTCCTTATTGATTCTCTGTCTGGATAATCTATTCATTTTTAAGAGTAGGGTATTTAAAGTCCCCAACTATTATTGTATTGCCATACATTTTCTTTTAGCTCTTCTACAATTTTTGCTTTATATATTTAAGTGCTCTGGTGTTGGGTGCATAAATATTTAGTTATATCTTCTTGATGTATTGAGCCCTTTATCATTATATAATGGCCTTCTTTGTCTCTTTTTACCATTTTCAGTTTAAAGTCTAGTTTGTCTGATATAACTGTAGTTACCCTTTTTTGGTTTGGTTTGGTTATGCTTTGCTTGAAATATCTTTTTCTATCCAATCACTCTCAGTCTCTGTGTGTCTTTAAGGCTAAAGTGAGTCTCTTGTGGCAGCATATCATTGGATCTTGTTTTTTTTTAAATCCATTCAGCCATCCTTTGTCTTTTGAGTGGAGAATTTAATCCATTTACATTTAAAATAATTATTGATAAGTAAGGACTCACTATTGCCATTTTATTAATTGTTTTCTGGTTGTTCTGTAAGTTCATTGTTCCTTGTTTCTTATCCTGCTGTCTTTTTTTGCTTTTTGATGTCTTGTGGTATCACTGTGCTTTGACTTCTTTGTCACGTTCTTTTGTGTAATTACTACAGGTTTTTTCGCTTATGGTTACCATGATGCTTACATAAAATATCTTAAAATTATAACACCCAAATTTAAACTAGTAACATAGCTTCAATAGAATTCCTATGCTTTACACTTTTATTTCTCCCCCTCACATATTAGGTTATTGATGTTACAGTTTACATATATTTTATATTGTGTAACTAAGAACAGATCATTGTAGTTCTGGTTATTTTTACTATTTTTTTTAACTTTTAGAGTTGTAAGTGAATTATGTACCACTATTGCCTTATTACAAAATCTAACTTTGACTATATATTTACCATTACCAGTGAGTTTTACACTGCCTCATGTCTTTATGATGTTAACTAGTGTTCTTTTATTTCCACTCAAATAATTCCATTAGCATTTCTTGTAAGGCAGGTCTAGTGGTGATGAATTCCCTCAGCTTTTATTTGTTTGGGAAAGTCTTTATCTATCCTTCATTTATGAAGGACAGTATTCTTGGTTGACAGTTTTTTTCTTTCAAAAATTTGAATATGTCATCCCATTCTCTTCTGGCCTGAAAAGTTTCTGCTAAGATAATCTGTTGGTAGTCCTATGGGGTTCTCTTGTATGTAACTTCTTTCTTTTTTCTTACTGCTTTAAAAAATCTTTTTTGTCTTTGACTTTTGACAATTTAATCATAATGTGTATTGGTGTAGCTCTCTTTGGGTTCACCCTGTTTGGGATCATTTGGGCCTGTTGTATCTGGATGTTTAGTTTGGAAGTTTTTAGCCATTATTGCTTTAAATATACTTTCTGTCTCTTTCTCTTCTGGAATTCCCATGATGTGAATATTGTTTCTTTTCATTGTGTCCTATAAGTCTGTAGGCTTTCTTCACTACTTTTCATTCTTTTTTCTTTTTGCTGTGACTGGATAATTTCAAATGTCTTATCTTCCAGGTCATTGATTCTTTCTTCTGCATGGTTGAGTCTGCTTTTGAAGCTCTCTATTGAATTCCTCAGACACTTCTTGTATTTTTCAGCTCTAGAATTTCTATTTGTTTGCTCTTTTTTGATGGTTTCTCTTTCTTTGTTGAACTTCTCATTTTGTTAACTTCTTGTTTTGTTAATACATTGTTTTCCTAATTTCATTCAGTTGTTTTTATTTTCTTGTATTTCACTAAACTTCTTTAGGGGGATTATTCTGAATTCTTTGTCTGACAATTCATAGGTCTTTATTTCTTTAAGGTCAGTTATTTGAGCTTTATTAATTTCTTTTGGTGGTGTCATATTTTCCTGATTTTTTAATAATCCTTGATTCCTTACATTGGTGTCTCCTTTTCCACACTTTGCAGGTTTGCTTTGGTAGAGATAGTTTTTATCATTAGCTCAGTTTGGGTTTTTACATATGTCTGCTGGTAATGTCCTTGGACAGGTGGGGCCTGCTTATAAGGTCTGATTTTGGTGAGGCAACTGTTTGAACTGTGAGGTTGGGGTGAGGGGTGTGTGCCACTGGCGGAGAACAGCTGGATAGAACTGCTAGCTTGTTCCCTGTCCAAGTGAGGCTGTAGGATGGGCTTTGTGGTTGCCTGGATTCTCTGTTCAGGCTTACTAGATGGTCAGGACTGGGTACTATGCTCAGCAGTAGGTGGGGCTAAGAATTAGCTTCCCTGCAGTTTGAGGACCTGAATCAGGCAAGAGTGTACACTGAATATTTCTGGTCAGGTGATGCCAAGGCTTTGCTCTGCATAGAGGGAAAGCCATGGGCTGTGCTCTTCGTTCAGGTGTCACTGTAAGAAGGGCTGTTGGGTGGGCTATGCAGCTTGCTGTGTGCTCTGGTAAGACTCTCTGGTCTGGCAGGCTGAAGGCTGTATCCAGTAATGAGTGGGGTTATGAATTAGTTTCTCTGTCTGGGCCCAACAGAAGCAGCTCCAAGGCTGCTAAGGTTCTTTGTGGTCTTGGTGCAAGCTAACCCATGCCCCAGGTGGTCCCCTGGCTGAACAGGGCCACTGGTTTTGTTTTTTTGTTTAGTTTTTAAAATTTATTTATTTTTGGCTGCGTTGGGTCTTCGTTGCTGCGCGTGGGCTTTCTCTAGTGGCGAGCAGGGTCTACTCTTTGTTGCAGTGCGTGTGCTTCTCATTACGGTGGCTTCTCTTGTTGCGGAGCAAGGGCTCTAGGTATGCGGGCTTCAGTAGTTGCAGCATGTGGGCTCAGTAGTTGTGGTGCACAGGCTTAGTTGTGCCTTGGCATGTGGGATCTTCCCGCACCAGGGCTTGAACCCGTGTTCCCTGTAATGGCAGGCAGATTCTTAACCACTGTGACACTAGGGAAGTCCTGGGCCACTGGCTTTGCTTTGGGGGTGATCAGCTCTGCCTAACTGCCTCTTGGCTCAAGCATTGCTGGGTTATGCAGCAGGTTCCAGGTGTTCTTGCAGCTCTTTATTTCACATGGGGCTGGGGGCCGTACTCTGCAGCATGTGAGTTATGACTTAGCTCTCCTGCCTGGGTGGGACTGGGTGGGCCCACTTCAGGCAATTCCCAGATTTTCCCAAACAAGCTTTCTGGTGAGGGGATGCAGGGGCTAGGAGCCATCCTCCACAGCAGGTGGGGCTGACTCAGCTCTTCTGCCTGGGTGTGAGCAGACCAGCCTCCAGGGCCTGCAAAGCTCACATGAGGACCTGAATCAGGCAGACCTGCACCTTGCTGAGTTCTCTGGTCATACTGCACCACCACCTTGGTTTTGCAGGTGAGCAAAGCCACAGGTAGGGACTACTACTTAGGTTCTGCGGGTAGGAACTTGGTCTGCCAAGGTCCAAGGGCTGGTTGCTGGAACCCCCTCCCCACTTCTTCATCATGATCAGACTCCCCGTGATTGAGCCTCACGGATTCCCATGATTCCTATGGGGTGAAGCTAGAGTTGGGGCTCCCACAAAGTGACCTATTGTGCTAGGGAGGCTGGATGTCACCCCTGGGCTCTCTTTTCTCACTGGAGGAACCGGAGGCTCTGGGAAGGGCTCTTGGCATGGTGCTGTGCTGCTCTGGTCTGGGGGAGGGGCATGTGGTCCACATGTGGCTGCTTCTCCTACCCTTCTGTTGCAGTTTGTCTTATCTCTGTGGTGGTGGAGAGTGGGGTGCTGCAGCCTCACTTTGTTCCCAGGATTCTCTCAGTGGTGTCTTGCCCATGATAGTTGTTAGCTGTTCTTGTAAAGGGGAGTGAAGTCAGGAATGACCTGTGTCACCTTCTTGGTCATGTCACTCCTATCATATTCTTCAGTGACAGAGTCCTCAGTGTTTCCTTTTTGGTTTGTTCTAGCCAATACGTGACTGGGCTGAAGGGGATACTAGGAGTAGGGGTATGTCTAGCCCTGTAGGGGAAGATGAACCTGGAATGTGGAATACACACTCACAGTGGGATGGGAAGGTGGGAGCTGGGTGAAGAGCAAGCTTCTGGGCTTGGGACCCTGGAGCTCCAGGTGGATGTTGACTGCACCATCAGCTCTGCAGGACATTTTCTCACGCCATAGCCCCATCCTTCATTCCCGCCGAGACTCTGTCTCCCCTTACCAGTCCCCTCCCTGCCACATTGCACTCCTTGATGGGAAGGCTCCCATTTGTTTCAGGTCATAGTTTTTTAAGTGGTGAAGTTATTGGATGGAACACATTCTGTAGACTGCTAAGAATGTGCCATAGATGGTCAGTTGGGAAACACGACTCTTGAGCACATAGGGCCACTTTGCTCAGCTCTGCCCTGGGTGGAGACGTTGGTGTTGAGAAGACTTTCCCAGCTCTTCCACCCCCATCACCCAGTGTATTTCATTCTTCTCTAGGACAGACCTTTACGCTTTAGCCAGGGAGACATTGTGTCTGAGTAGCACTGAGCTCCGTGAAGGACTAGAAGGTCTGAAACAGCTGCCATCTGTTTGTGGCTCTTCAGTACATAATCCCATGTGGGTGCTGTGGTGACATAGTGTCCACTGCGGGGAGAGAGTGTTTTGTTTGGACCATCTGCTCTTGCTGGTTTGAAGGGTTTCTCCTTACTTGGCAGATATGCTAATCAAGACAAAGTCCTGGAGGCAGGGCCATGTATTACTTTTCTTTGCACTGCCAGCCCCTACCCGCGTGCCTCGCGTGGAGTAGTACATGACTTTTGAACAAATGAATATTAGTGGATTATGCATTATCCTTGTGGTAGCTGTTGACAAGTTGGGACACATTACTTGTATGCAAGTGCATTTCCTGGATGCCTGGAGCTACATGGCATCCTGGCAGCAGCGTGGACTGTTTGCCTTCAAGGCTGTTCTGATGACTTAGTTGTACTGTATTGCTTGTGGGCTGGCCGGGGCCCCATCCCGCTCCAGGCCCTAACTTGGCAGGCACCTGCTTCTCAGGAGTGCCTTAGCATCCAGTGCCTCTAGTCATAGTTTTCTATTGATTTGTACTCAGGTCAGTGGTCTGGTCTCTTAGATATGAAGAATATATCTAGGGACAGTCCCTAGGTATAAAATATTCCCGAGAGGGTACAAAATTTAGCTTAAGAAAAGATGACAGTAGTACTCAAGGTAGTTTGACCTAGTTGCAGGAATGTTTTTCCACTCAGGACCCAGTAGCTGATTAGCTCTGTGGCAACAAAGCAGAGCCTGCGTATTTGGGGTGCACGAGCAGTTGAGTGTTCTTCCTCACCCCCGTCTGTGCCCCAGGACTCCCATAGTGGCTCCTGACTTCTGCCACCAGTTTCCACCATCCTCATCCCATCCCATAGTCAGACTTCTCTCCACAAATATTTCCTGAGTTGTCCATTTCATAAGGAATGCTTTTCCCTCCCTAGCAAGGTCACCTGCTACCTCCATCCACCCACCCACCCATCCGTCCATCCACCAGTTCTCCACGCTGACTATACGGCAGGCACTGTGTTGAGGCACTGGGGATACAGCAATGAATGAGACACAGTCACTTCCTTCAAAGAGCTCACAGTCTAGCGTGGGAGACGGACGTAAGCAACGTGTGAACACACAGCAAATAGTGAATGTCACGATGCGTCGCAGACGGTGAACTATGGGGACACAGAAGTGGTAGAGAGATGAGGAAAGGAGAAGGAAGGAGGGAATGATTCCAACGACAATAAATGTATGTCACGGGGCTTAGGTAAATGGTGGCCCTGTCTGAGTTCCCTTCTTCTAAAGCAGTGGTTTTTAACCTTCTGTGCTTTTAGTAACAAAATTGTATTTCTAAATAAAATTCTGCATGGACCACCAATAAATAAAACAAGCAAAAGCAGAGCACCTTTGGTTAAAGTGGGCGTGTGGTGACGTGGTCTAGCGAGCTTTCTGCTTGGCTCTATCTAGGCTTCTGAGCTCTGACCCCTGCTCTTCCCAAGGTGGTCAAAGACCTATAGGTTCTGGTTGCTACTGAGGACACAGCTTTGCCTTGGAAGGGCATAGAACCTACAGGCTTGTTACAGGCGAACCTCCAGGTGATTTTGTCATTCCCACATAGGACCTAAACTGGATGGCTGGGCTTTTCTTTTGGGTAAGAGATACCTAAGTATAATACTTAAAGGTAGGGAGGGGTGGGTTCGAGTGAGGAATCAGTTTCCTTTTCTGAGGATGGAGTTAGTTGTTGTTCCCCAAGGCTTAGGGCAGCCTAAGGGTGGGTATGCCTCTAGTGTACAGTTTCTCACAAGGGGAAAAGCCTGTCCTGGAGCTTGTTGGTGCAGAGATGTTTGCTGGAGGAGCTGCGGTTTCTGGTCAGACCTTGTCCATAGTTGTCCAAGGAACCCAGGGAGAACTGTGGGGCTCTCTGGGGATGGCTGAGTGCATACCTAGCAGGAAAAACTAATAGACCAGGCCAGTGGAGGGGAGCTTAGCCCACCATGTCGGTAGATACGAACACTGCTACTAACTGGTTGACCTTAGTGAATACTTACAATGTGATGGATCCTCACCTCGGCGTTTTTTAAGTATTGGCTTAGTTAATCCTCATAACAACCCCTTGCAGTAGGTATTATTCTTATGCCCGTTTTGCCAACGAGGAAATTAAGGCACTGAGAGGTTACATGGGTGATGAGTGCTAGAGCTGGCATTCCAACTGAGGCAGCGTGGCTCCAGAGAGTATGCCTAAGTATTGAATACTTTCCCTACCTTTAGCACCAGCTTCGCGATTGAGGGGTCATCTAGCGTCTCAAAGCTGGGGACTTTTATATGGGGCTTTGATCAGTTGCAGAACACATACTATGTCTTTTATATTTTTGTATGCAGTATACATATTTATATATTTTTTATTTTTAAAAATATCCTTCAGATGTGGGCAGGCAGAAGTTGGTGCCAGGCAGCTTCACTGCCAGTAGCGAAAGGGTCAAAGAAACGGTGCATTCCCCCTAAAGCAGCTCCCGCCTGAGAGACCCTCAGACCCTCAAGCTGTGGCTCTGAGCTGGACTCCCAGCACGCAGCCCCCGGCTGGTGAGTTCCGGAGTGGGGGACGATGGAATCGGGGCTGCAGACCTGAGAGCGGAGTATGTCGGTGTTCATCCTTTCTTCCCTGAGGCTCAGAGCTCTTCTTCCCATTATTGCCTCAGATGTGTCCTTTTTCATAAAGAGGATTCTTTCTAGCAATGTGACTGATGCTCAAGGTAAGCCCACCAACTCTTCAACACCCGAGCCCAGTTCATGTAGACCAGTGGTTTTAACCTTTTTTAAAACAGAACCTCTACTCCAACCTCAAACTGCATGGGCTCCAGTAAGCACGTCTATCTCGACCCTTTCATTTTGCTACCCTTGGCTATTTCTCTGATCTCTCACTAGAAGTTTTTGGTTTGATGACAAATATATGAGTAGGAAGTTTGGGGTGGGGGGAGGCAGAGACTGGACGAAGAATTTTGGATTATCTGGGGATTTTCATTAACTGTATCTCCCTGTCCCTCGCTATCAGGGATGACTAAGATTTGTTTTATAAAGGATTAGGATGCCTGTGCCGTTTTGCAAGTAGAAGTTTACAACTTTTTCTTCAAATCAAACATCAAGCAAGAAAAACTAATCTAACATAAAACCTCAAAGCAAAAAAATCTAACAGGAAATGCCATTCTGTTCAGACTTATGGCCTGTAGGAAAAATTTCAAAAATATTCCTTCAAAAGACCAAGCAGCAGGCCTCCCATATAAGCTTTGCAACTGTTACAGGATGTCTCTCACATATAGCTTTGAAATTTTACCCTTCTCATCCTGAGTGATCAAACCCCTTCTCTTGCTTTCGCTCGTTTTGCAGTCCTGAATAGACCCGCCATTGCTCTCCAGCAGGGTACGGTTCTAGTGTCATCTCATTTTGGAAAAACTTTGGTGCAGACCAGCATTATTCTTCGATCTGCCTTTCTTTTTCGTCCCCTTTCTTCTGAGCCTAAAGAGATCGATCGCATTTAGAAAGGCAGTTGGGTTTTCTAGGTTAGGGCAGATTCTGGACGCTTTCCAGGTGTCTTTTGGTGGCGAAGGGACTGCTCTCTTCTGCCGCCCTCAGCGCCTGGGTAGAGATTTGCCAGGGCCACCAGTAAGGGCATGATTTTCCAGATGACTCTCGCTAAAATGCACCAGGAAGAACTTCCCCCCACTCCATTTTGTTTCCAAAGTCAATTTATTGAATATTAAGTCATAAAGCCAGTGATTATAATTTTAATGAAAAATAACCTGTATCACTCAAGACAGAAAAGAACAAAAATGCCCCTTAGAAACACTGCTTTGAAAAATAATGACATTAACTTTACACACAAGAATCCTTTCTTAAGCTTTATTTAAGAAATCGAGTACTATATAGTTCAATATATATAAGACACATCCAGTATTGTGTTCCTGATAGCAAGTGCATAGATTTTGTTAAGATATCATTTTCACTTGATATAAACGTTTCATGGTCACATGAAGATAATATTCCCAGTGATTTTGCCCAAGCATGAGAGGAGAAAACAGAACACAGCAGAAATAGTGAACTACAACAGAGATGAAAAACAAAAACAGCGAATTAGCAGAACAGTCGATTCCTGATAAGTGAATAAGCTGATTGTTTGGTCACAATGTTTTTATTCACTTATCAGGAACGATTCACAGTACGTTAATGTTCACTGTGTTTCCTAGCCTGCCAGCTAAGAGTGCCAGCCCGAGATTGCTCGTAACTGCTGTGGGCTGTGCAGATGTGTGGCTTCCATCAGCAAGGTAAACGTTGACAGGTCTGTCATTTCCCAAGGTGGTCCATATATGGCAAGCAGATACACCTTGGTGACACTGCAGTGGTGTTTTAAGGAATCAAAAGGGAAAGTGTGAATTTAGGCAGGGACAAACTTTACAGTCTTAAGTGCTTAAGGGAACTAGCATTTTTGTCCCCTTCTTTGGAGAATTGTTGTTTTTGCAAAACAACAAAAAAATCTGGCTTTGTCTTTCCCTTCTTTTACTCATGCTGAGTATTTTGCCTTGTGCCAAATGGTGGACCTATATACTTATATGACTTAAATATTTAAAAAGTAAACACTTGCATCTTGGAAAGAATCGATCACCCTCTTTACCCCCCTTCTCCCCTCCCTCACACCCCCCCCCCCCCCCCAAATAATAACATACAAGAAAGAAAAATCACACCCATAGCCGTCTTTTCCCACTAATGTAAGCAGTGGGTTTTCAGAGGCAAACTGATGAAGGCTCTGATGAGATTTAAAGCAGAAGTATTGGCAGGAAGTCAGCTCTCATCTGTGCAGGTTTAGAGCTGGTGGAAGTTACTTCACTGAGGTGTTCGGCCTATGGGGGAAAGAGCCTCCTTCCCTCCGCCTCACCCGGCCCCTCTGTTGTTGAGCCGACTGGAAAAGACAGTCTAGGGGTCAGAGGGGCTGCCGAAACCGGAGGGTGGGGAGCCTGAGCACCTGCAGGGAAAATCTCCTTGGCGGCCAGAGGAAGGCTGCCGGTGCTGGGTGGCCTGAGTTGGACAGAGCTTGTGCGTCTGAAGAGTTGGAGGGAGAGATCAGAGCAGACGTCAATGGAATCTTGTAAGAGCACTTGGAGAGCAGTCAGATTCCTGAGCAGAAGAGATGGGCAGAAGAGGGAGGAGGGCCTGTGGCTTCAGCTTTCGAGGGCTGTTACAAGGAATGGTTTTCTTCTCTAGTTCTCTTTTTGCTAGCTGGGGTTGGGGCGATCGTGGGGGACAAGGCTTTTTACAAAATATACACTCATTCCGGAAGGAGTGTGTGGATGCATATGGCCTTCTTGGCTTTCATTTGGAAACGGATGGTATAGTGTGAAGACTTGGGCATGAGAAACTTTACCTCTTCCCCCTCCCATCCCACCAGACTGAGTAGAGCTTCCATTTGAGCCCTTGCAAGTATTTCTTTTCTCTTCCACTAGTTTTAATAATTAAAGCTGCTCCTGGATTCAGTTAGCTCTAAAAATAAATAATTTAAATTACTTTTCTATACATATCTATCTATTGATTGATGGCAACGCATAGATTTAAATTTAACACCTTTCACATCTATTCACCAGGTAAGTTAAGTTTATTTTTTCTTCCCTTGAGAGCTCACCTCTTTCTTTTAAAAAATGTGACTGGTTTCTGAGAAGAGTTTGATGGTAATGATATGCCTTTGGACTCATGGGTAGGCAGAAGAAACCCCAGCTCTGCTGCTTCCCTTCTGAAGGTTATGCAGCAAAGCAGAGCCATTTTTAATGAGTGTTAAGAACTGCATACATATACCCAAGGGAAGGGGAGAGAGAAAGTGAAACATACCAGTGTGGTGAGAAGACCAGATCAGGTCTTGGCAAATCCAACTCTGTAGGTGGACCACAGAAATAAGTATAAATCTTGGAAGCAGTGGTTAAAATAGGCTGTTGTACATAAATTAGAGGTGGCTGGTGTGTAGTTTCCCCCCCTTCCCCAAATCAGATATTCACTTAGGTGGAATCGACTGTATCTTATTACACAACATATAGAAAAAAAAACATACGTGAAACAGTGAGGTGTGTAGATGTATCACCAACATATAATGACTACCAACAATACAACACTCAGAGAGAGAAACAAGTATTAGGAAAATGGTTTAATATTGGAGACAGAAGCAAAAAACTGCATCACACAATAACATACGTTACAAAAATAAGTCTGACTGTTTCAACTACACGGTTATGTTCACAATGAGGACAGAAGAATCAGAAAAAACTTTGATCTAAACAGCAAAAAAGCAAACCCCTAAAGTTTTAACTAATACATTTATCCACTTAAAGTGACTGAGTACTTCTAAATCTAATTACCTTATCGTGTAACTGCACAATACAGAATAAAAAGTGAAACTTACCGCTGTATTTTAAGACAAAATTCTAATGCTAGATATAAGCAAAGGGAAAAAAGAAATCGAGCCAAAGTTTTTAATTCTCAAAAGAAAAGCAACTTTCTTTCTATCAACCAGAAATCAAACTTGAAATCAGTCATTGTCAGGGGGCCCACTAGAGTAAGCCACAAAAATTTCCATTTTTTTTTTAATCTCCAGTATAAAAAGTTCCACTGGTACAAAATGCATTAAGTACAATCAGTTGTAGAAATAGGAAAGCCTGCGTATTTTTTTTTGGCTCAAATTCCATCAAACAACAAAATCCAAATGCATCAATAAAACAGAAACAATACTCAAATGGTCTTACAGTTTTCCACTAGGTTGCATTAACTTTGGCTTTTCTCAGACAATATTTAAAAACTATTTTGTAATTCTAAACAAAATGATATTATTAATCTACAAACAACAATTCTCACAGCACAAAAAAACACAAATACATTTTTTTGTATGACATTATTCAAAAAGGTAATGAAACTACAGGTTTTTTTAAAATTTTATTTCTTCTTGTTAATTAGCACTTAAGATAATAAAAACAGAAACAGTAAAATGAGTCCAGAGTAGCACAAGCCAAAGAACTATAACCCCTATGGTGAAAGAAAGATGAACTCGTTACGCCTTTGAGGACTGCCATTTGATCGCAATTCTCTAATTTAGTTTAAAAATGACTATTGTCTACACTTGATTTTTAAAAAAGCAGTTTCCCTGTGTGTTTGTTTTTTCTTCTGGCACAGGCCCTTCGCACCCTTGCAGCTTTTTCCTTTTGATATTAAGAGAGAAAGTGAAGAAAAGGACAACTTGTCTTTGAGGAGGGTTGTCTTTTTAGCAATGAAACATGCCCCCCCCCCCAAAAAAAAAAAAACACTTTTTCTGTAACAGACAGTCTGTCTTGGTTGCCTGCAGAATAAACACTCAGCTCTAAGTGCCCACCCTGAGCCTCTTGTCAAGTGCACTCAGCTCCCCTGGGGGAGATGCAGGCAGTGGGAGGAGGGCACCGGAGCGCTTCTGGCTTCGGTGAAGAAATGGGAAAAAATCGTTTAAGATTTCTGTATACTTGATAAGAGGTTCTAAATGAGACAGTCTAGGAAATTCAAATGGTGTTGCCTTGTGTTCTTATGGATGTATCTGTGTACCACCATATTATCATCTACACAAGAGAGACAAGTGCGATAACCTCTGTTATTCAGCTGTTTGCTGCAGGAAGTACAAAATAGCCCTCGAAGGATGAAGGAAGGCCCCAGCAGTAGTAAACACGTGTGAGGATAATACAGATCATTTCATTGTAAGTGCATGTGCTATAAGAAGGAAACTTTTTTTTTTGCATCACTATTAGAGGCTAGTCCTTTCCATCCCAGGGCTATCACATCCACACACATATTAAACCAAACAGGGTGGTGAGCGGGGGAAAAGGAGGAAGGAAATGGAGCCAGCAGTTTCTGAACTCCATCAGAGAGACAAAGAAGCTTCCAGAAAGGCAGGAGTGTGTTTTGGGACTGTGGGGATGACTTTGGGGTTTGTCAGGACAGCAAGAGACCTGCTCACATGAAGTGAAAGTCAAAGAAATATGGCGCTTTAGAAAGTGGCAGCAGGAATGGGTGCTAGGTATATTTGGTCAGTAACTGTGATGAACTGAGTTTGCCTTTGATGGTCAGTCCCCTTTAGATGCATTCAATTCAAAAGAAACAAAAAGGCAGGGAAAAGGATTGTCAACTTCTAACTCCAGACCCCTGGCTTGTTCAGAGGTATCCACTGCACAATGGCTGGCAAGAAACAAAACCAAAAATCCCTCAAAAGACTACCCCATCATCACAAAGCCATTTAACTGGAAGGCATATGAAATTATTCTAAACTGGAACATACCACTAACCTGATCTCAAAAGCATATTGAATTTAAGGTTTATTTAGTTGCTTGACTAGCTACTGTTCCCCTCAGAAGGTTTATCCAGTAACTCTTTTTAAAGTGTTATTTTTTTCCTTTCTTTTGGCTCTCAACCAAAGGATAAAGTAGTAGTAAAGACAGAAACAACTCAAAGATATAGGCAGAAAAAAAACTCCAAATTAGAAACACCCCGAAACAAATGAAAATGATGACAGCATAAAAAGTTAACATTCCAGATAGCGCTGGGTAGAAAGGGTTAAAAGTTCAAAACTTTCTCACCTTAGAGGTTTCCATATATCATGAAGAAAATACATTGTGAGGTTGCCGTCACAGCATTGATGTTCAGAGTGGTTAAAAAAGTGAGACATGGGCACTTATACAATGTCTTACAAAAAACATCATAGAGAAATAACAAACAATAACAATTTCAGGCAACAAGACCACAGGATAGCAAGTTAACAAACTTTTTAACCTCTTTTTTTTGTTGTTTTTTGTTTTTTAAATATTAGGGATTTATACAAAACACATAATAAAATACCCATGTTATCAAATTACTTCTCACAAGAAACACACTGAAGCTCTAGGAAGGAAGTACCTTTGGAATTTGGCACTATATATTTTCACTTTTTTTCTTTAAAAGAAAAAAAAATCACATTTTGCTGAACACAAACACATCTAAATAGTCCACAAAAAAAAAAAAAAAGACATCAATGCTTTACAAGCCAACACAAAACTTACTCTGGAATAGGTTTTCTTTTTTCCCTCACATGAAATTTTTTGTAAGCAAACAACTTTTTTTTGAAATTCTTTTTTGTTTTAAGTAAACCAATTCTAAACTTGTCTTATCAACAAAGAACATTAAGACCATAAGACTCATGATGAAACCACAACTTAATTCACAGAAGCACCAACGTTAACACAGTTTACAGTAACCTTTCTCCTGTACATTGAAACAGTATAAAATATAGGTAATTTCATGTGCATTAAACCATGGATTGTCTAACTGTGAGTCAGTTCAGCAAAAGGTGACACAAATAGGTAGCATTTGCCCCAAAACAGGGTAAATATTTTTCTTATACTAATCTACAAAAAGTGGTTCTATATATATATCTTAATGAGAAAGTGAGCCACCTAAAATGGCCTTATCAAAAAACTTTACACTGCCTGAAAAATGTAAAAACTATTACAGACCTCTAGAGACTTAAAATCAGACAGTTTTTTTTCTCAAACTGTTTTTGGAAGTAGTCTGTTAGAAACCAACATTCTGTGTCCCTGGACACATATTGCTATTGTTACCAGTGACCGGGAAGAATGCCAATCCCTGTATAATACTTTCAAGTCTGTTTTATGAAAAGAAAAGAAAAAAAAAAAAGAAACATTTTTGCCACAGGTTTTTTCCTATTATTAATTTGTGTAATAATAAATTTCAGTCTTGCATGAATGCAGCAATGTTTTTCACATTGACTTCCCAGAATTCATAGCTAGATGAGGTCACATGCAAATTTCAAAGGTCAAACTAGATCAAAGGTCAGTAGGAGAACCAAATATGATGTGAGGTCAGAAAGACATCAGAAACAATGACGGGACGATGAAACTTTTTTTTGAGACGCCACAGGGACATGCTAGGCAAACGGTGAACTAACGGGCATGAAGATGTCTAGGGAGAAAACAGGGAGAGTAAAAAGTTACACAGAATCTACGCAGCAGCAACAAAATCACTCTTCAGGGTGCAGGAGAAAAACTAATGCAAATTTTAGGTCATTAGGGAGTCTACGAGCCATCCACGTAATTTGCATTTCTTACACTCTTTATCCACAGCACAAAGGAACCCAAGAGAATCCATCCGGAGAGGGAGAGGGGATGGATTCTGGGCGTTTTGGGGTGAGGGGCTGGCAAAGGATGGGGAGAGGGTCCAGTTTCAACGAATGTAACAGATGGGGAAAGTCAGACGACTGAACTGTAAACTAGATAATGGCAGTTACGAACAAAATCATCAGACAGATACAGACACCGAGAGGATAAAGCATGGACTTGAGGCCTAGGGTTCAACGGTGAAAAAAAGCCCATTCCTAGAACGATTCCTCTAGAGACTACTTCAGAAGGATCTGGCTAGCACAGAGAGCTGCTCTTTAGGTACCCAATAAGTTAACAATAGGCAATAAATAACTTCCATTATTTCTGAGGCAGTAAAAATTTTGTACAAAAATAGAAATGCTTTTTTTACAAATAAAATTTACAGGCCTGTGGCTTTCTTTTTATGTAGTATTTATGTATTACTTATTTATTATTAAATTTATCTTTCAAGAAACATCAAGTATTTTCACTCATTTTTAATTTTTAAACCCTGTAGCTTTAAGAAACAGATCTCTAAATCTTTTTTTACATTAATCCTTTCTAAAAACTAAAATAAAACAATAACAAAATAGACGACCAGTGTAATAATCTGACCAATAAATGTCATGTTTCTTTGAACACTAAAATAAAATCCTACTTATTAAAACAAACCAAATGTAGTGGAAAGACATTTTGTATTGTTTTTAAGTGCTTCTCCTGGCTTTTCTCTCGCGCTAGGCCACCGCCTTACCCTCTATGAACAGCTGGCGCCCCTCTGCGGGGTGGGCGCGGGCAGGAGGGGCGAATTCTCCAGGCAGTGCTCTGGGGCACAGGGTTGGGGAAGGGGGGGTGGGGTGGGTCTCAGAGATGGAATTGCACGTTAGCCTTTGTTTGCCTTTTAAGTTGTTAAGATGTCATTTATTGTGTATGTGTTTTTCTTTAAAAAAGCAAAAAACAAAAAAGGTAAAAGGAGATTCAAATTGCAAAACAAAGGAGAATACAGTGGTACAAGTGGAGGAGGAGTTTACTCGATAGAAACAAGGTAGCCGAGTTTATGGCGAACTGGGTAGGGGGCCTGGGAGGGGGTAATGGAGGCCTTATTGTAAAAATAACCGTCTCTCTTGGTAAAAGTTGGCAATGTGGTCCTCCTCTGCCTTTCCTGTTGAGCCCAGGCTGGCTCGTGGGACTTACCCTAAGAAAGCTAAAATAAGAGCAGGGAGCCTCTGGGGTTAGGATCAGTAAGGTTTGCTGTCGTTTTTGGAGCGCTTCAGCTGGACCTTCAAGCGTTTCATGCCAATCTGAAAGCCATTCATAGCCTGGATAGCAGCTTGCGCAGACACGGGATTGTCGTAGCTAACAAAACCTGGAAGACACAAGCGGAGGGAGGGCGGGAATCAAGATGGAGAGGCAGGGGAGCAAAGGAGGGTGGCTGCAGATGCTAGGTGACACGTGCCCAGCCTGCGGTCTCGGGTCAGCTCTACTCAATTCACGGACTACAGGTCATGTTTTAGGGGCAACACTGGAAACATCCACTGAGAAGCGGTGGAGAAGCTGGCTGGACGGCTAACTTGCTATCCTCTGCAGAAGGCTAAAATCTCAAACATTGAGTCAATTTAGTCTGTTTACTGATTTCAGTCAAACCTGTTTGTGTTTAAAGTCCCTTAGAATCCCGAACGAGCCTCCAATACATCAGTAAGTGCTGCTCCTAGAAGCAGTGGTACAAATATTCTAGGTCTCCAAGGGCCCCCAGAGGCTCACATGCCCCAACCAGGTGAGGTTTAAAAGCAGGATAACTGAGGGAAGGGCTGCATAACCGGTATGCCGCCCAAGACCCTGACTGTTTCCATTCCAATTCTCCATGTATACAGGACGGGGTCAGTTGGTGAATTAACTCTAGAATAATCTGTACTTCATTTTTACCACTTGGAGCTGTTACTGAGAGGAACCTAGGGGCCCAGGGGAAATGCTGTGCCCGTTCTCCTTATCTCAACCTCCATTTTCAAAGCTCCCGTGAATTCAGCGGAATGGAAATTGCTACCTTGTATCCCCAGCTGTCCTGGAGAATAAACAGTCTAAACAGCTCAGGGCTTCACAGCCATCCTGACGTACTTCCCCCACCACCTTTCTCTGTACCAACACTCAGACGCTTCTGAGGACCACCCAGGCTCTGCCAAAACCCAGAAACAGAATTCTGACCACATGGTTTTGTTTCAGCACTGGGGGCAGGGATTACATGCAAAAGTTTCTTAAGTGTTGTCCCTACTTACTTTTGTTGTTTGTTGAAAGCAAGTTATACTGATTAGATTTCAGCTCTGACCATCCACTGTTCAGAAGGTTTTATACCAAGTTCTCCATCTATCTACTTACTATTAAAGTATAAAGCTAAGGAGAACATTCCTTTACAAATTAGAGGAGGAAGAAAGGGACATAAATATACCTTTAGCAGAGTTCTCAGCTGATAAAAATAGGCATACAGTATAAGCAGAATAGCTTCTCATAGGCTGCCTGTATGCAAAATGGTGGTTTAAATTTTTATTAAATTTAAATTCCCAATAAATATGATCTTGAATCTAAGATTTTTGCTGATTTTCTCCTTTCCTTCTACGTCTTATCCAGAGATAGCAAGATGATTGAAGAATGGAAATGGGTCAAGGGCAAAGTGGATAACAAAACCTGGCCAAGAGCTTAGGATGAAGAATAGGGTACCACGTTATAACCAGCAAACCTGGGACCCCAGGAAGTTAGGCTGTCTCACCGAGACGCCTACATATGGGATGTTACAGCTTTTTAATAAAAACTGAAAACATAGTGCGTAACACTAAATACAACTGTCTGATGCATTATTACGAACACAGTGGTGAAGTAGTTTGGGGGCTGATATAATCTCCTTTCTAGACGGTAAATATTTTCTCAAAATCAAACCATGAACTACAATCCTTTTTCTAATCTCCAGATAAGCTCAGGACATTGTTTAGCGATGAAGACTATAAATGTCTGGCTCGCAAGCCTTGTTCAGGGAAGCTCCCAATGGGGAGCCCTTACTGAGACATGCACACAGCCTATGTAACAACTTACTTTCCATTTCGCTCTCTCGTGAACCATTACAAGGGCGTTTATATACCTGTAATGGGTTCAGGCTAACAGCCTTTCCACTTGGATAGAAACAGTGACTTGAAATGGCTGACACGCTAATTCCCCCAACAACAGAGGCTTCAGACTTTCCTGGGTGACAGCACGGAAATCAGAAGGACGTCACGCGAGTGGAGTTTCAGAAGCCAGAGCACTCTCTTCAGACTGGCCACCCGTCGCCAGTCAGCCGGGCGCCAAGTCTGAGTTTGTGCCTCTGCAGGAGCCATCCCCACCTTTCCTTTTCACCGTGCCCACTTCTGTTTGTTCTCCTCTGCCCAGATCTGTTCTACTTTATTTTGTTTTGTGCTACTCTTAGCACCTATGACCAATGTGAGTCATTAAATCGGAGGAGTGATAAAAGCAAATGTTACATCTCAAACTGGGCCAGAACTTGCCAAGTTAGAAGTATATACTCTGAACATTCTAGCCTCTAAACTACTTTGGGGAACACAAAATAAAACAAGAACTAGATTTAATGAATGTTCTCCTCCTCTGTAAAACATTAGGGCATGCAGTGAGCCTGCCGTACTCTCTCAGGGAGCGAAAACGCCCCAGGGAGCCAGAGTCCAGGCTGCTTGAGGAAGGAGACCATGACAGCTCGGGCCACCGAGGAGCTGGGATGTCCAGTGTTCTGAGAACACCTGCATCTCCTGCGCTCTCCACCCACTCAGGCAGCCACTGCGGATCCCAGCATCCCAGCACACCACAGCACTTCATGTCACCATGAGCTAAACCAGCCACCGTCCCTGGGCTCCCGGAGCTGCTGTGTTGGGCGTGGCGTGAGCACACCCCTACTGTGAAGGTGTGTGCATTGATGAGTGTTTTTATGTACATCCAGATGCTGAACGATGAGCCCCCAGTACAGTGTGCTGCCTACACCCACAGGGTCTGAGTCCTGGTGGACCTGGAAGGGTATGGAGTTTGTGGCAAAGTGTCTGCAGTGCCATTCTGTATCAGGAGTCTCAACTACACTACAGTCTGTAAACTCCTTCCATCCGGTGAAGCCTGTGGTTCAAACTGGGGGCCCAAAGAGACTGTTGCTGGTCAACTATGGAAGGTGATTAGTTATAGGCAGTAAGGCCCTTGAGTATAGAGCACTACCTACTACTATACAGGCATTTAATTTCCCAGATCTGTCCTTTCTCCCAGGTCTTTTCTGCCTTTTTGATGAGATGACTTGACCCAGTCTGCTTACATGGACCCAGACGACCTGGAACCACCACACACACTGAAGGCCCTGTCCCGGCATCTAAAATACTGGCCATTACATTTGCCTTCCCATGACCCCTTGCTGGCCGTGCACTGTGTGTTCTAGCTGGGTTCTCTCGCATACCAAAGGGCCATTACATTTGCCTTCCCATGACCCCTTGCTGGCCGTGCACTGTGTATTCTAGCTGGCTTCTCTCGCATACCAAAGCACTTGCTCAGATTGGTCTGTTTGTCAATGAAGACTTTAGCAGAGATAACATTTCCAAAAGGCATGAACATCTGCAGGATGTCCTGGTCTCCAAACTCCTGTGGAAGGTGGTAAATAAAGAGGTTTGCACCCTCTGGACCTAAAGAGGGGGGAAAAAAAAAAATCAGAGTAAGGTATTCTGCACTTCTTAGTTCCCAAAGCCTCTTCTCAGGAATGCTTTAACAACAGATGGGCTAAGCACGTGGCTTTCCCTCATACAGAGATGGATACAAGTCCAGTGCTGGTATGTCTTTTAGGACAGGAGTCGTCCTTCACATTTTCCTGACTTCCAAAGAGACACCGGTTAAGAATGGCTTCCTTTTCATCTATAAGCTGTGGGTCACGTTTGCTTACTGCGCGTGAGCACGTATCTTCAGTCTTCCCGGGCGTGAAGGTGGCAGACGAGGGGGAGAGTCGGGGAGGAGAATGGAGGCGTGGGTTTTTCCCACGTGGCCATGTTTTATAGTACGTAGTATATATTCTCTCTTGGATACAGTGTCCTGTGTATTCTAAGCAAATTGCAGCGATTTAGAAGTAATGAATATAGCAGTAATGCTGCTTGGATTTCTCAATCATTTACCTAATTATCCATCCAGTTCTGATTTGGCAGATCTCTTAACACACAGTCTAATAATCATCTTTCTTAGAAATGACTGGCAATGAGTCAAGGCGGGAAAAAGTAGGTGCTAGAGTTTCACAACTGTGATCGGAATGACACCACTGGGAATTAGCCTTGCAGACTGAGCGCATGAGGTGCACAAGCTGGTCAGAGACTAAGCGAAGCCTGGTTCTTGGCTCTCCACCATAACTTCCAGAAATACAAGGAACGAGGACAGAGTAGGGGCAATCTTAGCTACACCAGACAGGACAGCACTCTTAAGTTCCTTTCCATTTCATTCTCCCATCTCTCTAGCCACCTGCAGGAGAACCAGCTGCAGCTTAAAGGAAGCAGAAAGGAGGGAAACCCAGTGATTACAGCAGGTCATCACCTTCTAATATGTCACAGGTGAGAATGCTTTCCAGGTCAGAGGGTGCTTGGGGGAGTTGTAGGTCCTTCCCCAGATGGTTCTGGGGAGGCCCCAGGGCTGGACGCCTCTAGGATGTTCTGGGCATGGTGTCTGGGAGGGAAGGGAGCTCATAAAACTGGTGAAGTAGCCAAGCACCCGGTTCACGGGGCCTTGACTGACTCTCGCAGGAGAGGAACCAGGACTGCCTGCTCCACTGGGAAGCCCCAGGGGCTGGGGGGTGAGTGTCTGTTTGTATGGGCCGAAGAGAAGGAGAACTGGGGTAGAAAGAACTTCGTAAAAATAAAAGGAATAAACATCTTTGCAAAGAAAAGTCAAACCAAGTTTCTTTCCACACACACAAACACACACAATCATAAAAGAAAAAGGTATTCTAATGAATGGGACTTTTCACAAGGAAATCTTCTCGAGGCAAATTTCTGAAGCCACAGAGATGAAGCATTTCTTTCTTATTTAAGTGTTAACATGGCCACTTTAATTTTCCGTATTGCTCACAATTTCCAGGGGCATAGCCATGTTCCAGTGCAAGAGACAGTTTGTATTTAAAGGGGCACAATTACAGGGTTAGGTCCCCAGATGTTTCTTTGTTTAAAAAAAAAAAAAAGACAACTCGTAAACAGTCAAAACTTAGTATGAATAGATGCAAAGCCAAAACACTGGAGGTGGGTGTTCTGAGGGCCACCATGCGTGTGCGTCCCCTGCAGTTTGTCTATCAGGCAGATCTGGTACTGCCCATACTGGATATGCCTTCTAAATAGAAGGTCCAAATGCACAAATGAGGATTAATGGGGCCCAATGGGAATTGTGAAGTCAGCTCACCTCCTGAAGCCTGGGGAGAAAATGCAATTTTAATGCGCTGTGACAGATTACTGGCCATGCCTGGGTAGTCCTGGCCTTCTCGAAAGCAGTGCATTCTGAACGTACCCAGGCCAGACAGGGGACTAAGAAAACGGGAAGAAGGTAAACCCAAGGAGGCTGTCTTTTTCCTCATCACCAAGAAATACTTGGATTTTGCAAACTGCCGAAGTCATTAACACTAAAATGAGAAAAGTGTGACTTGGTGTGGAAAACCTCTTAATATTCAGTAAAGGAGGCTACTGCCATAGACACCAAGGGTAAAGAAACAGTTTTTTGAGGATCCAACCTAGGTATCTTCCTTCTGTCTCCCTTCAGTAAAAACCTGCTGACCAACCACACATTCCTCAGGCCTCTAGTATACGCGACTAACTTGCTAGAGCTCGTTCAGTTGTATCCTTGGTCCCAGCTGGCTGGGTGTTCACGTTCATATTTCTCATGGGGCACCTGATGTAGCAGAAAGCACTGGGGGTGTCTGTATCAGACCGCCAGTTGGGATCTGGAGGCTCTACCTAATGCTGTGTGTGTGACATGACTCCTGCAAACACAGGGAGATGGGAAGGGTGTGAAAGAGCTCAGAGGATATTTAGGAATGGCAGGAAACGTGGCCAGCTTGCCTGAATTTAGATCTGTAGGGATGCCATAACCCTTCAGAAGATTTAGCTGGGGAAAATATTAAAACCATTTCTTTACAAGGCCAGACTGGTTCACTTTCCAGTCGGAAAATATATACCAGGGTACACGACTAAATACATCAAATTGACTCAACTTTCTTGATTAAAGAACAGAACTAAGGAGTAGAAAATCTAAAACTGTATTTAGTAGTGGAATACATCATGGGGTCTTTCCTTTGCTTCTCAGTATGACCTGCCTTTTAAATTATGTTTTACTTAAGCTAATGTTAAGATGGTTTAAATTTCTTAGCACAGGTTAACAGGGTGAGAAGAAGGTGATCAGAAGAGACATACGAGAAGATGGAAGATGATTTAAAAAGACCTGAACAAACCTAAAACACCATCAAGCACTAACCCATGCTGCTGGTAGCCCACATACCTAAATATAAATGATCTGGAGCGGGCAGTATTTATCTTCAACTATTTTACATTAATCCCAGAGGATTAATTATTGCACAAGCAGCGCCTAAAACTTAAGGGATAGAAATGTAGGGCAGTGAGCTGGTGTGAAGCAACTTCCGGGCCCGGACTTTCTCCTTAAGCTACTGACTTTCGAGTCTGCTGGTGACAGATGTTTTCTCAGTGACCCGGGTTATATGGTTTGCTGTGAGGCCCTGCTGGGTGAGGGAGAAGTGACCAACACTCTCTAAGACGCACGTGGGGGAACTGGCTTTTACGGTCTCTCCTGAGGACACGGTTATCTGACAGGATCCCTCCTACCACCCTCATCTGTCACCATGGTAGTCAGACCTCAGACACAGGGACCTCAATACAGGCTTTCCTTTGGGAAGCCAAGGTATTTATGACATGGGGTCTCCACACGCCTGGGGAAAATGCAGTTGTCTGAACAGTTGTGCAAGTTTTAAAAAAATCAACAATAACAGTCACAGCTGAGAGGAAAGAGAAAGTTGAAAGAATGAAACTCAGATTTTCAACTATCTTCCTTTTTTTTGTTTTGCGGTACACGGGCCTCTCACTGTTGTGGCCTCTCCCGTTGCGGAGCACAGGCTCCGGACGCGCAGGCTCAGCGGCCATGGCTCACGGGCCCAGCCACTCTGCGGCATGTGGGATCCTCCCGGACCGGGGCACGAACCCACGTCCCCTGCATCGGCAGGCGGACTCTCAACCACTGCGCCACCAGGGAAGCCCATGTTTTTGTTTTTTTAAAGAAAGATATTTTTCTGTTTATATGTAACAGCATTAAAAATGGAAGATAGGGCTTCCCTGGTGGCGCAGTGGTTGGGAGTCCGCCTGCCGATGCAGGGGACACGGGCTCCGGGAAGATCCCACATGCTGCGGAGCGGCTGGGCCCGTGAGCCATGGCCGCTGAGCCTGCGCGGCCGGAGCCTGTGCTCCGCAACGGGAGAGGCCAAAACAGTGAGAGGTCCGCGTACCGCAAAACAAAACCCCCCCCCCCCAAAAACCAAAAACACATGAGTATCTTTAAAGCTGTGTCCCTTTTACTATTCCCAACTTAAAAAGAAAAACCCTTCTATTTCTTAAAGGACACCATGTTTAAAGTCAAAATATTCAGACAAAAACCAGTCTGGAACTATGGGGTGAGGATATAGGAGAAGGGAAATAAATTTTAAAAACATCTTCAGCAAGTACTTCCCTATTCTAACTTCTTGTGTTCAAAACAAGTCAGAAAGAGAATAAATATCACAGTGAAGATTCTGCTTTAAAAGCAATTTCAATCAAGGAGGAAGGAGCCAAAAGGAGGAAAGAAAGACACAAGCCCTCCCTACTGGGGCCAGCTCATTAACTGCTTTATAATTAGCCTTCATTTATTCTTAGCATTCACTTCCTGATGTTTATTTTGCCTTACCGGGCAGAGAAGCAAGGCAATCAATCACTTATTAGCTTCCCCAGAAGACCCCTGATTAAACCGAGACTGAGTCAAACCTAAGAGTGGATTTTTTCATTAACCTGGAAACCATCGCGGACTAAGAGGTGAGCCCCACCATCACGGGGGACGTGGACTGCGGGAAAGCTGGGCCGAGCCCACAGGGGGCTGCATCGACCCACCCCTTCCTCTAACGAGGAGTTTGTATAGAAGGGGAGAAATGAGAGGTGGCCCTGCTGATTCGGGAGAAGGTGCTCCGCACAATTTTTCGATGGCAGCAATCACTAGGTAATTGCGTATGGCGCACAGAGGGTGAGGACTCCACCTGAACAGGGAGAGGAACAGTAAAGCTAAATACGACAGGAAAGAAGACTGAAAGGGCCTGTCAGACTTCTTTACGAAAAACCAAACGAACATGAGTAGGAGAAATAAAACAACTGCTTTCTCTCAGGACAGTGGCTCGGTGGAAGTTCCTTGGAGCTCTGCTCTGGGGGCGAACGCTGCCCTCCGGCCCGGGCCCAGGCACGTACCTTCCTTCTGGCTGCCGGCCGCGCTCTGCTGCTGCAGCAGGCTCTGGCTGTACAGCGTGGGCAGCGCCGCGGCCGCGTACTGCTGGATCCCTGAGTAGGCCTGGGTGAGGGCGTCCATGGTGCCCGCCGTGCCATTCGTCAAGCCCGTGGCGCCAAGTCCTCCATTCAGAGCCGCCATACCTGAGAGCATTTGAGCAACTTTACAAAAAACCCAACAATAGAGAAGAGAAACAGCACTTTTCATTAGTGCTTTCCAAAGGAAGTTAGAGAATCATTTGACACAAGTACGACAGCAAGTGCATGCAGCGAGCACACCAGTTACACCAACAAGAACTTACAGACAAAACTATGAAGTGACAAATTGTAATAACGGCAGACACACAGACGACCACCGCAAGCCCCTGAGCAACGGTAAGCCTCACTCCCTAGGCCAGTGACGGAACTCACCAAGGCACTACAGAGAGCCAGTGCATCTGAGCTCCAGCAGTGCGCTGCTGGCAAGGACTGGGGTTCTCTTTCTGAAGTAGCAGCTTTCTGCCGCTTAGAGCTTGAGAGCATGTAAAAAACCACTAGTGGCAGAGGCCTGCGACATCTGTACACTTAAGCCACTTACTGGGCTCTCTGAGGAGCCGTGGGATGGCCCCAGGGTTCGAGGGGGAAGGACAGGATTGAAACTGCTCTCCCTTAAGCTATCTGATGAGGAAATGGCAGAGAGCACGAGCTCTGTACCCAATAAACCAGTGAATCACCAGTTCCGCTGACCGGCTTCCTCAACAGCTGAAGGATGCTGTCAGGGATGAGGACCTTAGGGAGAGCCTCTCTGACGATGAAGAATTAAAGGTGCAGGAAAAATGTGGCTCCCTCCCCTCGGTGTAGCTAACTGAAGCTGCTTGTTCAGTATGAAAGGCTAGAAACGGGATGGGGCTGTTCTCAGCAGCAAACAGACGCACACACAGACACACACACAGACACACACGCCTGAATATTAATCAGTGCCCGTGGAACTGGGGTTTCCGCCAGTGAGAGCACCCCATGCCATGTTTTTCAGTCAACTGAAGTGACCCCATGTCTGAAAAGCTGGATCTTGGCTATTAACCCATGTGAACTGGATGACGGCCAGCACACTTTTTTGACTTTTTTCCTTGTCTCCTGGCTGCCCTTTTGCTCTATTATGGTTGTTGACTGTGTCACTTTTTCCCTGAATATGAGTCAAAACAAGTAATACTTTATAGAGTGTGAACTTTTCTATAAACTCAGGAAATGGAAGAGGTGACATCATAATTGCCTTGAGTTCCCTTTATGATGAAGACTTTTTTAAAAAAAGATATGTTTATGGGAAGAACTTAGTGAAAACATTAATGAAAATCTTGAAAGAATTAGGGCTATTAAGGATGTTAAAATAGCAAAGGTGGTTAATTGAAAAAAATTGTAAGTCTAATGAGAATAGAGGACAACTAAGAGAAGGGTGCTTAGAAATTATACAGAGGAATCAAATATCAAAATCACCTCAACACTCCCATCCATGTTTTTGCTTGCCATCCGCAGGACACAGGGGAGGGGGCAGTGAGCTACTTACTCCATCATGCTTCTGTTCTTCTGACACCTTCATCTCTTAGATTAAAAGGACTACACAAGATAGGATAGAGGGATCTCATGAAGCCTCAGGTCTGGTGTTCTCCCTGGGGGGCTTGGGGGGACAGAAATGGGCCTTGGGTGACGTTTGGGGTGGGGCTGGAGTGTCAAGGAAAACCTGGGGGCCATGAACGTGGAAAGCCAGCTTCCTGAAAAGGAAAGTGATTTCAAGCAGTTCTAGCCGATACCAACTAAGCTCAAAAGGTGGTGGCCAGCAGAGGTCCTGCTGACATTGCTTGAAGTTTCTTATTATGAAGGAGTCTATTCTAATTTTTTCTGAGGTGTGTGTTTACCACGGCCAAGGTAGAACAGGTGATTGATTACCAGGTAGAATCTTAAAAACCATCAAAGGAAGTTTTCAACTTTTGAGAGTTATTCCTATCAATGATCTAATGTCATTCTGTATTAAACAGTCATTATACTGAAGATAACACTTGTCAGTTCAGCTGCTGGTACTTGATTCCATCTAAACACTTCGGACAATCGAAACAGAGGTTTGAAGAAGGTTAGCTGAATGAAATGCTTCCCCTTAAAAGAACAGGGCTTTCTTCGAAAAGGCCAAATGGATTGGCAAACCTCAACGAGGGAGGGAAGGTCTTTGCAAAGTCTAGCAGTGACGTTAGTGCGCAGCCAGACTACCGCGTGCTTTAACTGAACCGCTCTCCCAGGTCCTCCCTGATGGAGTCCCGGGGAGCTGTGAGACTATCGAGTAAACCTGTGAAAATGACCTAGAAGGACCCCCCCGTAAAGACGAGCATGTACGTCTGGCGTGGCCAGCATGAAGATGATGCTGAAAAAAGTCGGTGGCGGAGTGCCACGAGCCCTCGGCCAGGCTTTATACCAAATAAAGAAAGGGCAAAAGTGAGGAGCCCCCCCGTAAAGACGAGCATGTACGTCTGGCATGGCCAGCATGAAGGTGATGCTGAAAAAAGAGTCGGTGGCGGAGTGCCACGAGCCCTCGGCCAGGCTTTATACCAAATAAAGAAAGGGCAAAAGTGAGGAATGTAGTAATATATTCTCATAGATTTGTATGCATTTGCTGGGATAAATTTTCTTTGGTATAGATGGGATATATTCTTCTAAGCTGCAAGCTGATAATGAGGACCGAGGTCTAAGAAATGTCTAAAATCAGGGTGGGTGAATATGAATATATACAATTAGTGGCACTTGTACTCATGCCTGTGTTAGTTAATAATATGGTCACAAGTGTATGTGACGTTGTATGTGCTTGTGTATGTACCTAACTACATGTACCTTTATATATTCCAATAATACAGATTTAAACTAATTTCACAAGGCATACCAAGGGCAACAAGCCACCGCAACACTATGCCCAAAGCATCGCATCTTCTCTCTCCTTTACATAAAACATTCCATAAACATTACTCACCAGGCCTTTGTGGCTGGTGATATGCAGATAATCACAACTTTAAACACTACGTGGTAAACCATTTGGAAGAATTAGCTCATTTAAAAAAGGAAAAATAAGGATGTCACTTGACATACATTTAAGCACAAAATCAGATACAGATTCCTGGGTGGATATAACTGCAAAAAATATTTTCTTCGTCTTCGTTCAGCTATTAGTGTACGAAACCTGCCTGGAGAACCCTCAACTAATCCAGAAGGGAAAGCTCTGTTAGTGAATTGCCCACATTCCTTCCTTCTGATCTTGCTGTTTTCCACTTTTAAGCTTTAGAGCGCTGTCCTTTTTTTAGTCCCTCCTTCTATGAGCATATAAGGAAGAACAAGGGTATGAAGCTCAAACAGTCTGGTTCAGCTACTTGTCTACCATCTGAAGCTTTACCTTGTGGGGAGCTGAGAGGCCCTCTGGCAGGGAAGGCAGTCAGATTCTCCCAGGATGAGTTTGGGAATTAACTGGATTCCATCTACCTACTTTTCTCCATGGCTCCTTCATCCATGGAAAAGAGGTGGCTTTACTCAGAAAACCAGAAAACTCTCCTTACGGTAGCAAGTAATGGCTCCTGGGTGGAGTGGGGGAGGAAACGGTGATGATATCGAAGTTGTGGCCAACTATTTGTCAAGCTGCCTCTGTCCAGGTAACCGTTTGTTGACTACCTTCTTATCCAGTAGGACAGGTAGCATCATCATGTCTGTTAAGGAAGAACGGTTTGAAAGAGGACACTCTGTATTAGAAGGTTTTCTCTCGGTATTTGAGAAAGCAAATCTTAGCTCCAAGCCAGTGCCGGGATTGTTAAATAGCTCTGATAGTAATTTACCCAGTCAGAAGGAATGTATTTTTCTTTGTGCATGACTTTTGGTTTGATTAAACATCTTTCTGGTTCATACTGTCTAGTAGGGGTTTATTTGAAACTAGAAACAGTCTTAATTTCCCATGACCTATATGTACTTACATTAACCCAATGGTAAAGAATTTAAAAAACAAAACAATTTAAGGCTGTTTTTCTTGCCAGGAGCAAAACTGGAATAACACAGGTCCCACACAGGAACTACTCACGGTCTCTCTGCCATTCAACACAGTCCCTCTCCAGTCGCTCATGATAACGATGGGAAAATCCCCACAAAGGACAACAGAACAGGATGGAGAGAGGCGGGACCACACAGACAACACACAGCAGTCATGAGCACGTGCTGAGGAGGACAGCCATTCCCACTGGCCTGTTACTGTGCAGACCAAGGACAGGCAGGCGATCAAATCAAATTCCTTGTTTTAGGGGAACTAGGTCCTGGGGCAAGAGAAGCAGCATGAAGGGATGTGTGCAAACACACGTCTGCAACCGAGGGGAAGGACAAGTGAGTTGGAGCGTCTGCAGAACAAGGTCAGAAACAGGAGGCAAGGCCATGAGGGCTGCTGGCAGGAGGGCAGCTGGAGGCAGCTTCACTGGAGTAAAACATTCTGCTGTCACGCGGCCACCACTTCATTCAACACGTGCTTGCTAATCAACAGCTATCTGGTCGGGAAGGAAAGAAATCTTTTTCTTGTCTGCTCTTTTTGGCCTTTGGTCAGATAAAACTCAGTCCAAGGTTATGACTGCTTTCCCCAAAGCGTCGGAATAAAAGGATTTAATAAAACCGCAACACATTTCCTACCTCTAAATGTACGACTTATCCTCTTATCTGGATTATAAAAGTTAGTCTTCATTTGGATGAGTTCTAGGTGCTTCTTTACCAAACAAATTGCAAGGTATTCTTTTGGGATTTGAAGATACAGAATTATTGGGGTGGTTTTTTTTTTTTGCTTTTAAAAACACAACTGCTTGATCACCCTTTAAAAACTGTACACTTAGTCGATCATGGTTTAAAACAGGGCAACTTGCCAAGGACCCTTTTCTTAATGCTTAAAATGGTCAGAGGCTGGGTTGCCCAGTAGGTAATTAGGTCCCTGAGTCAGGCTGTCATGGTCCTTCTGGATGTGGCTATTCTCAGGCACAGGGTAGGGATGTGGGCCCAAGCTGAGGGAAAGGCAACTGAGGTGTCCCTTCTGTGGACCGAGGACCTTCCCCAATTGGAGGGGCCAAGGCTAAGCTCGAGCCTCAGATATGACTCATCCTCTGGCCGGGCACTATTCTCCCCCTAGATCTAGAATGCCGGAAATGGGTAGGCTGTGTAAACAACTTGGAGTGCTTTGGTGAGTCTGTATGTTTCAGAGCTAAGTAATTCTGTAAGCAATTTGCCTCATTCTGCTTCAACCTGCGTTAGCTGGAACGGGGCCCTTAGGAGATGCACTGCTATAGGGTGACCCCTGACTCCGGGGGCTTGATAAAGACTCTGGACGGTACCTCGGGGGCAGCTCCTCGCCACTCAGCCTTGTTCTGCTTCCCAAGGCCTCATTTCTCCTCCTGTATAATCGCCATGAACCTTTGGGTTTTAGAGCTGGAGGGGACCCTTAAGATCATCTGATCCAGAACTTTCAATTTTCAGATGGGACCCTGAAGTCCGGTTGTGGGCAGTGACTGGCCTCAGATTCCTGCAGGTGACTGGGAGCTGGCCCCATGCATCCTGATTTCTAGCCCATTGATTTTTCTTTTATAACACACTTCCTCCCCTCCGATGAAGGGAACCAAACTAGAATCAAACCAAAGCCCTCGAAACCTGCAGATACCTGTCAACCACAGAGACCTATGGTTAAATACACAGTCTACACATTACAAGACTTCGGGTGGTGAGGGTGGGGTATTTCTGGAGACAAAACAGAGGTAGGCAGCGTACGCCTGTCAAAACACGTGCTTCTGCTCCTCCATCCCAAGCTTTAGCTCTCCCCGTGACGTAACCTTTTAGGTCGTCTCTGGCTGACCACTGTCTGTGGGGAATCTGGGGGGAGGCTGTCCACCAGAGCAGCAGATGCTCACTGCGATGGTACCTGCTAGTGCATTAATGTTGTTCAGTCCGACAGTGGCCCCTGCCAGTCCTTGCAGAGTCCCGAGAGAGGTCAGAGAATTCATGGCCGCACCAGCAGTGGAGTTGGGGGTTGAAGCAGCCACTGCAAAACAAAAGACAGACAGGGAACCCGGGAGAGAAAGCACAGGATGAGTGAAAGCCAGATGGCCCGGGAAGTAGTCTGTCCCCATCACAGCAGACAGAGCCAGGGAGCCTTCAACCATGGGCAGTCTGGGAGTTGCGCTTAGGTTTTGGTGTGAAAGACGTGGGGTTGTCCTTGTGGCAACTGTGACAATGAGATCTGGTGAAAAAAAAAGCATCACAGATCTGTTGTGCCAGCCAGCGAACATGTGCATTGCTGGTTAGTAGGGGACAGTCCACGATAGGAAGCCCGTCCTCCTGGGTGGTGGGTCTTTCACCAGCTGCACCTTGGAAGCCTCTGAACAAATGACCCGCACAAAAAAAGGGGGAGGGAAGGAGGAGTAAAATGGCGTTTCTTGGCTTTCATGTTGCTTATGCTTCAGACTTGGCATTTTCTCAATGAAGCTCAAAAAAAAAAAAATTCCTGGGTTTGACAGACGACTTCAGGACCCAGGTAGTGGTGCTTATAGAAGCGGAGAGTGATAGGAGATAAAACCATTTTGGTCCAAACTCTCCTTCCCCTCCCCCCCTCCCCCTTTAAATAACCGCTTTATTGGGATATAATTCATGTTATAAAATTGACTCCTTGAAAGTATACAATCTACTGATTTCAGTATAGTCACAGAGTTGTACAACCAGCACCACTAAGGTTATAACATTTTTATGACCCTCTAAAGAAACCCATACTCGTTAGCACTCATTCTACATTCTCCCCTCTCCCTTGACACTGCCAACCACTGACCTACTTTCCGTCTCTGTGGATTTGCTTAGTCTGGATATGTCATATAAATGGAATCATAAAATATGTCATCTTTTGCACCTGGCTTCTTTCACTCAGCAAAATGGGTTCAAGGTTCGTCCCCGTTGTAGCACGTGTCAGTACTTTATCCCTTTTTATTGCTGAATAATATTCCATTCTGTGGAAACACTCCACTTTGTTTATTCATTCATCAGTTGTGGACATTTTGATTGTTTCCACTTTGGGGCTATTATGGATAATGCTGCTGTGAACATCTGTACACAAGTTTCTGGGCAGACATATGTCTTCAGTTCTCTTGAGGACATACTTAGGAGTGGGACTGCTGGGTCATATGATAAATCTATGTTTACCATTTTGAGGAAATACTAAAATGTTCTCCAAAGTTGCTGTCCTCTCTAATCCCTTTTACACTTACAATGTAAATAACATTTCAGGTTATCTTACATTTGTATAGCTTGATAGTCCGCTGACTTTTTTCACATGTATTATCTCACTTTATCCCAGTGATAGACGTAAAAGCTAAGCGAAACTGACCACTGATAGAAGTGGCGCTTGAGCCACTTCTAGCTGTGGAATCATTGTGAGCATGTGAACTTCCTTCCTTCTAGGATGGCCGGGAACTTCAGTCCATCCTGCTGGAATGTTCCTGCCCAGATGGAGCTCATTCCTGCTGTGCTTTCAGAAACCACACGGTATTGCTTGCAATGCACCTTGCTTGGGATTCCTTCTGGGTGAGCCTATAGATCAAATGCCTGAGAAATGAATTCCCCACGTTGCCACATTTCTGCCCATGTATGGCATTAGCTTCTGACTCCTCAAAATGTGTACGTATTTTCTTTCTCTTTTAAAAGTAAAATTATACATAATCAAGTCAATGTTTCTATAGTCCTTTTGTGTTATGAAACTTTTCAAGTACACACAAAAGGAGACGATAGTGACAAATTCCTTCAAACTCATATCCAGATTCTAGAATATTTGAGAAACACGCTACTTTCTACTTCCATCTTATCCCTACATACTTCAGTATGCAACTCTAAAAATTGAGGACATTTTCTTTTAAAACCCCAAACCACTATTCTCTTTCCTCTTGAATCAGTTTTATTAAGGTTATAGCTTTCTAGGAATTTGTATGTATCACTGAAGTTTCTGAATTTATATTGGTATAAAATTACTCACAATTTCTTCTTAATAAATTTTAAAAATCAGGAGCATTTACATTTAAGTCCCATTTCTTTGTCTGCTTGATCTGTCGGTTACTGAGGGAAGCACGTGAAAATCTCCACTATGGTGATGCCAATTACTCCATGCAAATATGTAAATTTGGGGGAATACCTCTTGAAGCTACTTTACAACTTCCACAGATGTTTGTAGATCACTGTATCTTCTGTTGAAATAAACTTTTTGTGGTGACCTCTTCATTTCTAGTTTTACCTTGACGTCTGTTTTATATGATGTTAAAAAAAAGCAGTGCCAGCCCTTCTTTTGTTATTTGCATGGTATATCTTCTGCCATCTTTTTATTTTTGTCTGTTTATATTTTAGTTCTATCTCATAATCAGTATATAAACAGGTTTTCAAAAACAGAATACAGCCTAATAATTTGATAGACTTTCAGCGGAACTATTTAAATTTTGTGGTATACGTCCTGCCTATATTACATTTTTTCTCTTCTTTCTTGCCTACCTTTTAGGATTACTTGTTGGTTTTTTCCACATTCCATTTTCCCCCTCTACTACTGGAGGTAATATTTAATATTTGGAGGTAATATCTTTTTTTGGAGGTAATATTTAATATTTCTATTCTTTTATGTATTACCATAAAAATTTTAAGTCACACATAACTTAAAAGAATCAAAGTTAACATTATCTTTATTCTTTGCCAGAACATTTTCTAGAATGTTTCTCCATTTGTGTATATGCTTAGGACAATTTCTAGAGACTTTAAGTGGTTGATTTTTTAAATAATTTTCACCAGTTATGGGTTTTTCACTGGCAAAAAGTCCACAGATATTCTCATACTACCATTCTAGAAGTTCTTCCCTGGTGTCACCTAAAGTTGTGTGAAAACTCTTCAGGCCTTTATTACTGGCTTAGAATCAGAACTGCCTTAGGGATAGTTTTTACCCCTTACTCACAGGCACAACAGTCTGTTAAGAGCTATCACGTGTAGACTGACGCCAAACAAGTGTATTTTTCCGTGGGAAAGCGGGGTGGGGGGACTTCAATTTCTGGCACTTAGGTGGTCTAGGTTACTAGAGAGACTCTCCCACTGAAAAAAACTAAAATGCTTACTTAATAAGAGGTTTTTAAAAATATTTTTAAATTGCATCAATGACTGACCATTTAGTAAGAAATACTCAGAAATCAATGATGTAAGTGAAAGATGGCACCCAGAGAAGTAAGTAGAGCATTGAAGGTAGCTTTCCCCTTAAGGGCATTTGGTGGACCAGATAAATTTGATAAATTTGATCAGTTCTCAAAGCTTCTCAGTACGTAAGAAATACAAGAAAGCCTAGGGCCCACCTGAGTAAAGCATCTAAGAAGAGACTTCCCTACCAATAAGTCTGGAACACTATAAAAGGCTATACAGTCAGTGAACAAGATATACTCTCACTTCAGAAACGGTAAGGAAAACGGCCTGTCTCAAAACTTAGTGCGGAGTATGGCAAGGGGAATTTCCCTCTGATAATATATAACCAACCAGCCCTCACATCAGTTTTCAAACCAACTTTATCTGACTGGTCAAAACTGCTCAAGCCAGCAATTTAAAGTAGTCCCTAGCTTGTACTGTCTTCCAGCACCCTGCAGAATCAACTATAAGTCAAACCTTGAAAAGGCCCATTTTCAGCAAAGAATTCTCAGAAATAAGGTTCCAAGATAGTTAAGCTCACAAGACAAAAAAATCACAAGTACCAAGAGTAAGAAGCAGCAGAGACAGAGTTAGACACCATATTTAGATCCATCAAAACTTCAGATATTGGAATTATTAGCACACAATAGAATGGAGGTACATTTAACATGTCTGCACAATTTAAAAAGGGTGGGGGGGCTTCCCTGATGGTTCAGTGGTTGAAAGTCCGCCTGCTGATGCAGGGGACACGGATTTGTGCCCCGGTCCGGGAAGATCCCACACGCCGCGGAGCGGCTAGGCCCGTGAGCCATGGCCGCTGAGCCTGCGCGTCTGGAGCCCGTGCTCCGCAATGGGAGAGGCCACAACAGTGAGAGGCCTGCGTACCGCAAAAAAAAAAAAAAAGGGTGGAAAATGAAAAAAAAAAAGATTATAAGAAATGACCAAGTATACTGATAAAATTATTAAATAATAAAGTCTTAGAAGTGAAAAAACATAATCAAAATATAAAATTCAGTGGATATACAGGTTTAACAGGGTATTAGATACAGTCACAGAAAGAATTTGGTGAGCTGGAAGACAGACCTGAGGAGATTATACATAACTGAGAAAGAAATGATAACAGATTAAGGGACATGGACTAGTCTAACATATGTCTAGCTGAAGTTCCTGAAGGAAAAGGGAGAACAGGGAAAAGGCAATATGTAAAGAGTTAATGACTGAGAATTTTCCAGAACTGATACAAGATCCTCTCCCACATCCACATGTTCAAAGGTCCCAGTGAATTTCAATCAGGAAAAATGAAAATAAATATATAATTAGATGCACCACAGCAAAAAATGCAGAACACCAAAGAAGATTTAAAAAACAACCAGAGAAGAAAAAAAAAACCTCAAAAGACCACAATTAGACATCTCAGTACCTGATATCTAAACAGTAATAATGTAAGCAAGTTAGTAAAAGGTGCTGAGATAAATTAACTGTCAAGCTAGAATATCCAGCAAAAATGTATTTCATAAACTAGGACAAAATAAAGAAGTACTTTTCACACAAAAGCTAAGAGACTTTTTCACCATTAGACCCTCACTAACTGAAGTGCTACTGGATATACTTCAAACTAAAGGAGAAATGATCCCAGATGAAAGGAGGAGGAATAATAAGGATATGGTAAATATATGGGCATACCTAAATAAATGCTATATAAAATAGCAATGGACTGAAATTCAAACCAAACCAAACCAAGTTAGAGCTAAAACACACGACAACATGAATACACCACCCGTGGGTTGCAGGGGGGAGCTTTTTTGAATTAAAGTATCATAAGATCCTTGAAAGAAAAAGAAATTTCTTGCTTTTTATTTGGCTGCGTCAGGTCTTAGTTGCGGCACATGGGATCTTTCGCTGCGGCATGGGCTTCTCTCGTTGTGGTGCACGGGCTCCGTAGTTGCCGTGTACGGGCTTAGCTGCCCTGCGCATGTGGGACTTTAATTCCCCGACCAGGGCTCGAACCCGCATCCCCTGCATTGGAAGGTGGGTTCTTAACCACTGGACCACCAGGGAAGTCCCAAGAAATTTCTTTCTCAAGGAAACTGACTAAATCTCAGTAGGAAGAGCAGGAGTTTGTGACATTTGAGCCACAACCAGCAGGTTGTGCTATCCCCTGTCCTCCTCTCCCCCAAGCTCAGCGTAATGGAAGCTCTACCCCAGGAGGTTGTGGTCAAGAAGATGGGGGCTCTTTTCAGCTCCCAAACTATAGCGATGGTTTCTCCTAGGGAGGGGTAGACCACTGGCCTTTCTAACTATCCTTCTTCCCTGGCCCTGTTTTGCAGAAACTCTACTGCAGGTCAAGAAGTGTTGAGTCCTTTCCTCGAACCAGTCTGTACTCAGAGGGTGGAAGCTCAACCCCAGGCACAGCACTCGGAGAATACTGGGCCCAATTACCCTCATCCCATCTTGCTTCTGGGCGGAGGTTCTACGCCCAGAGAAGCAAGCTGAGATGAGCAGGTGCTACTGCCCTGCTGCATCACCCCTCTTGTAGGCCAGGGGTTGCCTGAAGCAAAGCAGGTTGCTGTCCCTGCCCTCAGCTCCCGGGCAGTGGAAAAGAGGGTCTGCCCACAGAGAAAAGAGGGTCTGCCGAGAGAGAGAGAGAGAGAGAGAGAGAGACAGAGAGAGAGAGACAGAGAGAGAGAGAGACAGAGAGAGACAGAGAGACAGAGACAGAGAGAGAGATCACAAGAACAGAGAGCTCCATAACTTTCCCTAAGAGGAATGAATTTATTTGGAACACAGTGCGGGGAAGTTCAAGCCTAAGGCGCCATGGAAAACAATAGATATTTTGGTGGTGGGCCATCCAGAAGTTTAACAGAGAAAACCAGACAAACAGATAGGAAGAGTGTTCCCGGGGTCACAGCAAGCTTCAAGGAATGGCCTTGAAGACTTTCCCTATGGAGGGGCCTGACTTCAACAGAGTCAGACTGTGGTGGCCGTTTATGCCCAGGGTCAAAAATAACAGATTAAACAACTAGAAATTAATGGAGGCTGGGTGGGATAGCAATAGAAACAGACCAGCCAGAAACTGAACAGGCCATCCGGCAGAAAGGCATTCAAAGAGAGCTATTTGGAAGAATTATGCCATTTGAAAAAGGAAATATAAGAATGTCACTCACAGCCTGGGCTGTGTTCTCTAAGGAGTGCCATCAGAAGCATATCGTAGGGGAATAAACTTCACTTGCTAAGTCACTAAGCAAATGAGCAAACAAGAAGCAGCTGGGTTTGGTGGGGGAGAGTAGGGAGGATCAGTGTCCAGAATAAAATGTCTAGTTGTTCACAAATTATGAGATGTGCAAAGAAATGAGAAAGTGTGATCCACACAGGGAAGAAAGCAGGCAACAGAAACAGTTTGAGACAGCCCAGACACTGTTCTCAGCAGACAAAGACATCATAGCAGCCATTATAAATATGTTCAAAGAATGAAAGGAAACCAGATCTGTCTACACTGTCTACAGGAGACACGTTTTAGATTCAAAGCCACAAACAGGTTGAAAGTAAAAGGGTGGAAAAGTATATACCAGGCAAACAGCAACCGCAGAGCTGGACTGGCTAGACTAGAATGAGACAGCAGAGACTTGACAATCATTTTAGAGAGAAAGAAAACTGGGTCAACTGCTTGCACTGCAAAGGACCTTAATACACTTTCATAAAAATCTGTGTCTTTGGTAGCTCATGAAAGAATTCCAGGGCCAGTGTGCGGTGACCGGCAGAAAACCCTTGTTTTATTCAGGGCTCTGTTTTTCTTTACCTCCCTCAGACTCTTCATTCAGATCGAAGAAAAGGGAAGGGAACGGAAAGGACCAGGATGAGGAGATGACATATTCCTCCAGCAGCACAGGAAGTGAACGTGAAGCAACCTGGGGGGAGGCATGGAGGGGAGTGAACTGAGTACCTGGGTCAGGATGCCCTCTGGCACTCATCTGAGAAACACGTACAAGCTACTGTTATCATCAGAAAGGCCCCCAGGCCCGGGTGCCATTCGCAGCAACGATGGAGAAGGGTGGGTACCCGCGCCCTCAGGTCGCTAATCTGGAGAAGGTCGCTTATCAGTAGGGACACCACCACGTCCCTAGAAGCCTCACGTGACGTGTCACCATGCTGATGTGGGGTATTCCTCATAGCTGCTGGAGACCCGACACCTATGACGGGGCCTTATCGCCTCAGTCTCCGTAACGTGAACTTTTCAGGCTCATTTACCGCACAGACCTCATGAGTCTCTCATCCTCTGCACCACCCCTTGGCGGGGGTCGCCCTGTATCTAAACGGAGGTGGCAGGAGAGGGATCACGAAGGTTAGCATGGGCATCCTGAGGAAGAACAGATGAAGTGTATTAGCTTGGCCTGGCAGGTGCTGGAAAATGAGGCTACGGCTGTAAACAACACACAGTCACGATTTCACTGTTCTCTTTTCAAAACAGAAAACTGGAGGCAAAGCGGGGCTACAGTTAAGACTGAGTGCTTTGCAGCACTATTTACAACAGCCAAGACAGGAAAGCAACCTAAATGTCCATTGACAGATGAACGGATGAAGAAGAGGCGGTACACAGATATAACGGAATATTACTCAGCCATAAAAAAGAACAAAATGATGCCATTTGCAGCAACACGGGTGAACCTAGAGATGATCCTACTAAGTGAAGTCAGTCACACAGAGAAAGACAAACATCATGATACCACTTGTATGTGGAATCTGAAAACATGATACAAGTGAACTTACTTACAAAACAGAAACAGACTCACAGACATAGAAAACAAACTTATGGTTACCAAAGGGGATAGTGGGGCAAGGGAGATAAATTAGGAGTTTGGGACTAACATATACACACTACTATACATAAAATAGATAATCGGTAAGGACCTACTGCATAGCACAGGCAACTCTACTCGATATTCTGTAGTAACCTATATGAGAAAAGAATCTGAAAAAGAATGGATACATGTATATGTATCACTGAATCACTTTGCTGTACACCTGAAACTAACAACACTGTAAATCAACTATACTCCAAAAAAAAAAAACAATATGCAAGTGAGAGGGCTCTTTATATCTTGCTTTTCTATTTATTTAAAACCCAGGAAGAGTGGCTAGAATGCACTGTAGTTTTCTGACCTCTTGTGCTGTTCTTGGATGGTCCCAGTAGACTGATGGGGAGAGGGTGAAAAATAGGAGGGAGAGGAATCGAACACGAGATTAACTGAACTAAGTAACTTGCCTTAAAATGAGAAGACTCCACGTGCTCCAGTGCTTTGGACAATACAATGAAAATTCAGCCCGGTTTGAGTCTAAATTGGAAAAGATATCTCGACTGTGTATCTAGCTGCCTTTAAGAACCTTCTGAGTTCTAGCAAACAATCTGTTTAAAGCAAAAGGAAAACTCAAATTTGTCATATAGCCAATCTCAATCAAATGCCTCAAAACCAAATATTCAAGAGACACACGATCGAGAAAAGCCCCTAGACACAGAAGACAGAGACACATTAAATACCAGCAACACGCGTATCTTCCTATTTCCGTGCTGGCAGAGCGGCAGGACGCTGCCTTGGGTAACTGCATTCTGCCCACCCTAAATTCCCTTCCGTCTCCACTGAGAACTGTATCCTTCGCTTTCTCAGTTAAACTGTTTACAAGACGCCAAAGGAACACTGGTAAATAAATATTGGCTCAGCTTTGCCCACAGCACCTCCTTCAGTCGGAGGCTGCCCCATGCAAAGGAGAGGTCGCACAACAAAGCCGAGAGGAAGGCGGGTGGGGAGCTGAGCCACCTGAGCTCCCGGGCAGCGAGGACAGACCCTGTCACACGCCACGCTTCACGCCTGCTGCACCACCAGCTCAAGACCACCGAGTAGCCCAAAGAGGTTCTGAGCAGCTAGCCAGCCAGGAAGGGAAATGGCCGAGCAACACACCAGAGCCATGCGTCTATGACCTCACATGGAAATGCAGTTCTGTGCCTTTCGATGAAAAAACTGCAGGAGGAGGGGCTTCCCTGGTGGCGCAGTGGTTAAGAATCCGCCTGCCAGTGCAGGGGACACGGGTTAAGGCAGGAAGGAAGGAAGGAGAAGGAAGGAAGGGAAGGAGGCAACAGTGCTAGAAGAGCCCCCAGAAGAACTTCTGTTCAGCACAGAGCTGAGAACTGGACTCACTCATACCCTCAGCCCAAGAATTTGTTTCTCTTATATCAGTAAGTCCTTCACACATACTCTCTCATTTCCGGTTGGTCCGCCCAGGAAACGCACGCACTGGCTGGGGAAGAGGAGGAGGCAGCAGAGGTGTGTGTGTGGTACACACGGTGCGGAGGTACAGGACGGGACCCTCTCCAGCTGTGTGGCCAATCAGGGGGCCAAACAGCAAGACACACACAGCTGTGCGAGAAGGGCTGTTTGGAAAACTTTCTTAAACCAGTATAACAAGCAAGCCTAATCTCACCTGAATTTAAAAAAGATGATCCATTTGTTTTCTTTTTATATTTATTTGTGCCAGAGATAAAAGCTTATTCTCCTTTTCTCAGCTTTCCAGAGAGAAAGGACCTTTGCTTCACTTCCCAGGAAACAGTCCCCTGGTCTCTGCTTCTCGCAGCCCCCAGCGGCCTTGATTTCCCTTCTGGGGACAAGGGTGACTCATCTGCCTGCACAGACTCTGGAGGCCCTGATGTCCCCCGGGCCAGAGTCGGGGCCCCTGAATTGAAATACGAGACACCAGCGGGTGCCTGAGGAAAGCCTTCCCGCTCTCTCTTCTCTCTTTGTTCTAACTTCTGCATGACTGGGTAGGTAAACTAAGTTTTACTTAGGTCTCCAGGGCAATGTTTAGAGAGGGAGGTAAGAATCACTACTCTTCTTCTCTAAGGTAGGCAGAATTTACTGTCGCCCTAAAGAGGTCCATGTCCTAATTTCAGGAACCTGTGAACATATCAGGTTACATGACCCAGAGGAATTAAAAGTTGTGATTCGGCTGACCTTGAGATGGGCAGATGTTCCTGGATTATCTGCGTGGGCCCCATGTAAACACAAGGGTTCTTATCGGGGGCTGGAAGGAGAACCAGAGAGACAGCAGCACAAAGACATAGCAGCTCCGAAGATGGAAGGGGCCGGGAGCCAAGGGGAGTCAGTGGCCTCTAGGAGGATTTTGTTCTCACAAGGAGGGATTACATTCTTTTCACATCAATTTGCAACACCTGAAGATTCAACATCTTCTCCCCTGGGGAGGCGACTGCACAGCTAATGACCGGTTCTCCAGCCTTCATCATCAGGCTGGTCCTCAGGAGACTCCATCTGGGGGTACAGCTTTGGGAGGGTCCGGAAGAGGGTGAGCTGGCCTGAAAGCCAAGCTGAGAGACAAACAGGTGACAGAAAGGTAAAACTTAGCCTGGAGAGGAGAAGGCTAAGGGAAGAAACAGTGTGAGGTCTTGATACAGAGAGAGTCGTTGTAGCTCCAGAGACCCAAGTGGGGGCCGGTCGGTGGTGGCCAAGAGGGTCAGAGTCAGGGTGGGGAAGAAATGGCTTGCACAGCGGGCCCAGCTTCCCCGTTTGTGGGAACAGGAAAGCAGAGGCTGCCGCATGGTCACGTATCGGGGGTTTCGGCAGACCCCACGGCTAGGCTTGGTGGCCTCCGAGTCCAATAAACGAAGGTCTGAAAAGCTCTTACTTTTCCCCCTAGGACTGAACACACACCGGCAGCATCTCCCGGCGGGGCAAACGAGGACTCCGAGAAGGCAGGACTCGACCCTCAGTGAAGGGGACCAGCCCCTTTTCCCACAGCATCACTGAAGGGCCTGAGACCCCAGGTCTGTTTGGAGGCTGCAGACCAAAGGGACCCACACAAACACAACCCCATCGAGCTGCAGACATCACAGGTTTCTACCTTCTCTTCTGATCGGAGAGGCACGCAACTCAAATCCCAAATGGCCGGATCGTGGCGGAAACGATCACCAGGGGAAAGGCCAGCCTTGCGTGGTGGATACTCCCTCTGACCTGCGGCCCAGGGCTGCTGGGCTGCTCCGCGGGCCACTGCGTCAGAACCATCCTGTCTCTGGAGGCAGGGACCATGATGCCCTCAGATGGCGCAGGAAGCACACACACTGGATGGGAAGAAGGTATAGCCAAGGGTCTCCTGCATCGCGGTCAGCTGGACGTTCCCTGAGACCTGCCGGTTGTGAGGCTCAGGACTGTGAATTAACACACCCTCTTGGCGCGTCTTCTGCTCGTTAAAGATTGGGACCCACTGATCTCAGGGGTGTCTGCACGTAGCATCACCAGATTCCCTCCAGGCTGGGTGCAGAATTTAGTTTGGGGTGTGAGAAGGTGAGAGGCTAAGCGGAGGTGAAGTTGGGTTTGTGATAAGACAGGGGAACAGATGCTGGGAGGTAGGAACAAGGGGTAAAAAACTATGGAAGAGTAAAAAGTTCTGGTTCTATCTTGCATATAAAGAAGTCCCCCTGGTTACAGGGCAGGAGTTCACTGGTCTTATTTCCTAGAACCTACGAGAGGGAATGACACATCGTAGGCGCCACACAGGGACTTGCTGAGTGAAGGAAGGGGTGGAAAGTCCACCGCGGCCGCGGCAGGTGCGCCGGACTCCGTGTCTGGCCGCTCCCAGGACGAGGCCCCGCACAGGCCTCCATGAGCTGGAGGGAGGGCATCCACCCGCCGATGCTGTGGCCGCCCAGAGGGCCCCCCACAGCCAGGTGAGCCCGGAGCGGGGTGAAGGGCTCTCATTAACTGTTCCTTTAACACTGGAGGAAGGGTGGGGATGCCATTACAAACAGAACTGGCCAAGCCAGCTGCTGCCTCATCACCGGCACAGGAGCAGAGATGCCCTTCGTTCCCCTTGCGTGGCTGCCACAGAAGGAACCAGAGGCCCCTCTGAGGTCCGCGAGGCTCCACGCTGGCCTGGCCCCCGGAGAGGCAGAGACCTCATCCTCCCTCTCCTCGAACTGTGATCAGGGACACGGAGGAAATACCGGCTTCCTTCTCATTCTTTGCACGAGGTGGGATGGCCGGCAGTTTGGGGGGAGGCTGACTGCTGAATGTAGGGAACGTGGCTCTTCCTCCTTTGTTGTGTAGCCGCGTGCCTTGCGGGATCTTAGCTCCCCGACCAGGGATTGAACCCGCGCCCCCTGCAGGGAGGCACGGAGTCCTAACTGCTGGACCGCCAGGGACGTCCTGGCTCTTCCTCTTTTTCCAGATTCCAGATCCACCGAGAAAAGTAGAAAGGAGGTCGTTGGGGACGATCAACCTCTGACACGGACCACGCCTCTGTCAACCTCCCTACGCAAAGGTGATCTTTCCCTCCGTTCTTTTATCGGTGCACTGGCAGGTCCTGTCTCGGATATGTCTGCCCCTGAAAGGACTACGCTTTCTAGGAACCCAGTGCCTCAATTTCCTCCTATTAACCCCCTCCCCACTTTTCCTGGACTGCAAGATTTTTAAAAAGCTACAACGAGACAGCATTAATAGAGGACGCCAAGAATCTGCCTTTAGTGCATCCACAAAACACTTTCCACAGACCAATGAGACGGTGTAAGCACAGTGGCTTTGTAGTTCAGGAAATAAATAAAAGAATTGCAGAGAAAACTGCCTGCCTCGACCAGACACGCTCAGGACGGCAGAGCCTGCGGTCACCGCCCTGCGTCACACAAGCTTGGATGCTCAGAAGGGGGCAGAGTCATGAAGCGGTGACAGGCACTCGTGGGGATTCGCCAAACAACAGTGTCTCCTCTTCTAAGGGCTCTAATTATCCCATAATAACCACACCTCTTATTTTAAATTTATTCCCTAAAAGGTTTTTTTTGGGGGGGCGGGGAGGGGTGAGGAGAGGAGGGATGACAGGGCGGGAGGTGGCTGTTTGGGTTAGAAAATGGCGTTGAAAGCTTCCAAGGTGTTCTGATCTCACTACCTGACGATCTGTAACGGGCACGTCCGTGACCCCATAAACACCTGCGTCACTTTCTTCCTTCACTAACCTACTTCCAACTCACCAGGAGACCGGTCAACAACTTGGTGTGCGTGACGCTGGGCCAGACAAGTCATTACTGGTTCTCTAGATGGGCCAGAAGAACACTCTGAGTCTGAAGGACCAGAGGAAGAAAGTCCCTTGTTGGGCTCTGAGTCCTTTTTGAGCATTATTCTATGACAGTAAATGTTTTTGGAGGTGAGAAAGTGGTATGGAAACGGATGTGGGCAGCATCAACCTCTTAACACCTACTGCAGTCTCACTGTTTTCTTCACTTTAATTGTCACTTAACAAGTGCTCGTTGGAGCCGTCACTGGGTGATGTTTCTAAGAAAGAATCTACTTCATTAGTTGTCAACAACCTAGGTACCTCCTCACCTTGCCTATCTTCAGTACCCTCCCCAGTCCCATGAAGAGGGACACAAGAATGAAGGTGTAATTTGGGGGCATGAGCTTGAACCAGTCGCTTTATATTGATATCAACTCAGCCTGTATGGATCAAACAGGAATAGAGCAAAGGAAAGGGAAACTTGGTTCTAATGATATTTTGCTTATGAATTACCAAAATAAAAGTACACGCCTCCCCATAGCCGGGCCCTGATATTTGCTGTTTTTAAAATAGATGGTAGTGGACACAAATTGAAAAATCGTGGTGATTTCCTTATAAGGATGAAGAAACTAAGAAATACAATTCCAGGTCCTCAGGAGCTCCTGCTTTTGAATATTTCCTGGGGTGGCAGAAGTGGTGGCCCCCTCAGCTGTGGCTAACAACCTGTGGTCCCTTGGGCACATCATTTAACCCTGCGGGCTTCTGTTTCCTCATCTGGATCATGAGTGAGGCACCTGGATAGATGATCTTGAAGATTCCTTGTGATTATGAAATGGGATGATTTGACCAAGCTCTGGACTCTGGAGAGAAAAAGTGAGGAACACGGATTTCTGTGGAAAGCAAGTGCCATGTCACTGGGAGGTTAATGAATACCTGCTGGATCCTGGTCTGTGCCAGAAAGGGGGCAGATCTTCCTTTCGATAACAGGACCCCAAGGTTGGCAAGAGGTCACCTGGCAGAGTTCAAGGTCTGAGATGCTAATGAGCTGCACTTCAGCTACTTGGGTGGTTTCCTTTGCAAATGACCGACTGCAGAGCAGTACACACTAAGTATATTGCCTGAAATAAAAACAAACCACTCTCCGAGGGCTTCACTCTCAGTGGTGACAGCTACGAGGAAACGGGTCCGACCATGGTTATCGTGCTTTATTTAACCCAATAGAGCATTTTGTCTTTGATAAGCAGGTGTGTTGGTTCTATAACATCAAGTCAAATTTGAAGTTCACTGCCATCTTCTTTAGCTAAGCCCCAAAGCAGAAAGAAGTAAGGAAAGGGTCTACTTCCTGCATTTATATTCTAATATTTTTAGGAAGGGCGGGGAGATATTTGTTTTCTGAAGGCAAAGGTTCAGAGAAAAAATATCACTGGATCTTATTCCAGTTTAAACCTAGTTTCTTATTGTCCAGAGGAGCAGAATTTAGTGTCACTCCCAAATAATCATCTTTCTCAGATGATACTTTAATGTTTTAAAAAAAAAAAAAAAAAAAAAGCCAAAAATAAAATAAATATATATATAAAAAAGCAATAGCATGCATTATATATACATATTCCCTCAATAGTTCAATAAAGGTAAAAGTGGACAATTCCATTTCACAATGGAGAAAACTAAACAAAGAAAGATGAAATGACTTGCTCTAGATCACAGTCCTTCAGCTCTTGGTCAAGATGTCCACACACTTTAGAAAGAAAATGAAACTAATTCCTCTATCACATTCTTCAGATTAACTGGTTTTTAAACCTCTGCCCAGGGCATGAACTTTTTTCGGTTTCTAGCCCTAGACACTTAAATTCTTGACTTATGCATGATGTGAATACCTTTCTGTCTCAAATCCTGTACAGCCTCCCCAATCCTGACCTCCTCCTGTTCATGTCTCAGTAGCAAAGGCATTCCCTCTTTTAAGGCTACACCATCCACTTACTGAACATTTTTACGGCTTTGTGCCCTGTCCCGTACATTAGTGCATAACCTAATCCTGGGACAGCTGGGAAGGCAGGCATGGGGGCTGCTGCCCTGGGGCTGGGGACACGCAGGACAGATCCTCACACACGCTACTCCAGGCGCCAGATAAGAGGCTTAGAAGAGGGTTTGATTCCATCCGTCCAACCTCCATCCCCTTCAGTCCATCAGTTTTCACCTCTCGCTGGCCTCTTCCTTTCCTGCCCTGTTCCGCCTCCTCCTGCATCTAGAAGGATGTTTACGTTTCTCCATCTTAAAATTTTTCCTCCTATTGACCCTGCTAGACTTTGTAAAAGAAACCACTACATTTCATGAAAGTGTCATATGTCAATACATAATCCCCGCCTCCAGGCTCACATCCACCCTCCTCTCACGGCCTCCGGAACCATGACATCCCTGCCACCGCTGCAGTGATTGGCCACTTGGGGGTGAACTGCCTGCCCAGTGGCGCAACTCAAATGCCTCTTCTCTGCACTCACCTTCATCTCCTTCCTGCTTGGTTCCCCGGATACCAGGTTTCCCTGGAGCTCCCTTCCCACCACCTGGCTCCTCCCGACTGTCCCCAAACATGGTCCTCAGCCAAGGCTTCACCCCCCAGGCCCCTGCTCTGCTGTGTTTGGTGATTCTAGCTCAATGATCCCACCCAGGCCCCACCTGGCTGACATCTTCCCACCTCCCCGCCTCTGCAGCTGATCCAGGGCAAGGTCGAGGATCAGGGAACCCATCTGCTTTGGGGATGTATTTAAATGAAAGGCCAGTTAGCATGTGCCTCAGCTCAACGTGTATAAAACCAAACCACCTTCCACTATAAACTTTTCCCGCTCCCGGCTGCCCTCTCTCTACTAATGAAAGCGCTGTCCTACTGGTCCCCAGGCTCAATACACTTCCGTCTTCAACTCCTTCCCTTTGTCTCGCTCACATCCAATTGGTACCCAAGTGCCACCACTGACACTCTTGCGCTCAAAGTCCTTACATGGCTCTTCACTGCCTGCAAGAGGAAGTTCTAGCTCCTCAGCCACGGCTTTCAGGGCCCTCCCTCCCTGGTTCCTATTTCCCATCCATCTCCTGCTGGTGAAAAGTGAGATGCATTTCCATTTGCTGACTGAATGCTTTTTCTGTGTTTTCTCACGCTTGACACATCTGATAAATCTCCCATTTCTACCTCCCCAAATCCTATCTGTCTTATAATTTTGGCTCCAACGGCAACTCTCCCGTTAAAAGTTACCCTCATTTCCTCAAGACAGAATCTCTGCTGTCACTGACACCTTGTGCCTTATCTGATTCCTGCTCTTCAACCAGAAGAGTCCAGGTTGGGGCATTTTGCTCATTTTTTTTTTGCATGTGACCACTGCATCTAGTTTAAGGGATTAAGCCACATACCAATGAAGCATTTATATTCTGCCGCTTTTAAGTCTTAAAGCGTGGACCTTAGATTATAAGCCTCTGGGAAGTTGTGACTAGAGTCAAGTTTTGTTGCTTTTTCCATCTAATGTAAAACACAATTAAGCACTCCATACATGCTTTTACTAGTGCCAGCAATGATAACATGGTTATATCAGACAGCAACATAGATAATTTGGGAGGCGGGGGAGTCTCACCGACTGGCTGCGTTGTAGAGAAGACACGCCTCTGAGCTCACACACACCTCACAAGGGGCCATGACGTGGACCTGCACACGATACAGGAGGCTGTGCAGGGCAACGTTTACACTGAATCACGGACACAGCACAGCCTCCAGAGCCACTGAAGCAAACACGTGGAGAACGAGAGCCCCTATCTAAAAATATTGAAAAAGTGCACCCCGAACAAAGCAGGACCGAAGTCCTGAGTGACTGACAGCCCTACGAATGAAGGATGGGATGAGTCCACCCCCGGGGCCAAGCTTGCAGAAATCCAAGCTCTGCGGCAAAGGGGAGGACCATACGTTATCGTCACCCACTCGGCGGGGCAGCTTTAGTTAAGCTTTAAATTAGCTCAGGACTATTAAGAGACTGCGCCATGGCAGGGGCATCTCATCGACTGCGCAGGGCAGCCCGGCCACCGTGCGAAGCTGTTCTGATGGCAGGCGCTGAGATGACTCTGGCAGCTCAGGAAACGAATGAATGAGACAAAGAGCTGCGGTTCTGCTATTTGGACCAACAGACTTCTCATTTCCTTGACGGTAAGGGAAATTTAAAGGTAATTCCACATCAAAACGCCCGGCATATGCAGGGGCCGTCAAAACTCCAGTTGGGAGGTTTTGCATGTTTTCTTTTTTAAACCCTAGAAGCAGAATGATGAATGCCAAAGAGAGAAGCATTTACTGGAAAGATGGACCACTCCCAGTGATTATGTGTTAAAGGCCTAAGGACTTCTGAAATATTTGCTTTTCATGAAATGCCTCTGTTGAGAAGCACGGAGCAGAAGTGCCAAGGACACCTTCCTCTTTTTTCTGGTTTTGCCACTTAGCAAATCTAATCTAACGGTGAATACTATTCTCAGAGCTCTTCGTTGCATTAAGTGTATAGAAAAATGGTACCGGTTACAGAAGAGGGAGAAAGTAGAGAAAGATCTCTCCTTTCCCCACCTTGGTCTAATTCACAAAATTTCAGCTTAAGGTATACAAAAAAGTTGGTCATGAAAAGTTTTTTTTTAAAGGGTGTAGAAGCAATCGTTTGTATTTAAAGACTAATAACCAAATCCTTTTACCACAGTGGGAATTTAGTCAATACGTCTTTTAAAAAGCTAATGCTAAAATATAAACGACATGAGGGCAGGGGTTTGGTCAGCTTCATCCACTGGTGTTTCAAATGCCTGGAGTCGTTCCAGGTACATAGTAGATGCTCAATACATATTTCTTGACTGAATGAAAAGAATATATCAGGAAATTATAGTCACTCTAGTGACATTTTATTTATGGAACATTTTACATAATGTTCAATCCCATTAGCAATGCTGAAAATAAAGCGAGCCCCATAATGTCGAGAACAAGTTAACATGTGGAAACCTTCTAGAAAAAAAAAAGTACAAAAGGATGAAACCTACAAAAAACAAGCAAAAAATGGAATGTCCATTCTCTTTCTGTAGCAATGAGGATGTAAGGCTGTTTGACGGATTCAACCCCGCAAGTAAAGAGCTGATTTTAAAAAACAACTTGCTTTCTGCTTGATGACGACACTTTAATGTGTAGCTAACGAAGGGGAAAACTCGACTGCCTGAGATTCACTTGCTTGATAATAAGCAATGAGGAAAGACAGGCCTAAGGGGAAATGTGGGCAGGTAAGAGACCCAGGTAATTTCCAAATGAAGAATGGATCCCTGAATTAATAACACGCTGAAGAGCAGCACAGGAAAAAAATACCCCCAAAGTTAAATGGGACCCTGCTTCATGGACCCTGTGGAGGCCCACCTGAGGGCGGTTGGCGAAGCACACGGAATTAAGAGCGCGTTTGAGGGTGGTCTTTCAAAAGCCCACATCAGAGGAGATGGTTCTTTTCAAGTGAAATCCCTTTATCTGACCTGAGACTCTTACTTATTCTATATCACGACATCAGAATGTTTTGAAAGCCAATCTTCGTAAAATTATTGGAATAAAAACCCTGCTTTCTATGACCTTGTTCTAATGTGCACTGGTATTGCTTCATTCTTCAGAAACCTGTCAGACCTGAACATCCACCTGGCAGGGGCGCGGACTACGCCACACGTCACCACGACAGACTCAGGGTCCTTAGGGACGTGTGCGCTGAGCTAGACGGAACACGCGGCTTTCAAACCTTTCTCTTTGAGCATTTCTACTTGCTGTTCAACTGAAGTAACACTTGAAGTATGCATGACACACTGTTCCAAATGCAAGAGGGGTTACGAGTAAAGAAACCGTGCCTGCTTTACAGGACTTACTATCTAGAAGGTAGAGAGACAAGTGCCCCAACAACCAGCCTGCGAAGGAAATAAGTGTTTTAGAAGAAGGAACGTCCTTTGACAGTACAGGAGGGCAGACTTGAGGCACTGATGGACCATTGCTTCCCCGCTCAACGGTTCCTCTTTCCCTCCAATCCGCCCTCAGGGAGCTTCTAATACAGCTCCTTACCAAGGAGCCTGCATGTGACCCAGGTTTAGAATGAGGTACGTATTTATATTAGAAATACATTGTGGAAGCAATTAATTCTTTCCGGAAGGCTTCATGGTGGAGATGACATTTGCACTGATTCTTAAGAGAGAAGTATGAGACTACTAAAAGCAATTTTTATTAATTACTAGAAACCTTTTTTTTTTTTTTAACTGCTGCTTAATCTATGGAAAGCAGTATAAACTATACTTTTTATAATGTGCGTTAAAAACACCGATTTTGGACCTACTCATGAATCTTCCCAACCATTGACACTGTAATAAAGGAGTGATGTAGGAGGTTTTCACAGGAGGAAATTGGAGAGAAGATATTCAAGGCAGAGCAGCCAGTAGGTTTAACAAAGGCAAGAAGGCCGACAGTGTGTTTTGGGGAGGAAGAATCCCAATGTTGCTGGAGGGTAGACTGCTGGGGGCTGGGGGGCCGCGGCAGTTCTGGGGAGAAAGGATGGAGGCAGGTCAGGGAGCTCCCTGAAGGCCATGCTAAGGAGTTTGTCCTGCTCTAGCTGAGACCACAGTGAACCGCGTGAAAGTGTCTGAACCGAGATGTTGGCTTTGTTAACAGTGTGTAAGATGGAGCTGGTGGCGGCACTAATGGGACAAAAGGAGCTTCACCCGGGGGGGAGTCAATGGGAGAGGAAAAAAGATGTTTCAGAGAGAGAACCGACTGGACACGGTGACTGATGGGATGACAGTGAACCAGAGGCTGGCTGCAAAGGTCACTTCACCGGCTTGAGCCTGGGTCAGTGAGAGGCGGAGGGTGTCTCAACGGGGATGAGAGGCGGTGGGAACAACAGGTTTCTGGAAGAAGGTTGGCTTCAGACTCCCCGAGGTCGTGGCATCACTCGGCAGCCTGGGGAGATGGCCTCCCCCAGCGCCCTCTGTCTGTGCCTCTCTCCTGGCCCCATCAGACTCCAGCGTGATACTACTGCCCCCGCATGTGACGGCTTGGACAGGGCAGTGCAGGCCCAACTCATTTTCATGGACTTGCCCTGCCTAGCAGAAGGCTCCAGAATGTGGGCTAGGTCTGCCTGTGAATCCATCTCTTCCCATGATGCGAGTTCTTGTGTGACACACGTGCAGAGACACTTAGTGGGGGGACACAACCTCTCGTAACACTGAAGGGCTCTGGGATGACTCGGAGGATAACTTCCGGGTCCCCAAAGCTCAGCCAGCCTGGTGATAGCGGTGGGTGACACTGGAGGGGCCCACTTGCTGGCCCTCCTTATGTGAGGAGCCCGGGAAAGGTCTGAATCCCACGGAAACACCCCCAGTCTCTGTTCCCCTCAAAGAGTCCACAGGAAGCTTCACAGCCTGCAAGGAGGCGGGCCGTGTCTTGAAGATGGGAAAAAATACTGCCTAGACTTCAGAGTGAAAACTATGTGAAAAGCCAATGGTAGGAATGGAAAAATGCTCCCTAGCATTTTAAAATGCCTTCCACTGTCGACAGAAATTATCTATTATCCTGAAGTGTTCACTTGACTGAGTGCACTTACAGAAGCATTTTGAGAATTTTAAAACATCCTTTTATAAAAAAAAAAGAAAGAAAACAGAAGGTCAGTGGAATAATGTGGTACATGAATACAACAGTATGTTTCAGACAGGAAATGCCAGAGAAATGTTCGCGTGTGGTAATGATAACCCTCTTGGCGCAAGTTCTCAAAATTACCAGGCAAAGGCAACAAATCTACAAGCTGGGTAGAAGACAGATGTTATCTCTCTTTAAGACCTAGCCACATGCCTTACAGACAATTTACCTCTTTATACCAATATCGAGATTCATGCCTCAAAAACAGGTTGAAAATCGGGTAAGAAGAAATGACCCACGAATTAACTAAATAGGAGACTGAAGTAAACAAAGGAAAAATTATCATATCAAAATGAAAGACAAGAAACACGATTAAATTAGGCTTCAAAAGACCTCAGAGAAACTCATTAAAGGCATATAACATGCATTTACCTGGTTTTTATTTTTTCATGATTTAATTTCTAACTTTATTCCCTACCATCTGATAACTGGAAGAAACACTTATTCTAACCATGGGCAACTGAGATGATTTTTCTTTTTTTATGTTTTAATTTTTAACTCTGCTTTCTTTGAGAAATGTTCTCAAAGGTTGAATCATTTCATCACCAAAATGACTGAGATGATTTTAATGTTTATTTCAAAGCCAGGAGACAAAGAAACCTATTTATTGCTGAAGGGGATTTTTTTTTAAATTAATGCTTAATTTTTTAATGTCTTAAAGCAGAGACCGTTTAAAATCATTTATAATGATGCTGTAGGGAGCTTGTTCCTGGGTATGCAAAACAGAAATGATAAATTTACAATTATTAAAAAAATTAATAGTTTTGAGGACTGAGTTGTCCCTTTACTTTCTAGATGGATTTGTCTGAAGCATAAGAGACATCTATCTTTAAAAACAGCGTAAAAACAAGGCCTGTGCAGGAGGGTGGGCTGAAGCTTTGATTCACTTTACAGTTTGAACGGACTGGTTCACGGTTCAACTGGAAGCCCTGTTTTTCATTATTTAGAAAATAAAAAATCATATTGGCCTTGGGACCAGCTTTCTTTCCCTTTTATTTCCTGGGAAATTGCTCTGATGAAGTGGAGAGTCATGAATTCTTACTAACCACCTTTCCTGTGACTTTGAAAGAGTCCCTGGTGGAAATTAGACAAATAATTTACTTGCACTTAAATGCCAGATTTTTTTTAGTTACACTTAAGAAAAATAATTGAAACGTAGATTTAAATCGTTTCTGCTGCTACACTTTAGCATTCTAATCAAATACTTTCAGCTCTTATGCAAAGCATTCCTCAACAGAGAAGAGAAAAACCACTCTCCCTGACACCTCTGTTGGCAGAATTTCCGGAAGGGCCGGACACCACGTTAAGAGCAGAGGGAAGGACGCTTGGCTGAGGTGGGAAGAAAGAAAATGCATCTCAGGACACATTTTCCCTTTCATTCAGGTCTCAGGAAGAAGCTGAAAATGGTCAGATATGTTTCAAGTTCCTTAAATACTCTGGCTATCTTCTTAGGCTTTTGAGTACCCTGCATTTTAAGAAGGTCACTAAGTATTTGTGCTCCTGACCATACTGGATGGAATGGATCCATGTACATGGACCTTCTCTCTTACCCCTCACCCTTCACCTCTCACCTCTCCCTCCGCCCCTGCTCAGCACCACGCCTTCCACGTGAGGCTGTGATCGTGCCAGGCCTTTTCCTGCCTCACAGCCGGTACTTGCTCTGTCCTCTGCCTGGACACCCTTTCTCTGGATTATCTACGTGCTTCCTTCACTTTCCTCAGGTTTCTGCTCAAACGCCACCTTTCCAGAGGCGGCAAGGCTTCTTCAACCCTTTGCACTCTCTCCGTCTCATCCTGCCCGGTCTCTCTGCTCACAGCGCTTGCCTGGCACACACGACTGCGCATTGTCCGAGTTCCCCTAACAGACGGGGAGACTCCCAGGGGCGGGGAGTGTACATATCCTTTCACTGCTGGGTCCCCAGCACCCAGGCCAGCACCTAAGGCTATACAGACGCTCAGAGCACTAACTGTCAATTATAATATCGACAGTGATCAGCTGGCAGACACTTTTGCACTTGGCTTCCTAAACCCACGAGCCTTCTTAAAGAAGAACAAGACGTTCGAGTTATCAATTCTGATTCTCTGGAATGTCCTGGGCACATATATATGCCCAGATATCACAAAGGAAGAATATATCTTCGTAAAGTCGAATGAACCTTGCCAAGCAAACAACAGGCCACATACCCTTAACCCAAATGTCCATCACGAGAATGGTCACTTCTGGAACAGCAGAATAATTTCAGTGTTAACTAAAATAGTAAACTCTTTAAGGGCTGACGGGCCAAACGGAGGACCCTGGCTCCTCGCCATATAAGGAAAAGTCTTCACAGAAAAAGAGTTTTCTTTTTTCTCCACCTTGTTACCAACCATGTGGTGAGTTTCTGCTGATTACTCTAAATGCAAGGGAGTCAAGGCTGAAAGCCAAGGTTGGAAACATTACAATCATTGACTTTTGCCAAAATAAAGTCAATATTGCTTTCTCTTTAAAAAAAAAAAAAAAAAAGCCAATCTTCTTCCTTTTCATATGAACAATTAAAAAAGCATTCGGATTTTGAGGGATGTTTAGTTGTTTCACTCCGAACAAAATATAGTTAAAAATACCAGCTGCTGACTAAAGATCCACGTATAAATGTATAAAATGCATGTACAATGCTCTGTGCTGTTTTTAAATTTTTATTGGAGTAGAGTTGATTTACAATGTTGTGTTAGTTTCAGGTGTACGGAGTCTTGCTGGTTTAATGTCATCTTTTCACAGTCCTCACAGGGAGACGATAATTCTCATTTAAAACATTTTTCAAGCTGATTTCTAAAACAGATACATTAGCGAGATCAAATATTTAATTTGTTTTTAAGAAAAAAATCACTATCATTTTCATAAGCGGGAATATACCATGTCAAAAATGTGTATGTCTTAAAAAGGATTTAAATAACCAGTTTATGTTTTGCATTAGAGTTATAACTTAATCTCTTGAAAAAAATGACAAAGCTGATGTCTCAGGAATATTATCTGTTGCACGAAATGAGGCCCACATATAGTCATGGTACGTTTTTGAAGACATTTCAAGAATGAAGGCAACGTCCCATGTGCTGTTGCTTTGAGATGAGGTGGAGGATACAACTTCCAGCCTCTCCTAAACATCTCTTAGGTTTCTCCCTCAAAACTGTACTCAGAAGGAAATGTGTTAGAAACACAATGTTTTGTAAACAAAACAAGGGCTGTGGCGGCTTCACTGCTCCCTGAAGTTGGAAGCCTTAACAAAGCTGGTCCGCCAGGTGCTGTAGCTTTCCTTCTCCATTTTTCTGAAAGAAATCTCCACACTATGACATAAAAGCGTGTTGGACAGTTAGCTCATCTTTTGGGAGCAGCCGATAGAGGGCCCTGGGGGTTCCAGTTAGGAGGGGGCTTGTACGTTGTTCAGGCCAACTCCTCCACGTACCAGAGGAGAAGGTGAGATCATCCATCAAGGCCCAGAAAACACAGAGAGGAAGGCAAACCAGCTAAACGCTTCTTAAAAAACAAATCCCAGTGTCTAAGCAACCACATTAGGTCTGGCTCCTATGAAAACGAAAACGGCATCTGCCTTTGAATAAGGCAACAGAATTTCTAAGGTGGGGGGGGCGGGGCGGGGAAAACACTTTAAATGACACGGCCCAGAATGGGACCACAAAGGAACAACAAAGATGGTCCCCTCTAGGCCACGGTGTTGAAAATCAAATGTAAAGGATGGAGCTGGTGTGAAATATCATGACGAAGATGATTCGGGATTTTGAGATTTAACAGAGAATTCTTAAATTGCTAAACCAAAACCAAAAACACAACAACAACAAAAAAAAAACAAGAGAAAAGAGCATTCCTGAGAGACTTCCTCATCTTGGGGAAACCTCACGAGGACTGAAGCGACAGCACATTTTTCAAACAAAATGAATGTGTGAGAATCAATACCAGGGTAGACTCCCTCGCAAAACCTTTTTTCTCATTTTATCCTTGGAGGATAAAAACACACACGCTCAAACTTTGTTTCTTTAAAAGATACGTGCACCCCTATGTTCACAGCAGCACTATTTACAATAGCCAAGACATGGAAACAACCTAAATGTCCATCAACAGAGGAATGGATAAAGAAGATGTGGCACATACATACAATGGAATATTACTCAGCCATCAAAAAGGACGAAATAATGCCATTTGCAGCAACATGGATGGACCCAGACATTATCTATCTAAGCGAAGTAAGTCAGACAGAGAAAGACAAATGTGCATGATATCACCTATACGTAGAATCTAAAATATGACACAAATGAACCTATCTATGAAACAGACTCACAGCTATAGAGAACAGACTTGTGGTTGCCAATGGGGGAGCTGGGGAGGAATGGACTGGGAGTTTGGGATTAGCAAATGCCAACTATTATATACAGAATGGATAAGCAACAAGGTCCTCCTACTGGACAGCACAGGCAACTACACTCAATAGCCTGGGATAAACCATAACGGAAAAGAATATAAAAAAGAATGCATGTATGTGTATAACTGAGTCACTTTGCTGTACAGCAGACATTAACACTGTAAATTAACTATACTTCAACGACAAAAAAATAAATTAAAAACAGGCAAACTGAAAAGGAAATTAAAGAGGTAATTAAGCCTGGTGTCCGGCTCGGTCTGAACGCGTCCACCCTGCGCTTGGCACTGACCCCTGTGTCCCGTCTCCCAGAGGCAGGATGACCCCTTACCGGGACTGGTGAGGGCTCCTAGGGCGCTGCTCGTGGTGGAGAGAGGATTTGCATTGGTGGTAGTGGCTGAGGTCTGGGCCGCGGCTGCAGCCGCCGCCAGCGTCGCCAGGTTCTGTAACTGTAAAGCATTCATGCCTGCGGGGTGGGGGAAGAGAGAGGCAACGTCAGCAATAGGCCCACTTCACCTGTTTCCAAAAAGAGAGGGCAGGGGACACGGGCAGAGAGCTCCGGGATGGCACACTCGCCCCAGCTGCCCTGGGGACTCGTGTGTCACCACGCAGCCTGTGCCAACCCAGCACCCTCTTCCTAACGCCTCCTCCCAGGCGGCGCAGGTCATCCTAAAAGATAGGCAACGGGTTTCTGCGTGGACCATGGACGGCAGGGCCTTCCCCCTCGTGGCTGTCAGAAACTGTGAGATCCGGGCTCGGACAGCTGGAGTTTCAGGGGAAACTCTCCATCCCTAAACTCGACAGGTACACGTATGAGGTATTACAGAAGAAATGATGTTTTATTGCTCTGAAGCTGCACTGATTCAGTTTCCTGGCTCTATTAGCTGTGTGACTCTGCACAAATTTCTTAACCTCTCTGTTTCCTGAGTCAGTGGTAACAGTTACTGTACCTTCCCTCACATGGTGGTTGTGCAGATTAAATAACTCGATGAATGAAAATTACCCAGCATAATAACTGGCATGATGTAAGCCCCCAATAAATGTTAGCAACTATTGTTGCTGTTACTATTTTATTATCGACCCTGAACTTCTCTCTCCAGGTTTATTTTGAATGTGAACTTGAAATCACGTCCATGGCAGGAACTCAAATAATATTTGCTGAATCAAAGAATGAAAAAAAGTGGCAGTGCCATTATATCTTTATTTGTAAAATGTTTGTGTCTGCATCTTAAACGTATTTGTATCTGAAAGAGGATCTACTTTTTAGCTAGAATGAATCGAGGGCTAACGAAAATTAAGAAGTGAATAGCAGAGAGAAAGGAAACTCAGCTGAGAGGTCTGGGGCTGATCCGTCACGGGGGTGCTGGCAGGCCCTGGGGGGCTCGGGCCTGGAGCCTGTGCCGTGTACACTTTTAGTATCTTTTCTCCCCCTCCTTCTGTTTCTCAATACACAGGTTCTCTGCACAAAGTCTTCTTCCATGATTCCCTTTACCCCCACGTACATTCAAGAAGCAGGAAACAATGGTCCTCTCCTCATACAGAGGAATTTTACACAGAAAGATATGGGAGTTAAGTCATCGGCTTAATTTTACCTTCTTCTTATGTCTCAAATCCGGGTACTCAACACACGGCTGCTGAGCAAATATAACCTCTATAACCGGAGACAGTGGTCTGACAACAGCGCCGGGTGGGGACGGGGCGGTGGATGGAGGGGCAAGACAATGTTCTAGCAACACAGCTGCGAAGCTCCCGGCCACCATGTGGTGCCCCGTCTCAGCTTGGCTCAGAGCCTGGCTGCCAGGCTCACCTACCCTGCTCCTCCGTCCTGGCTGCTTCAGTCAGGACTTATTTCTACTCAGAAAAGAGTTCCCCAAGTCCATGCTGCAAAACGGGTTCTCATTTTGCTCAAAATGATACTCTACCTTCTTGCAGGAGGCACCCAGTCCTGTAGCTTACGGTAAAAGCCAGCACCCGTTTCTCAAACCCACGTAGTTCCTGGGGATGCTGAGAAGCAGGACAAAGCATTGGGGGCATCCTGTGAACGTGGCCCCGCTCCATCGAGCAGGGGACACTGGGAACAAAGCTCTCTCCTCCCCTCAGATCAGGGGTCAGACACGGTGGTTCTGATGAGCCCTTGGGAGTGGTAAAAGCCCAGGGCCTATTTTTCAGGTTTGCTTGAGGAAAACGGAGCTGGGGGAACAGGGCTTGAGTGCAGACCCCATCGGACCCTCCCCCTCCCGCCCCTACCCCGGGGGCGGCCCCGGAAAGCGGCTGAGCACACTCACGCTGGCGTGACCAGGGGCCGTGCCTGGGGTGATGCTGCTGGGCGGGGGTGTGTGTGGGGGAGTGTGTGTGTGTGTGTGTGTGTGCGGTGCACCAGCACGGACCGGCCTGGCTGCCACGGCCCCTCTAATGTGCTAAGGACGTAACGCAGTCGACCAGACACCGTCACCAACAGACGGCTGTGCAGACGAGAGGAGGGTTTAGCACCGACATTAAAGTCTGCACATCTGGCAACGGGTAATGATCAGCTGAGCACCCTCCTCGGCCTGGGCCGGAGGGTCCCCCAGGGCACCTGCTCTGGCCTGCCTGGCGGAGCCACGGCCCGATTCTGGGGCTGGAAGGAGCTCAGCCCACTCATCTGGGTCAGAGCCTCACAGAGCCCCCAGAGGCTGAGGCACGTTCCCTCGGAGGGTGACTGACAGTCTGTATCTAACGCGCACTTTCTGCATGTTATCTGTAAACTCCCCCATCGCTGTTCCGAACTGTGGATCCATGGAAGATGAATGAACGGGCAACACACAGCATGAAATGTTCCCACGCTGCTATAAAGAGCAGTGGTGGGACTTCCCTGGTGGGGCAGTGGTTAAGAATCCACCTGCCAATGCAGGGGACGTGGGTTCGAGCCCTGGTCTGGGAAGATCCCACATGCTGCGGAGCCACAAAGCCCGTGAGCCACAACTACTGAAACCTGCGTGCCTAGAGCCCGTGCTCCACAACGAGAGAAGCCACCGCACTGAGAAGCCCATGCACCGCAACGAAGAGTAGCCCCCACTACCAGCAACTAGAGAAAGCCTGCACGCAGCAATGAAGACCCAACACAGCCAAAAATAAAATAAATAAATTTATAAAAAAAAAGAAAAAAAAAAAAGAGCACTCTCTACAGACCCAAACAAGGTTCTTCTCTGTTCTTAGTTCTTTAGTATCTACAACAGCTTCAAATATTGACTGTTTCCCTCAACCGTTAATTAATCCCTTCTACAAATACTTATTAGGACCGTGTGTTTTCTTCATCTCACCCACGACACTCAGTGCTGTCCCGGAGTCCCGCCGACCACACTCGGGCTCTCTGTCCCGCCGTCCTCTCCCTGTGTGCCCCCTTCCACCCCTCACCCCTGAGGGGCTGCCCGCCCAGCCCCTCCCCGCCTCCGCTGCCAAGGCCGGGCTCTGGGGTGCCACACCGGGCAGGGCCAACTCTGTCCAACCACCACACTGCACTGAGGGGGAGAAAACAGACCAAAGGAAGCAGGGATGAAGCTGGGAAGGAGAGGCCGTGGTGACCCCAGCATCTGAAGGAATGGGGGGGCACGGGAGGGAGGGGGAGCGTTAGATGGAGAGAAGCAGCAGGAGGACCCACAGGTGCCGCCCAGCCAGCCAACCGTTACCACGTGGCCGCGACAGGCCAGAGCCGGGGCCCGCACCCAGAATTAAGTGGGGAGAACAAGACATTCCCCGCCCCAGGAGGCTGCTGGAGATCAGAACGGAGGGGAACCAGGGACTGGGGACAATCCAGTCCATTTCTGGAAACAGGCCTAGATCCAGAAGCTCATTCTCATGCGTCTTTGGTGTTTGGTTTTTATTTTTAACATCTTATTGGGGTATAATCGCTTTACAATGGTGTGTTAGTTTCTGCCTTATAACCAAGTGAGTCAGCTGTACATATACATATATCCCCATATCCCCTCCCTCTTGCGTCTCTGGTCTGACAGGGATGAGAAGAGGACAGGGGAGCGCCGGGCGGCTGTGGAGCTGAAGAGGCAGGGCCGTCCTCCTAGTCTGTCCCTTCGTGGCCCTCCGTGCGGGCTCCGGGAGGCCCCCCTCCTCTCCTCCTCACTTTTCTGGGTGCAGTCCTGTTCCCAGACCCGACATTCCTCCCTTCGACCTGTCCTGTGTTCCTCGGGCCTGGAAGGCACAGCTCTCCCTGCTGGTGACAACAGTGACAAGGACCCCGTTTACTGGAGGCAGCACGGGCTCCGCCTCCAGGACATCTGGGCTCCAATCGGGCTCGGCCTCCCCTCTGCCAGCCTCCCTGGCCTTGAGCCCATTAACTGTCTGCCTCTTGGATTTCTTGGCTGTGAAGTAGGTGTAAAACTGAACGGACCTCGAGGGTAAAGAGAGTAAATGCTTCGTACACTTGAAGCTAAAGAACAACTCCCAGGGCAGAGCAGACTCTTACCAGCTGGATAACAGTCACAACAGCATCACCCCCCAGGCATGAGGATAACGGCACCAAAGACAAAGCACGTGCCGGACACACTAATCAGGCTTAGTTAGTATTTGTAACAAACCCACGTGATGTTGGCACTCTCGCAGTCCTACGCGCCACAGAGAACACGGAGGTCAGAGGCCTGGGGACAGGAGGCTGGTTCTCGGCCCCGCTCTGCCCCCCGAGCCTCCCCACGCCCGTGCCTCTGTCCCTCTTGGTTCCCACCTGGGAAGCGTGGGGGGGCATGGGGAGGCAGTGAGAGGAGGGAAGGGGTGACGCACACAGGGCTTCACAGGAAAGGGGCCGGGACATCGGATGTAAACGTCCACCAGCTCCGGACACTTGCCCATCAGGGCCTCGCTCCTTCTGATGAAATCTCAGCAGAGAGCGGCTGTGGGTGAGGGATGCGGCCTGGCGCGAGCACGCCTGGGTCCTGGTCAGCAGGAGCCCAGGGTGCAAGGATGCATGTACAATGGTGCCCCTGCTTGGCTTCCGGGCACCTGAGCCCCAGAGGGCCCGGAACTGAACCTGTGATCTGCGTCAGCAGCTGAGAACCCAGCTAACCAGGCGCTAGATCTTGTCTTGAACTCAATCAACCCTTCAGTTTCTTACCCTCATTTCCTCTCCCCTCCATGCTCAGAATCGAGCCATTACAGACCCCGGCCCACGCATCCTCGGGGAACGGTGGGCCGCACCCTCTTCTGAACGCTGAGCGGGTCACGTGGCAGCTTCCCTCCTGCTTGTCACTTAACTCAGGGGCTCTTCACTGGAGCTCTCCCCTGATGAGATATGGGGGGGGTGTCTCTGAGCTCCCTGAAGTTTTATGAAAAAGCATGTGTATGATGGATGCACTTTTTTGGCAGCAGATCCTAAGAAGCTGGAGGACTTCCAATGCCTCTAGATCGCCTAAAAGTGACGCATGTGAGTCCTGGTAGAAAACCATCGAACAAAGAGGCCTGGGGTTGGTGGTGGCGACAAGAGGAATCGAGAAGAGATCAGAGCTCGGGAGTGATGGCGCAGAGAATGCAGAAAAAGGATGAAAGAAGATGGCTCTTTCTCCCCCTCAGAACCAAGATGTATACAGAGTCAAGCCAACGAAAGAAAACAAAACCAACTAGAGATTCTCCAAGAACATGTAAGCTGGTGGCTGACACCAGGGCAGGTCCCATGCCAAGGCTGGAGCTAGGAAACTGGGGGGCAGCACGCACCTGGGGACTCGACAGGTGCACCTGCCCACCTCCCGTGGGTCTCGGGGCGCCTGGACGTGGGCCATGGGGCCACAGAGGCACCTGTTCCCTGCACGGTGTCCTTCTGTCCGGCCAGGTGGAGGCCCGAGGCCCATTCTCTATTCCATCCCCCCAGAAAGAAACCGTCCCAGGGAGGACACCCCTGCACTACTCCCGGGCCTTCTAAGCACTGCTAACATCGGCACATCACAGGGGTGCATCTGGGGTTCCGTGAGAGCCTGGGCAACTTTCGTGGGGCAGAATCTCTGGACTCTTCACCGACAGCAGCGCACGTCCTCCGTGACGGATGCTTTGTCTCTTCCCGCCCCGGATGTTCCCAGAGCCAGAGGCTCCTCACCTGTAGTGTGGACATCTCCCCTCCCCTCCCATTTAGGGAAGGGGCTTGGGGGCCACGCTGCTGCTGGGAAAGGCGTCTGTCCCACGTTGGGAAAGCGGCTTGGAAGCTTCGTGGGGACACACCCCGAGCTTCATCCGCTACCTCCTCAACTGTACCAGGCTCTCCGGGTACCCACAACACCGTCTCTCCAGACCTCCAGCTGCTGCAGACTCAGCCCCTGGACGGGCAGAGTTACCCACCAGGGCCCGGCCAGTCCTGGGCCCCCCAGGCTGTCTGAAAGGGGGTGTCTGCCTCTGCTGACTTTGAATTCACATTTCTGGTTGTTTCTCCGTCTGTTTCTGTTGTGAGCACACCCTGTCCTGTCGTCCTCCTCCGTTCCTTCCACAGCGCCTCTACTTTTCCACCCACCAGCCCATCTCATCACGGCTCCTCCCACACGAGGATCCTGAAAGGGCACCGGACGGGAGGCGTGGGGTGTGTGTGGGTGTGTGACGCTGATTCTGGTTAGGCAAATAGCTCTTCTCTGAGAAGAAAACCACCCCCATTTAACCTCACAAAGCATGCTGCTCGGATGGGCACCCGTCAAACCAGGGGCAACAATCTGGGGGACGAGAAATGCAAAACACTTAGACGAGTTTTAGGAAATCCGACAGTGTGCCGAGATGGAGGGGGCTAAAGAAAAAAAAAAAAAAAATTGGGGGAATACAGGGCTTCAACTTTTCACTCATTACTCGGGAAAAGAAAACCCTTCTCCAAACGACGAAATTATGTACCAAACAGATACACATTATGCCTACTTGAAACTTAAGATTAAAAAAAAAATATTTATAAGGAGAAGAGCATGAAAATTTAATTTAATGTTCACCTGAGGTAATTCTGTCTTATTGTTCGGAGCAATTACCATAAATCTGCATTTCAGTGAGCGAGAACAGATGTCAGTTGTTACAAGCGCTTGCCAATCAGGTCTGTTAAAAAGTGACAGATGGGGGTGGTAATGGCACATTCTCCGAAGGCCTGTTAGCACTTTTCGCAGGAAGTGTGGGTTGAGGAGGCTGCTTGGCTGTGGGAAGAACTCGGGGTCTTCGTGGGTCCAGTTTGCACACCTCCCAAGTGTGTCCCTGACGTGAGGTTCTCAGCCTCCAATGCACGGTTTTTGCTGAAGTCTTCTTCCCTCTTCTCCGCTCGTCACAGACATTCCAAGCCCGCCTTTGCCGGGAGGGGATCTCCAGCAGGTAAAGTAGTTGCGATGTTGTTGTTTTGGGAAAATATTTGCCCTCTGTGATTTCACTGTGACTTTGGAAACTTAGGCCAGATATTCTGGAAGCGAATTACTACCAGCTATCAGAAGTCAAGCGAAGCAGTTTCCCCTTGTTTATCACAAGATGCTCTTCTTTGGCCATCGCTTCTTAATCTCTGTAATCTCTTACTAACAACCCCTCACCCTTGAAAAATACTTCCCCTGACAAAAAAACAACCCCCTCTTAGTAAATGTGGAATGTTGTCCGGAGCGAAAGGAGGAGGTTTTCCTGTGGCTGACTCACAATTGCTGCTTTTTGAGCAGTTTTGGGGTTCTCCTGCATTGTTTACCGATGGCTCAGAGTTGTTTGTTATTTGGCCTCTTCAACGGTTTGTGCAAACAGGTCACCGAGGCTCATGCTGACAGAACATACCTGGATTTGTGGAGACGCGGAGCGCTGTGTGACCATCTCGGGGGCCAAAGGGAGCTCAGGGTTTGGATCAGTTTGTAATGTGGATCTGCCGTTTATTAGCTTAGTGACTCTGGGCAAGTCTGTTAATGAACTTCTCTCTGCCTCAGTTGCCCCACCTGTAAAACGGGATGCTAATGGTCCCTATCTCATAAAGTGTTATGATATTTGGGAATTCTGTATCCTAATCCATATAATACCATTTCCTGGTCCATGAGCTCACAGAACTTATTCGAACTTTTTGTACTTCCGTTTTCCCAACCGTTACGTAGTAACAAGTAGTGGTTTTGTCCTTGGCTGTGCTGTGAGGATAAACCCCATGATTATTTCAAGAAGCTCTGTGAAAAACAAACTTGTGCAATACTGCCCTTGTTTTGCTAACACGATGCTTTTTTGAGATGACAGTTGTTATAAAAAAGTGAAAAACCGGAAAGCCACTTTCCCCTTAATTCCTTCTTCTTCAGGAAAAATCCAGACCCTTGGCCTGAACACAGACCCCACGTTTTTGAGACTTCAGAAATTCATGGGATACCACAGTTGAGTGAGAAATGGACACATTTTTATCAGAAGTTATGAGAGGGAAAGTGAAATCAATCGCCTTGAAGGATGCACATAAAAGCAGTCAGCTTATAAAAATTTTATCCTTACTAATCTATTTTCTGCTTTTTAAATTTCAGATTTAGTAAAGGTTCCCTTTTATAAAATCATAAAACAGGCCTGAAGTTATTTTCAGTTTGAAAGGAAAATGGTGGGCTTTTTTTGTTTTTCTGTTTTTAAAAAAGTATAGTTGATGTCTCATTCAATTTTATTGATGTAAATACTTAGGAACTTGTCTCCTCCTATTTTTTTTTTTTTCCAGCTTTCTTTTATTTTCTCCTCAAACAGAAAATGTTTACTCATTCAAATGAGACATTTTAGACTCTAGTGAGACACCTCAATTTCCTGAAGGACAGACCGTCCTGTTCTGAGAGCTGTTCACAACACACTGCTCTTGTTTTCCGAGATGATAGTTCACTCTTTGGTGATGGTGCTCTCAGCTGCGGTACTCGAATTTTCCACGTGGAGTTGATTCTCTGGCCCTGGAGGACATGAACGTGGCATCTGCATTGTGGAGGTGCCCGCTCTCACTCTGCCACAATCTCACTCAACTTACCAGCATCGTAAACCCAGGGGTGCTTCGGGATGAACCACCTCTTGGGCTCCTTCATGTTGCTTCCATCATGTATGTCAATACCACGGGCTGTGTAACATGTATGACGCTGTACCAACTCGCTGATCCCAAGTCTCTGACAACTCATTCATGAAGATACAGTCGTTCGGTTGTGTAATGGTCTGTGGCTTAGACATCGGGCTAAAGTCAAATTTCTTAATGAAAAAACCAGGTATTTCACTTAAGCTTCACTGGGACTGTATCCAACACATAAATTTGCACCTGCCAAATTATAAATTTACTTACTCATCCACGCAAAAACAGTCACAAGTGCCACTTAGAGGAGTGAGGGCTGAGGCCACGCCCTCTCGCAGCATCAGTGATTCAGAGGTGAAGGAGGAGGGGAAGGAAGAGAGGGTTTTTAGGGGAACGCGGAAGAGGGGCCCCCCTCCCACAAGTCGGTGCTCTGGGGAAACGTCCTCCAAGAAGGGGCCTCTATGATCCACCCACTTTCTGAGACTGGCTTAGGTGACTGGCGGTGACAAAAGTTAAGCCCTACTCTTGGGAGAAGATGAAAGAGAAGGGGGCCAAGAGCACTTGGTTGAAAAAAATACCCCAAACCACGGCTGCTTCCAACACCTGGGATGATGAGACCTGATTTTCCACAGGAATGAAGGATACTTGTTATAGAAATGGCCAAGCAGACGGAACCCTGACATCCGTGTCCTTGGTCCTCACTACTCGAGGTGATGGTGGAAAATGGGCCACTCGGCCTTCGAATGCACAGCCTGGGCAGCCTCGGTGCTGAATTTAATGCCAAAGGTTCGAGAAAGGGGTATTTTGGAGAGCCGAGCGCATTCACAGACCACCTTTAAATCAGCCATCTGCCCCACGCACCTTCTCAGGTGATTCCCAGATACCCTCCGTTTTTAAGTGAGCACATGGCGTGCAGACGCTACCATCCTGACCTGACCTGGCGAGCCACGGGCGCCTGTGGTCTAATGAAGAGTGACAAGGCGCACCGTCCACCCGAGAAAACATGCCTGGCGATAGCCTCAGGACCCAGTGACCTTCTTTGCATAATTCAACTGTGGGAACGGGAGAGCCTGAGGCTTCCTCTAAGGAAAGACTCTAATTCTGGGTCTGGGTGGGTCCCTTCGATTAGAAGAAAACCAAATCTTGCACTGGCGGAAAATGCAGCACATCTCAGCATTTCTTTCAGAGCTTGCAATCTGGAAGGTTTTCTCTTTTTAAAACGTAGAAGACTCTCTGAATATTTTAGTTCTGTCTCTCCAATCCCCTTCACAGAACTAAAAATAAATCAACTGTTCAAGGCGATGCTCAGCTCCAAGGCCAGCTTCCCCAAACGTATTCATCAACGTTCTGCTGAATGGTTTCACTACTCATTATTTTAACATGTATTTTTTTCCCGTAATAATCTAAAAGTGTTATTACGATAGAACAAGCTGGGGGTACCAGATTTAAAGCCCCATGGGTAACTGAGCATTGTTTTTACTGTAGGCGAGTATGTCCCATCAGACAAGTTACCATTAACCCTGGAGGCCACCACGAAAGGCTGGGCTGACAACAACTGGACATACAGGAACAGAAATCTGCGTGTGCTCATTCCAAGTGTCTCCAGATCCCTTCAAAGTGAAACAAGGAAAAAAAACCCCACAAGGATATGCACGTGGGAGGGGGGAAAAAAAAAGAAGAAAAAAGGAGTTTTCATAGTGACAAATAAGGAAATCAGAACTTTTATTCTGTACATCCTGGGTTCATTTCATTGACTCAGGGTGTCCTTGATGAAAACAAACTGTGCTCGATTCTAATACGCCCAAAATCTGTTCTCCTTGCCTGCGCTCCCCTATCTTTTCGGAATCAAGCAAGGAAGAAGCTTCCTCACTGCTCCTTGCGGCAGGTTCCTGGCACCCGTGCTCTGATTCATCGTGCGGGCTGCCTTCCCTGGCCCCGTGGTGTGGGTTAGGATGTGCGCCTGGAAGGTGACACAGCAGGACTGACCTTTCACTAATCACTGCCCCTCAGTTACTACTGACACAGCTCATAATAAAAAGCAATCCTTCATGAGCCGGCTTTCAAATCCAGTCCCACTTTGATTTTGCTCAAGAACAAAGATTCTACTTTCCCATAAAAGATTCTGATGCACAATTCTGTCAACTGGGGTTCTGAAGTTAAAAAAAAAGGCACCCTGTTAATTGTCTGTGGTTATCAAGGGACTGCAAACGGTATCAGAGATAGGCGTGCAAGCCTGACTTTCATTACGAAGGTCAAAACATTCTTATTGACTGCCTATTATTAAAATTCTAGAGGGATGTCAATCATGGCAGCTGCCCTGGATATAGGAATTTTGTTGGAAATCCCCCAGCCAGCAAACCCATTAAAAAAAAATAATAAACACAACTCTGGAGGGTACTGTGCAGGAATTCTCAGCCCCCCAAATTTTCTCATAACTGTTGGAGATGCCAGAGTTAGAAGATCAGCTTCTGAGCAGCCGACTCTAATTTTAACACCTAAGCCAGAAAGCAACTAGGACCGGTAGTTACTCTTTGTTCGTCTTTTCCCCAGCTTCTGAACCCATCCCAAATTCAGACAACAGCACGGTCAAAAGGCAAGGCTTGCTTCATGACTTACCAGCCATTTGCTGAATGCCACTGAACGCACCCAGGTTGCTGGAGGAGGTGGCCTGCTGTAGAAGCTGCAAAAGAAAAGAGAAAGGTGCTGTCGAAATGAAGTGGAGCTTGGAAATGTACTGTCAAGGGAACTTCCCAAGTCCACTGAGGGCACGTCCGGTTCCCTTTACATTTAGGGTTGCTGCTGCCTGTTAATGGGCTGAAGGTTCTGAGAGTTGGGGCTATAAATCCATGTTAATGTCTAATCTCTATTAAAAAACACAGACACTGGGGAAGCTCAGTAACGTACCTGCCTTAAAACAATTCATCAATTTACTTTTTAACAACCAGGTGTTAAATCTAGGGGAACCCACATGGCGTGACTAATGCTCTCTCTCTGGAGCCTAGTTGTTCCCGTAACTCATCTCTGTCAATCGCGGTCCATCCCTAGGTCTCCTCCGCTTTCCTTCACAGCTCAGTGTCCTACAACCTTCATCAGAGAGGTACAGATTCACTGACTCTTGGGCTAACAGAGAAATCACTGTAATCCCTACAGACCTAAGTGTATGTATCTGCAGCCAGAGTCACTGTCATGACTTCATGACTAAGACAACGGTCACCCATTTTAAGGTGGTCTCCGTCGGCAGAGAGCAACGTACTACTTGTCAAAACTCACAAGTATCTGGTGCTATGTATGTTGATGCTACGCGTTATAAATGTATCAGCATCTTTTAAAAAAGAAATGAAGACAGCGGTGAAAAGGTCTCTGTATTTTGTTCCTAGAGCTTCCAAAAACACATTTAATCCCCCATATAGAAACGGTGGGTACCACAAGGTAAAGGCATGTGGTCACTGTTCGAAAGCACTCCTTTATTCGTCCACATCAACTGAATTACAGGTTAACTTAGGTGCTATACTGTTTGACTAGGCTTATTGATATTCTCCTTTTGGTTGGTCAATACAGCCGCAGTTTGTACCTGGGGGCAAGTGTGGAGTTATCTCCTACACTCAGAAGTCCATGGATGCTAAAAGCACAGATGCACCAAATTTATTATTAAAAAACTGCTATGGTACTGTGAGCTTAGGAGGAACCAGATGAATTCACTATTTAAAAAATAAGCTCTCAGAATTTGTTTGGAGTGCTGCAAAACCTAACGGAGAGCACTGCCACGCCTCCAGGTAATGGTAGGTCTCCTCAGCTTAAGAAGAAGGAAACTCTACAACTGGGTGACTCAGAAATGGGCATCTAGCAATTGACTTAAAAGCACCACGTAGAGTGGAATATCGGTGGCTGATTCAACTTGTCTTAGTTACGATCATTAATGTAATCCCTATGGGGATTAACATGAACAGCTGTGGGCCTTCCCTGGTGGCACAACAGTTAAGAATCCGCCTGCCAGTGCAGTGGGCACAGGTTTGATCCCTGGTCCAGGAAGATCCCACATGCTGCGGAGCAACTAAGCCTGTGGCCACAACTACTGAGCCCGCGTGCCACAACTGCTGAAGCCCATGTGCTGCAACTACTGAAACCCGCAGGCCTAGAGCCTGTGCTCCACAACAAGCCACCGCAAATGAGAAGCCCGCGCACCGCAACGAAGAGTAGCTCCCACTCGCTGCAACTAGAGAAAACCTGCACGAAGCAACGAGGACCCAATGCAACCAAAAAATAAATAAAATTAAAAAAAAAGACAAAACCAAATATGAACAGTTCCCAGACATACGTCTGCAACTTTCATTCATCCTTCTCGACTCAGGGTAGTATACTACCTAGACATTACACGCAGACACACACATACACACAGACACACAGAATGAGAAAGGAAGAAGCTAGGAATTATCTGTTTTGACAGAGAGAAATCCCTTATCTTGGTTTGATTTCTTGGGTTTCCCATTCTCTTGTGGTTGCAAGCCCTTACTCTCTCCTATATTAGATATTTAAAAAAAATTAAAGTTTAGTCAAGTTCAATTAGCTTTGAAGATACTCTGAGGAATTAATAATCTTTACTGATTAGTAAGTGGCAATACCTGGAGTGTCATTAAGCTGCTTCCATGGATTCTTCCCACTGACAACCACTCTTTGGTGAGCCACAGTCAGAATCTACCCTCAACACAGAGGCAGGGGATGCCTTAAAGGCCAAGGGTCTTTTCAGAGAAATGGGCTTCCGATCGAAAGGGGTAGAGCAAACTTGGCAGAGAAAGAATGGAAGCCCTCGGTAGGGGAAAGCGTAGTTCAGAGCGTGTAAGAACACGTTCTTATCAATGAGGCGGGGATGAATTCTCTTTCAGGATTCAGAAATAATTTTCAGATGTGATCAAAGAAACACGTGCCAGAGATTTCGGTGAGCCCTGGGGCATGGGCGATGGTCCAGGAGACCAGGGCTAGGCACGTGTGTCTTGGTTTTCAGACATGGTGGAGCAGGAAGCTGGATTCTTAGAAACTACGAAAAGGTGAGCCTGACGTCAATCTCTGATAGAAATTCTTGTGCTTAAGGCGATGATCTGTGAACAACTGAGAAACACACGTTTGTGAAAAACAAATGATTGTTCAGCCAGACTCATTTTTTTTTCTCATGAAGCTTCTAGACCGATAGACCAAGAAAAAGATATGGCAAGCACATACAGATTTCAGCAAGACATGTGATGAAATCTCTCATCTCTCATCTCCTTGTGGATAAGATGGAGAAACGGCTAGAAGGTGGCAGCAAACTTGGTCACTGCTTGTATTAATAACTCGGGGGAAGACAGGAGAGGCACGCCTCTCCAGCAAGACATCCAGACATGTCTTGAGTAGCAATTACATGGCAGACACCAACAGGCAGTGGGGTGGGGTGGGGTGGATAAAAGAGGAACGTGAGTCACATCTGTCCTTGGAGAAGCAGCCCCGCCGGATGGAGAGAACCCATGGAGGGCTGAAATCCTGCTTGACCACCAGTGTCATGACCTTGGGTAAAGTTACATAACCTTTTAAAAATTTTTATTGGAGTGTAGTTGATTTACAACGTGGTTTTTGTTTCAGGTGTAAAGTGATTCAGTTATACATATACGTATATCCACTCTTTTTTACATATTTTCCCCATATAGGCCAGTACAGTGAGTGTGTCGAGTAGAGTTCCCTGTGCTGTACAGTAGGTCCTTATTAGTTATCTGTTCTATATCTAGTAGTTTGTGTATGTCAATCCCAGTCTCCCGGTTTATCCCCCGCCCCCCATTTCTCCCTTAAGCCTCTCCCTTTCCTCACTTGTAGAAGCAGTGATCTTACCTTTCAAGGTCACAGGAAGGACTCTTTTACAGAACAGTATTGGTTCTGCTACAAAGTACGGAATGGGTCATACAATCCTGAGAGGGACAGTTCAAACGTCAGGAGAGAATTAGGACGGACGGATGGACACGGACGGACACACAAACACACACACAGGCTAGAATAAAAGGTCCAAAGGCACACTATGAAATTATATTAATAATGTGTAGTCCAGCATTTAGGTTCCAAAGCAGAAAAGGGGGGTAGAGTAGCATGCTTTAGCAGTAGCTCAAGTAAAAATAAATAAAACCTTAGAGGAGTACGAGCTGCCTTCCATTGCCCTCAAGCTACAGTAAGATATTTTAAAGTCCACAATAGGGGTCACTGCTCATGCTGTGTGATCTTCCTGGGAGGAACTGTCTCGCATTCTGATTATGGCATTTTAATAAAGACACTGGCGAAGTAAAACAGGCAGCACAACAGAAAAAAACAAGGAGGTGGAAAGTTTAGAAACAATGAAAAGTAAGGGCTAATTAAAGAATTGGGTCTATTTGGCCTGAAACAGGATCTGAGTTTTGGGTTTCATATAGATGAAGAAAATCTGAATCTAGTTCACATCGCTCCACAGGGGGGACCCAGTGAAGGAAAGTTCCATCTGAGGTCCTGACGTGGAATGGACCGAGCAGGGAGGTGGTGAGAGAGCCAACCACGGCCGCCTGGGCGCCGTTAAGTCATCATCTATCACGCATGCCGCACCCCTGCCAAGGCTGGAGTTTGTGCGGAAACACTGGCTAGACACTCAGCCCTGTGGGACCCCGCTCAGCCTCCATGCGGCTAGAATGAAGAGTCCCGTTCCTGTGCTCATCAGCTTCACCTGGAAAAATATTCTTCATCGATGCTGATTTCAGGAATTTCCCGGCATTCATAATGTCGAAGATGAGCTTTTGGTGCACTCAGGGGCCAAGGAGCCTGTAAGAGCTCCACCGGGTGTGCTCCTCTCTCCACACTCCCCCCCCCCCCCCCCCCCCCCGACACGTTCCCCCCTTGGTGTCCATACGTTTGTTCTCTACATCTGTGTCTCTATTTCTGAGTACTGCGGGGTGAGGCCGCCCAGACCCGTCAGGTTCCCCCAGGTGGCAGTGTTGAGCTGCTGCATCTGCTGCGCCAGCTGCTGCTGGAGACGCCTTTGCTCCTTGTCCTTCTGAGTGTCAGCGAACTTCACCACAATCGGTGAAGAGCAGCCCTGTGGTCAGACACAGCGGAAAGTGGAGAGGGGGTTACAGCCTGGCCCACTCCGCTCAGGACACTCAGTCAGCGCGGGGCCTAGCTTTCTGAACTATTCTGGAGCACAGGGCATGGTCTGGCCTCGTTTTTAAATGGTTTGATGGTCCTTCTTCTTCTCTGAAGAGTACCATCAACAGAAAATTCCAGATCCTGTCACTGGTGTCTTTGGGGCTCTGGCGGTCGATGAAGCCATCTGTGCTCGTGCTCTGATCACTACACTGCCTCTCCTTCTCTCTTCACGGGTCTTCCTTCCACCATCCCAGGACCTCCTCAGAGACAAGGGGCCTTGTCATTGTCCTTTAATGAAGCTTCACGGTTCGCTTGTCTGAAAGATGGACTTGTCCTGGTGTGTCTGCCTGTTTCCGCGTGTGAGCAGGGGACAAAGGAGGGGAACGAAATGTTGTAATGGGAATGAAAATGCCTGTTGCTCATGTCTTTTTTTGCCCACTCTTTCCAATGTTAAGTATTTTTGAACTTTGGAACTGTAGGAATCATACTGACCCAGTAATATAATCGGGAGAAGTGGGTTTCATTTTAGGAACATGGATGAAGGAAGGAGATTTTCAGGGGACACGGGCATGGACCAATGTCACTGTCCCCGTGTTTTCAGAAGGGGTTCTCCTCCTTCTGTATCGCATCTACTCTAGCTGTGATCCCAGGAGCTACAACAAATCAAAAAGAAAATATCAGAAGCAATCTAGTCCAAGGAGACACATCTCAAATGGCAGGAGGAGATGTCTACTTAGCTTCTTTTCCTAATCAGTCTCGCTGGTCTAGGAGCTTCTGTGTTCGTTTCCTTTAAAAGGCAGGAGCAGAGGTAGTGAGTGAGAAATGGCCAAGGGTTATACAACAGGACCAATTCATGTCTGATACGGAGAAAATCATTAGGGAAAGTAAGGGCCTGACACCTCAGGCAAGAGGACTTCCTTTCGAAAGCAGCTTTTCAACATTCGCCACTTGGCAAATAACTCAGCAGAAACCAACTCTCTTCCCTCTCTGTTTAGCTTGCTAAACATCCCATCACAATTAAAGCTGTGAAATTTTGCTGAGATAAAAAGAAGTTAATTCTACCCAAGTGATTAAAAAAAAACCCACTTTTTATTGAAACTCAGCATGGTAACAGACCTCTCTCTTCTCCTCCCAGAAATTTAATATTCCTATTTAAATGAGCTTTTCCCTTCCCTTTGGGTTATTTTTCTTTCGCCTAGAAAACACAGTTGCATTTTTTTCTTATCACGTTGGGTAGCTACTGGGGATGGAACTATGCATACGTGAAGCTATCATGCCTGCTGTCACCCCCCAACATGTGAGAAAAGTGAGGTGACTGGGTGTTGAACCTCCAGCAGACTGGTCTTCAGCTCTGGGAGTCACAGTCATGGCACAGATGTTAAGCGTCAGTAAACTGCATAAAAGTAATGTTTCCACCGTTTAAAAAATCTATACTTCATTGTTCTTCATCTGCTCCGTGTTTCAGCGTTTCATCATTTTAAAGACAGCAAAACCACTCTGAAGATGGAAATTACAGACAGCAAGGGTTTTGCATGGAAAGGGTTGTTATTGTATCAAATTTGTCCCATAACAAATTATAGCATCTCTTCCTAACAGTTCATTTACAGTTGGCTTTTTTCTTCCTTAAATACCAAAAAATGATATAAAAGCAGAAAATCAGGCCAATGAGTATAGTTCAAAAATGACTCGTATAAACCACGAAAGGGGAAAACAGGGTGGGGAGAGATTGGAGGGAAGTGGGAAAATCAAGGTACCATATAAAGATTAATGATTTTTAAAATAACATGTTCTTTTCAACTTTGACAGTGACATCGTTTTGAATTCACATCTCTTAGATCATACATCTTGGTGGAAGATGTAAGCCAGAGTCCTGAAAATAATGTAATTAATTCAAAAAAAGAAAACAAACTGCAGTGGTACAAATGTAATGAGACTGCGTAATATGTAATCTTCTGTTTAAATGTCAATATTTCTGAATTAAACAAGAAATTTAAGTGTCTGAGGGCTCCTCTGATTAAGCATGGATGTCCAGATTTAAAAACAGGTGCATCAGATCTGATTTCTGATAATAGCAGTATTAACAAAGGATCAAGGATTTCTGAAGAATAAATATGCCCCATCCTCTACAGCAAATTCTTTTCACTCTGAGAGCCTGTTATTTTCTTGGTTCGGGTTCATACCCAGTTCTGCTGTATTTTCTCGTGCTCTCCTTCCGTAGGGACCCAGGAGAACACAGACCTCCCACTCGGGTGGGGGGCCCTGGGTGAAGGAACTGGGGTGGCAATGTTTCCAACAGAGCTGAAAGAATTGAGGTTACAAAATCATCTAAGGTGAGACCAATTTAGGTACAAATCACTCAATTACAGGAAATAAAAATCTTTAAGAATGAAACACATATATATATGGAAGATAATAAATACAGGTCAAGACTTCCTTTTTCTTAACAGTACTTTCATTTCATCTCCAGACTGATATGAAGCTGGAAACCAGGCTGATCCCCGATAATGGAGCTCCCCAAGGTAAGGGAAAGGGTAGGGGGAAGGGACAAAAACATGATCACGTGTGTGACTGCATGTTGTTCAAGATTGGATTCCTAGACATTTCAAATCCTGCTAATTCTCTCTTATTGTGGCCGATTTTCACCTGAGCTTTCCTTCACGTAGGGGGGTGTGAGTGTCTTAAAACTGCACTGCACTGAAAGGAAAACACAGTGATTATATAAGATATGTTAGGAATATTGAAGTCAAAAGGAAGTTCGAAAAAGACAATAGGCTTTGCAATGCTGATATCAAAACTCAGAAAAGTACAGTAAACACTTAATGACAATGCCATGCACACTCTTTACCCCCCGCTTCCACCCACCCTTTGGCTCCCTAGAGAAAGGTTGCCCACAAAACAAGACCCATAAAGATCACTAAGCTCCCGGCATGCTTTGGGAGATGCAGCATTGCAAAAAACAAACAAATGAACAACAAAAAAAAAAAAATTAAAACCCCCCAAGAGTGGAGGCAAAAAAGAAGCTCAAACGATCAATAAAGAACTTTTTGGCACATTAAATAAAACTGAAAACAATTTTTTTTTCAAAAGATGAAAAACGTTAACTTCAGGTAACACTACAAAGCCACCTCCAGAAAAGATCACCCATACACAAAGATACAGTTTACATAATACAGCAGAACATGCACTCCCAAAGGATTCTATCAGACAATACAGGATAAGTAACAGCTATCACTCTTGGAGTGTTTTTGTGCAAAATTCTGAAAGGCCATGACCCGAATCACAGACTCAAAGTACAGAGCCATTGTCTACATTTGTGGACCCACGCCAGCCTATTTCTCTTCCCCGAAAGCCACTATCTCTCATTAGGAGATCACATTTGAGCCTTTGAGGTTCTGGGTTATTGTTCATTTTTTAGTAAGGGTGAAAATCTAATTTCTTGGGGGACTCTCATACGTGAACATTTGCACTGGTTCAATGAGGTGGGAGAAGTCTTAACTTTCTCCAACATTCTTGATGCAAAAACAATTCTGTTTGTCTCGATTAAAGATAACTTGACCCCGCATTAAAGAGGAAATAAAAAAGAAATGAAAGAACCCTGTGATTTTGCACAGGGCCGGCTGCAATTTGGAATGGGGTCTGGTAATGTTCTACCCATCCCACCCCTGGGGCTGGGGAACGTACTTGATTCTTGAGGTATAGAAGGATGCTCGGTTTAAATTGCATCATGAACTTTACACAGCAGGACCTGGGCCACTGCAATAAAAGGCTCAAAAAGGAACGTAGAGCAAGTGGAAGGTTTTACACTAAGTGCATTTCCAGTCATCAGGGGAAAAATTCAGAGAGAGAGGGAGAGAGAGGGAGGGAGGAGGAGAGAGATTAAGGAAGAAGGAATATGAATGAATGGAGAGAGAGAGAGATGGTGAAAGTTTACATCTGTGATTGTCATGTGAACAATCCACACAGGAGAGAATTGCTTTTCATTCCCCACCATTTGCACAAAGAAAACAAAGAAAGGGCAGATGATACAGTACCTCCATGGTCTGAGACTGATGCATGGCTTTGATTGCATTCTGTGCCATTGCCCTTGTAGAAAATGTGACAAACGCACAGCCTGTGGGAAACAAGGGGACAGGGAGCAGGAAAGACAAAAAACAACAAGACAAAAGGTTTGGACGCTTGTTAAACCAACACAGTCTACGAGAACTGCCACAGGACGACACTGTTCTCAGTAGTACATGAAATCAACAACTTCTCTCTTTGTTTTTTATCTCGTGTTGCTTTTTACTTACACTGCTGACCTGCTAATCTGACCACAGCAGAAAGATTTACTGATGGATTAGTTTATTTATTTTTAAAATGGAGTCCAGGGGAAGGAGGCTGGGTACTTTCTTTTTTCAAGCCATGGGGGAAAGACCTAGTTTGCATTTTCTAAAATAGAAAGTTGCGCTTTTACATTTTCTCCTTGTCTATCTTGACTTAGGGCATCCACCCACTCCGGCTCTGTGTTTCAAACATGAGCCTTGATTTCTAAGCAGCAAATAGTAAAATCCTCACACCCTGGGCAAATGAGCAACTAGATTCCAACAGCTCGAAATGTCAGCAAATAAATATACCTCATCTCTTCTGGGTAGTTAAAAAATAGATGTATGTATAAATATACACTCATGCTATTCAAATGCAAACAAATATACCCAAATCCTGTACAAACTACTTAGTAACTGTTAATGATGAACAAAAACAAATGCTCTGTTACTCTGGGAATATCCAACTGTGTATATGAAGTAAAATTTAAACACCTGCATTGGATTTCTTATTTGTATCCAACCTTCCAGACTTTAAGTTGTGACTTGTGGATTCTTATCAGAGATTCCACCTCCAGTGTAACATACAGAAGACAATGTATATTTCTGGGAATGTCTCCCCTGAGACCCACAGAACTCTCCATGGCTATTTTTCTCCCCAGCTGTAAAATAACTAGAATCTACAGTGCCTGCTACCGCTTCTTGTAGCAGTGCCGGCTACCATGCAGGTCGCTGCTCCAGCTACATGGCTCACTGCCCTTTCCACTAATAAAAGCTCTGCCTTCTGAAATTTACATTTTATTCATCATGCACCCTTGGGCTTCTCAGAGAAAAAGACTGTGAAATTAATGCAGATTCAGGCTGATTTTATAATAATACCACGGCACACTAAAAGCTTAGCTAAAGCAATGCTGACTATTTCACTTATGATCTCTAATGACTTTAAAAGTGCATTGATTTTCAGCTTCTTTAGCCTTGCACAGTTTGAACTTAGGTATCAGAGAATAATTTAGTGTTCTACTCAATTGCCTGAAAACATTATTATTATTACTGCTTAAAAGATTTCCCAATGAAGCAGATCTAAACACCGAGGGGCTGAAGCTTGTCATCTCAGAGCGAGTGCACAAAAGTGGAATTCTGGCACCAATCATGTGAGATGGTTGCCTCTGTGGCCGGGAAGCCAAACAGAACATTCTACATCCAAACAACCAGCGGGTGGCTTGGTGTATGGGAGTCACTGTGGGAGCCATTAAACACATTTTCTTTGTTTGCTCTGCATGGGTACCTGGTGAGATTATCAAGTCAATACTGTATTAGCACCTTTCAATCAAACAGCAGTAAGAGAAAGCAATGCCTGCCCACTACCCCCAAAGCACAACCACCACCAGTCATGAAAATAAGTCAATGCATTTTTTTCTTTTGGCATCATGCTGTAATTTTTAATACACAAAAACTCTCTGTACATGAGAGGTTCCTCTCATTCACCTCCGTTAAGCTGTCCTCACTGAAGCCCAACGTCTAGCTCACGAAGAATGCCAAGCTACCTCCTATGGTTTTTCTGATGTTACAGCAGCTGGTGAAGCTGACTGTTTCAACATGCTGCCTGTACCTACAGTGGCTGTGGCTTTTGTCACCAACAGAAGCAGCTGGGCAGCCTTCTCTAAGGCACCTAGATGATGTGTGTGAGATCTACAACAGGACCTCTGCTGGTTCCATACTGAAATAGACTCAGCTCTAAAATGACAGCGTCCCCAATTTACCATCTGTTTCAAAGTAGTATCTCTTGAAGATTGTGATGATCAGTGGTACTATTAACAGAGGAAATAACGCTAAGAGATTTTTCTTTTTCATTTTAAAAATTAAAAAAAAAATTTTGGTGCTGCGTGGCTTGCGGGATCTTGGTTCCCAGACCAGGGATCAATCCTCTGCCTCGGCAGTGAAAGTTCAGACTCGTAACCACCATACCGCCAGGGAAGTCCCTTCATTTCCTGTCTGGAGGCTACAGTAGAGGCACAAGCAAATCATCTAATGGAGGCATATTTGAGGCCATAGGAAGCCCAGACTAACTCTGCTTTTTTTTTTTTTTTTTGCAGTACGCAGGCCCCTCACCACCGCGGCCCCTCCTGCCGCGGAGCACAGGCTCCAGATGCGCAGGCCCAGCGGCCACGGCCTACGGGCTCAGCCGCTCCGCGGCATGTGGGATCCTCCCGGACCGGGGCACAAACCCGCGTCCCCTGCATCGGCAGGCGGACCCTCAACTACTGCGCCACCAGGGAAGCCCCACTAACTCTGCTTTTAGGAGTCAAGAAGCCTGTTTCATTCACTTTGCTTGCTCTTATTATCTGGTAGGATGTGCCAAACCAACAGCTTCTAAACGGAGGTTAAGAATGCATAAAAAAATGTAAAATGTCAACAAAAATCAGTAAGGCAGAGTTTATGCATCTACCACAATTTCAGAGCAGGCAGAGCTTTTGTAAGTAAGTTCGGGAGAAAGATCGAGCAATTAACAGGTCTCAAAAGCAAAGTCTTAGCAAGAGAACAACGAAACGATCTCTCCATAAACTCGAACCATTGCCCCTTCCCCTCTGTGAAACCTGCAATTAAAAGGCTGACTGATGCTTCTAATTATACAGTCCTCATCCCATCCAAAAAAATGATCTGACAAATCTGATGACTCCTTTAACTTTTTTATTCTACCGGCAGTGGTGCAGTAAGAGAGAACCGGCCTCCTAGGGGCTCTGTCAAGTTCCCTACTGGGTGCTGTGTTCAATTACTTAAGGGAGAAAATTACTGTCATTTATTAAATGGGAGCACGTGCTGAAAGATTCACTCTCTCTGCCGCTCTGGATGAAGCTAAGCGACTTCAGAACCAAATGTTCCATGGGTTGGTAGCCAGTTAACCTTTGTAACATCTCTAAAACAGGAGGTCCTGGCTAGATTTTCATTTTCTTTTCAGCACCACTGAAAACACTGGCTTTGGGGTGGGCCCTCAAATCTGCACTTTTCACTAACGTAGGGTCACACAAGCTCCTACAGTCAAAATGGGCTGCTGGCTTCTTCTACAAACCAGCCAGATGACTTCCCGCTGGACAGAAATGACTCAGGTCAGCTGTCCTCTTCTCTAAGATGAGCTTCTGGGTACAGCAGAGTCTACTGGGTCTTGACGGACAACTGCTCCGACCTTATAGGGTCAGCCCTCAACCGTTCTAGACTGTTGCGCATGCTGGTGACCGACCAAAATGCTGGAGAACTTAGATTGGGAGAAAAAAAATACAGGTACCAAGACAAATAAAGCTATTTTTGGGGGGTGGGGTAAGATAGCCCATATATTACTGTCTCAAAGCTTCCAAATACATAATAGCAAAAAAGAAAAAAAAAAAAAAGGCAAAAATTCCCTCTGTAAATGTGTCCAACCTGTAATTTAGCCTGCCACTATTTATTGTCTCCACTTTCAGAGTGTCAGAGGTTGCTCATAGAAATGAAAGGAGCTGAACTCCTCCTATTTCAGTGAGGTTGTCTTCTTGCTGCTAAAATAGATAAATGATTGACTGGGGAAAGGTTTCTCAAAGTCATTTCCTCCTACAGACAGGATCTAAGGAAAGCACAGAGCAGATTTTGGAACCCAGCTATTAACACTTGTCATTTCAGTTGAAAGGATATCTTAAACTCAGGTGTTCTACCTTTTCTCTAGGCTACAAGAGAATTTTGAGAGAACTAGATGAAATTCTTGCTCTGCATCAAAAAGAAGGGGAGAGAGAGAGAGAAAGAGAGAGAAAGTAATGAAAAAAGTAGAGGCACTTTTAAAAGCACATACAATGATGCCAGGGTCTCTTGCTTTTCTGCTGCTTCTTTGAAAGAGGAGCAACAGCTGCTATATTTTAACTGAAGGAAGCATAATTTAAAATAACTTGTGTGGCTGAGAAGATTTCAGCCTATGGAAACTTGTTTATAAATTCCTCTTCAGCTGTAGAAAGATCTTAATGCAGCCAATTTTTCCTCTCAGTATCTTTTGAGCAATGGCAGGGTTTAAACATATGCTATGAGTATAACATTGGAGCATCAAAAATAATCCTCTAATGTGCAATCCCCAACGCTGGGTTAGTTTATTTAAACTTGGCATGGAGAGATCTTTCGTTCACGGCACCTGAGGCTGAGTGCGGACTAGGACTTTATAGTTGGCAAAAATCTCATCCCTGAGATGAGGTTGGAAGATTGTACCCAGAGCAGCATGACAAGATGCATTTAATAACCCAGGGGGCATCTGATAAAGGTTTCCACATATCTGAACATTTGGGTACCACGTGGGCAAGACTAAAATGTCACGATCAGAACTGAGTCCTCTCCATGTACGTTTTAAAAGTCAAAAGCCCTCTCCCCATATCCTGATCAGATATAACGAAAATAAATGAGGATTTAATGGCTAAATCCAGTCTGTGGTCGCTAACATCCCTGAAGATACCGCCAATTCATTTGTCAAAGGTTTTGGCAGGAGAATGCTGGAACACCATAAACACAGCTGGAATATCCTTAAACCAGCAGAAGGTTACCTTAAATGGCAGTGAAGATTTGACTGCAGTTTATGGGAAAGAAAAATGAAATCAACCCCTTCATTGTCTCTGAGTTACAGATATTTGGTTGCTATGGTACAGCAAACCTGGCAGACTGTACCCAAAGAGTCCAGTCGGACTGGGGGACTGTGGGTAAGTGAGAACATGTGTATTTTAGGAAATCAACATGCTAAGGTGACACTGTCCAGTAAGTATGCTGGCTCAGAAGCCTCAAGCTTTGATTCCGAGAGCAAACATCTCATTTCACTGGCCATGTGTGGGCTTGTGCTACCCTGGCTTGCTCTCTCAATGAAGGCTCACACAGCGGGCCTGAGAGGTAGATCTGCCACTGCAGAAGGATCTGAGTATCCTAAGGGGCGTGAAAGCAGCTCAAACCAGGTCTTCCAAATCAGAAAAAAACGGCAGAATGGGTTACTGCCCCCAAAGGGGAAAAAATGCTCGTTCAGATGTGGGCATACCGCGTAAAGCGAGGCAGAGTCCTAACGTTCGTTGAGTGGTTTCAACAGGCTTGGCAGGTGCTGTCTATGTACAGGCATGACAATTTCCCAGCGGGATGGGGCAGAGAGGTCCCATCTTAAAACATGACACAGATCTGGGTGATGGTGAATAACTATGGGACTTTTAAAATAGTCTTTCTTGCCAATGTGTAGATCATGATTTTTTTTTTTTTTTTTTTTTTTTTTTTTAAAAAAAGTGATTTTAACAGCTGAAAGTAGCAGGAGAAATTGACTATACACAGGTTTGAATATGGTTTTTTTTTTTTTTTTTTTTTTTTTTTAAAGACAGTGATTCTAACTGAAAGTATAGCAGGGCTAAATAGGTACAAAGATGTGGGTCCTGGCAGCCCACTACTCTGATTTGGGGCAGGGGTACTGAATCAACAGCCTGGAGGAACCTCAGGTTAACACCTGCCAGGTAGGAATGCCAACCACGGATGTGGCGGAGAATGAACGACACGTGACGCCTGTTGGGGACCCAGGGCTACTAACTGCCTCCTCTGTCTTCCTTCTTGTAGCTGAACTGGGCAAAAGCAAAAACAAGAAAAGTGAACCACTCGAGGGCACCTCTCCCTCATTATAATCAAATGGTTCGATTTAAATCCTTTCCTACTGACTAACTTACACCCTGGTTTAGTATTACAAGGTACTTTTCAGAGCAGCCAAGCTTTCATTTCACTTCATTTTTATTTATTTTGTAAACAGCTGAGCCAGCAACAGGCGTGGAGACCAGAAATGCTGAGCGCCCCTGATCTGCAGCGCCGCACTTATTAATATTCGATTGAAAACGCCAATTCTTTAATGAAAGCAAAAGAGTAGCATGAAAGAGAACTGTTCTTTCAACAAATCACTGATTCAGGAGCAGTCCCCAGCACCCGGGAGTCCCTGGGTCCTGCTAATTGAAAAATGCAACACTGTCTGTCCTTATATCTCAGAACAAATGAGAATAAATGAGTATTTTCTTTTTTTTGCCACAGGGAATTCTCATCCGTTTGCCAGAAAATCAGAAATTATTTTTCTGTTTAAAAAAAAGCGGGGGGCAGGGAGGAGGATTCTACTCTTTATGTTGAACCAGCAGTTGCATAAAATATTGATGAAAGTGCTCTCATCACTTGTTTCAGAAACAGGCTGCTTCTGGTGTCAAGTCCTGGTTCATCAACCAAATGGCAGATGGAATTGGTCAGGTTCTCCCATCAAGTACAGTGTCTTGACACCCTTTCCTGTGAAAGTTTTGACCATTTAAAAAAAATCTCATCTGCAAAAATAGCTAACATACGCTCAAGGATCTCTAGGCACCAATGCTCTTCATCACTGGACAGATGGAGAAATTGAGGCAGAGAATCAGTTTGTAAATCAGCAGAGGGAAAACAGGAGTCCAGCATTCCTACTTCATAGTCAAGGTCTCTGAAACACTATGGATGGCCTGGCTCTACAAAAAACCTACCGTGGCAGTAGCTAATCACGCCCTATCAGACAAGCAGGGCAGATATTTAGACTGCTGCCATTTTCGAATGTGGAAACTGAGGACAGAGACAGGAAAATGAATGGACCACGCCCATGATTCATGTCAGGAGAAGTTCTGGGACTGGGCCCCAGGGTCACTGACCTCTAAGGCACTATACATTTCCCTATGCCTATCGGTTCTTTCTCCAAGCCGTACACCTTGGCAAATGCAAAAGTGCAATGATAACACGCAAGTTGTGACTGAGAATAGTCACAGGGAGACAACAGTGGTTCTTATTACTAAACTGGCAGCAGAAGAGGGATCGCAAAAATATTCTTTTGTCTTTCTTGCCTACTTAATTCTTCCTCGGCCCCGCTGCTTTTTCCCGTGGTATTCGCTCTCCTGGTCTGTCTGCCTATCTACCTCTCCTGGATCAGATGTGAAGATAAGCTCTCCTGGTGCGTATCTCCAGGATGGCACAGAGGGACCCAGGATCGAAATCCTGGTATCCTTCTGCCTGCGAGGCCGGATGGGAACCAGAGGCGATGCGGGTGCCCAGCACAAGGAACTATTTTGGGTGACACTGGTAAAGGCACACGTGGTAAGTGACAGATTAGCTTGAGGCACTGGGTCTGCTGGTTAGGGGCCCCACTCAACATCATGTCTTGCTCAGCTTTTAGACTCCCATCTTTCAGCGAGTGTTAAGTGTCATTTCCAGGCCTCCTCCTCCTTTTTTTTTTTTTTTTTAAAACCACCTTCAGAAGAAAATACAGGGATCACAAGCTTGGAGTCATTCCTCCCCCTCCTAGTTTCCCCCGAGATCACCTCTGTTTCAGGGCTTTGGAGGTGGAGGTAGGTGGAAAACTTTTGTTCCCTGTGCCTTCGATTCTAGCAGTTGGCATCACGAAGCTTTATGTCTAAAAGTCAAAAGAACAAATATTCTTCCTCCCAGGGCGCTGAGTTTACGTAAGACCAGGGAGATGAATGAAAACTAGTCCCTTGATACTTAAGGCTTAACCTTTTCTTTCAACATGGGGCGCGGGCAGTGCAGTCCCAGAACCAGAGATGGGGAATGTAAAGACATTTCTACATGGAAACCCCATTAACTGAATGAAATCCTCTCTGTGTTGCGAAAAGACGGATTTCTTACGAGAATGGAGAAATGTGTTTTCCATGTGCGTCTTCCCCTGGGCCTCCTGGGCTGACTCAGGAAACTAGTCAGATGGCTGGGAACACGGTGACAAGCCTTATAAGCGGTTTAAGGAGGGAGGCGTGTGGGTCTGTCAAAGGGGGAGGTAAACGTGGACAGAAGAGAGTCATCTCCAGCTACCTTGCGTGGCTGCTCGCGGAAACACTGGTTTTCGTCCGCACTCGAAGCCCCAGCCTTTGCCTCTATCACGGTGACAAAGAGGAACCTACAATCTTCTCCTGGACGAAGTCACTTCTCTGTCACTTAATGGATCCCTGTGTTTAGGACTCCAGGAGCTTTGCTCTTTGCCATAAAACCCTAATGCCCTGAGACAGGCCTGGTTACCCTGAGTCTGTATCTGCACTATGCGGGGACAGGGGCCTTTTTTCTTGGTTTATTTCTCAGTCAAGAGGCCCACACGCTCAGCATTCTCCCAGGCACAGGCACAAAGCCAGAAGACTAAGATGCGAGCAGCAAACATTCTCTCTCGCTCTCCGCATCTCTCCCTCATACCTCCCAAAGCTCCTTCAACGTGAGATTGAAGAGGGATGTGTAACGGCAGGGCAGCCTGTGGGCCTCCCGTCTGACAGCGATAACCTGGGCTAATATGCTGCCACTAGGACCTTCTTGACTTGAGAAATAAAAGGTGATCATTCCAGCTATGGTGAAAAGTTTGGGTTGGATAACTTCGTCCCGCAGGACGTATCTCAGGGTGACCTCTTGCTGCGTGTGGGAGCTATGTCTACCTTGACTGGGACACAGAGCTCCAATTAGCACTTAAGGGCAGAGACTCTGCAGAGAGCACACTCACCTCGACTCAGCCCGTCGGGTCCCCGGAGGATCCGGCATTCTTCTATCTGGCCAAATGGAGAGAACATCACCCGGATATCGTTCTCGTTACATTTCTTCGAAACCATTCCTATGAACAATTTTCTGTCTTCCACGGCTAGGAGAGAGAAATAATGAATGAGCCAAGGCCACTTCACCTTCTTCCTCGTAATCAATGCGTCATCACCACCTCCGACTGGGTCCCGAGGCTAACTCTTCAGACACCCAGGCCACCTTCCTCCTCCACACGTGCCGTCTCTGCTCTCCCCACCCTTGCTCAGCATCTCGGCTCCTATTCCAACACTGGGAGCTTGTTTATTAATAAAACATCTTCAAAGGACACGAAACACTGTTTTTAAGTCCTTTCCCCCCATTTGGAAGCAGTAATATGTTTACTAAAATGTTAAAGCTCTAAGTAACTGCTAAATGCTACTGTCCCATAGAGATATTTTGGGATACAGATTTTTTTTTTTTTTTTTTTGGGGGGGCAGATGTTCTTTTAACTTGAGTGACAGCGAAAGAGAAAGATCGGGAGAGGAAAAATAACAGAAGCAGGTATAGTGGAAAACTGATAAACAAAACTTTTAACAAAGGATTCAGTGGAAGAAAACATTCTCCTTCCCTGATTTCAAATAGCTTTGTCCCCACTGGTCCAGATGAGAACAGGAGACAGGAGAGATGTGAATTTCTCCAGAGAGCTGGTTAAGGGGCCTTCTGTCCATAGCACTGGCTACGCAGCCCTACCCAGGTCAGCACACGGGGTCTGCACCTTACAACTAAAGCGGAAGGCAACTGTGGCCGAGTGAGTGGGGCTGCGGTTATTTGAGAATCATGTCAGGGCGGCCCCAATCTCGGGGTGAAACCCGTCACCAAAGAAAGAACAAGGAAGGAATAATGCTATTCTGCCCATTTGGAGGTAGGATTCTTGATGAACAGAAACGCCTTTTGGGCGTCACGGCAACAACGTGCTAATTCTAACCTTGGAAGCTGTCAGCGGGTAAAGGCTAGGGAAGGTTTACCTCTGGTGACCGGGAGATTTGTTTCCCTAAACTGACATGCTTGTGCTCAGGATAACTGGCCTACACTCAGCCTCAAAGGCACGATTACCATGGATTTCAAGACAGTGTTTGGAGCTGTTTGTAGGAGACAGAGCAAAACATCGTGCTAGAAGCCCTCAGGGAGAAGTCTTGCTTATTTCCCATGTTTCCTTTCAATCCATTTCTTAGAATTAAAAAAAAAAAAAGGGAAGAAAGAAAGATAGCCAGCTACACCAGCACTTCAGAAAGTCCTAGCTTACGGGATCATTTTATATCTGTATTATAATCTTGTCATTGCGATTTAATTGGCTTTTATTTCTGTTTTTCTTACTCTTTTTTTCTGGACAGTAAGTGTCTCATTATGATTTAACTGGCAAGAGTGTATTCTAGACTTGCCAGGGCCAGTTGCTTCGGGTACGTAAGTCAGAATCCCTGGTCTGTGTCTTCCAGGAGCCGGGACGGAAGATCTATAATGGAACAGAGACTCATTTACTGAAGCAGCTCCGTCCAGTAGAACTCGGGGAGAAGGGAAAAGTTTGGTCTGTGACGTCCACCCCAGTAGCGAAAACCATGTGTAGCCACTGGGCACTTGAAAGGTGGCTAGTGTGATCGAGAAAATGAATTTTTCACGTGATGTAATTTTAACTAATTTAAAATTTAAAAGCTGCATGTGACTACTATATTGGACCAGGGTGGTGCTGAGGGGCTAAGGGCTCCTAGTTGTAGACTCCCAGGCCGGAAGTAACAGACGTGAAAGACGTTTTGTCTGACTCTAAAGATATGCCAAGGCCCAGCAGGGGGAAGGATCTGGCCAAGGATCATTCTACAAGGAGGTGGCCCAACCTGCACCAGGATCTGGTACCTTCCTCAGCCCAGGGTTCTGCTCACTCTTCTGTGTTTCTGACAAGCCCAGAGGAGGCAGATGAGGCTGGGAGGGTAGGGCAGTGCTGCGACTGGGAGACCCTGGTCCTCGTTCCAGTGCTGCCATGAAGGTGATGGGTGACCTTGGAGGACGAGCTGACCTCTGTGGGCCTGAGTCTTGTCATCCATAGAATGAAGGTTTCAACTCGATTCTTTTTCCTCTTCTCTTTCCTTTCTCTCTCTCTCAAGTGGTGGAGAGAAGGCAGCCTGGTTACACGCTTTGGCTGAATGAAGCACCTGAACATGGACTTCAGCATCGCTTTCTACCCAGCCTCTCTCTCCACACTGGTGGCGGCTCCCAAGACAACGCAGAAAAACGAGGGCTCCGAAGAATACAGGTTGAAAACCACAATTACACAATCCTTGTGAACTATGAATCGGGTACCAGGGTTTGAGAAAGGCTTGATGTTAGATGTGGAATTGAAACCGGACTTTAAGAAGCACGGGCAGGGTCTGGATGGACTGATAGTGTGCTGGGGGCATCACGTACTGACCGAACAAGGCGCAGAGTCAGGAATGAATAAGGACTGTCTTTGTGGTGGACAGAGGAAGGTAGCCTGACTGAAGCACAATATGGACCGTTTTCTGCTTCATCTGCAGAGAGGGGCCGGATGCAGAAGGAAGGTCACAGGTGGTCCAGGGCCACCGCCTGTGTTGACCTTCCTCAGGGAGAAAGGGGGTGTCACTGGCTCTGATTCCTCAGCAGAGGCTGCTGAGGACTCCACTCGCTTTATGTAGATGAAGAGTTTTAAATTTAAGAAGTCCTCCTTTCTCCTGTCAGAGTTAAGTGGACTACCAATGATCTACCAGGAACTGGTGAAAGCACAGTAAGTTGAGGGCTGTGTTGGCACTGGGGTCTAAGAATTAGAAGCATCAGATGCCCCAGAAGAGGTGCTTTCTTTCCAACGGGAGCCTTTGACCTCCAGTGCGATGCCAGACTCCTCAGCATGCGAGGACTCCAGTGGCCCTGAGGGCACGTGGCATTCCCTTGAAGCAGAAGGGGAACGGGTGGGACTGGCAGAAACGGGGCTGGGGAGGGAGGGAAAACTTGCAGCTGTAGTTCTTGCCCCCCGCCCTGATCCCTTCCTGCCCTCATCTCTGGGACTCCTACCCCGAGGAAGCTATGGCTGATACCTTGACGAGTAGAAAAAAATTTCTGTTGTATTTCTTCTTATCCTGAAGAATCAGGTTTTCAAACAAAAGCAAAGGATAAAGTCCCAGTTGGTCCTTGGTTTCCCTGATAAACCGATAATGACGGTATTTAGCGAAGACAATTTTCGGGGTTTGAGCTTCAGGGTGCGGGATGCTATAGTCAACTAAATGCGCAGCTCCCGAGAAGCTCAAGTATGACTTTTTTCCTAAGATGGATTTACGAAAAATGGAAACCGTTTACGAAGCAATCCTGACTTCTTAGGCACAATGAAGGGGTAAACTCAGGCAGGGAAATGAAAGATAACTGTCACTTTTTTCAGTAACAAGTATTAGCTAAAAAGAAAAGGAAATCTGCACCCTCCATACGCTACTGAAAGTGCTAACTTCCTTTCCTGTGTGTGTGTGTCGGCACGTGTGTGCATGTATAAAGGAACCTGGATGTTGGCAACCTTCTGCAAGCCAAAGTAGCTCTGTGGTTTTCACAGTTGGGCCCTGTTTGCTTTACTGGCAAAATGGGAATAGCTACAAAGATCCAGCTTTCCTCTCAGTGAGTTTTCCCGCTCTTCCAGTGAAAATGTTTATTCCTAGGATCCCCATTCTAAGGATCGCTAAACAGCTTTGTCAACATTTTAAACAAACTTAATTATCTTGAAATCACTGAACTTTTTCATCAATGTTTGATGAATTTCCTGGTGGGCTTTTCCTAAGTATTCATGGGCAGTTAAGTATCTCACCAGTTTCTTCAAGCCACAAGAATGCCAATTGCTTAGATAAACCTAACATGTTCACAGTATTCTGCTAAGTGCTTTAGGGGAACTAAAAAAAAAAAAAAAAAAAGAAAAAGAAAAGAAAAGATAAGGTGCTTGCCCTCTAAAGAAAAAGTCTGTTTTCCTTTAGGATAACCAATGAATGAATGAGGGGAAATACTTCATATACCATGTGCTGCACAGGTGGGGTTGCTGCCGTCAACAACAGTAGCAGAACTGAAAGTGGACTCATACCAGTGACCACTGCCAGCTCCCCTTCTGTGGTATAAATGAGAAGGGGTTAACATTAAATACAAGTGGGGACTTTTTTAAGTTCAGGGACTAGAAACTTCATTTTTTAAAACCCCCCTAATTGTAAGTCTGTGCTAACACACCGGTGTACAATCTGTCAAAGTCACACCTGGATTCGGGGCAGCCTGAATTAATTAACAACTTTTCAACGTGTTAGTGCTAACATATGGCATTTAATTACGGCCTCCAAATCCACGGGTCTCTCTACTTTGACTTTCAAAATGATTTCTTCATCTTCTAGTACATCAGCAAGGGACTGCACGGGAACACCCTCGATTCCTATCTCTACAGGCCTCGCCCTCCCCAGGATGACAACGTCGGGTCATCCTGACTCTTGTGATCTCGGAACTTGATGCACAGCCACGGGGGGTTTCAGAGGCCTTGAGGAAAGAGATTGGCGGGAGGGGGGGCGTTTAAATGGCATTTCTGGATTCGAGGCTCTAAGGACCCTGACAAGCTGTGAGGTTGGAGGTTAAAGCTCTGATACTCTGCCTACAGAGTCAAAAATAATCCTTCAAGTCAGAAGTGTGACCTCACAGTGAACACTGGCTCCAGCTCCCGAGACTCCAAAAACAGAACGAAAGGCAGCCGCCACGACTTCCTTGTCACCCACTGCTGGACCGACTTCAGATCCAGCAAGTGCATTTCGCTTTCGATCTCGCACGGCTGGTTGCTTTTTCTGCATAGTGATGGAAGGTTAAAAGCAGGAAAACAGGCCCTCCAATGGGAGAGAGAATGATAAAGAGTGACTACGTGTGTGTGAGTGTGGCTGGTCCCTGAAGCAATCCAGGCCTCCTCCAATGCCCTTCCTATACCATCCACTCAACTAGGTGTCAGGGAAAAATCACCAAAAAAGGTGGGTGCTGTTGAAATTTGGGTATATACTCGGTGTGTTCTTCTCAAAGTCCCTGACGTCGTATTGCCAATCCAGAGGAGGATCCGTTGTTTGGATACCTGGCGCAGAAGAAGCATAAGAAATGGAAGATGCTCGGAGCTTACATAAATGCGCTAGAGACTGCAGCTGAAATCGGAGCCATTGGAAGGGCAGGTTCTAGGAAGCCGTGGAGATTTCAGAAGCCCGTTTGGTAAGAGAGTAAAGTGCAGGGCAGATACAGCAGACTAACGTTTCTGGGCTTTGTCAGAATCCCTGCATGGACAAAAGCTTAAAAGAGTGATTGCTTTTCCGGAGTTCGTTTGTCCATCACTAATGAATCTGTGATGAGCCTTGCTCAGCAAATAGGAAGTTCGGGAAATCTGAACACAATGATAATGGAGAGAGTAACTGTTTCACTGTGATGAGCCCTTTGTGTCATCCATAAATGTCAGCAAACTCAAAAAAAAAGTGCAATTAGAGCTCGTTATACTTCTTTCACAACCACAGGAGCTATTTCGAGCATCTGAGCCAAAGAAATCTTGGTGCTCTCTGAGCTGCAGAAACTATGCTTACCTGTTAAAAATGTCATGTGGAATCAGAAAAGGCTTGCAGCTTTTATCCCTGGCTTTGGGAAATGATACCTTTTTCTCCTGATTCTTCCAAGGACAACCCTGAAGTCTGCTCATGGCTATGCAAGGTGGGGGTCCCTCTGAGCCTCCGTGAGGAAGAGCTCTTTCAAAGCAGCTTTTGGTCCATTTACACTATTTGACTTTTTCTTTTTACTGGAAAGTCAGAAAATGAAGGTAGATCTGCAAGCAAAGGGACAACTGGCCCAGCAAGAAGGTTTGGGGGTTTTCCTTCAGGTGCACAGATCTAAGCTTTGGCAGGAAGAGCCCAAGGCTGGAAGGGCTGGCCTCTGCTCTCAGGATGCAGCAAAACAACTACCTCAACTGGCTGGAGCTAGGCCACCAACGTAGCAGACTGCACGCACGCTACGTGCCAGGTGTTACGCCAAGCTCTGTGGGTGTTAACTGCATGATGACTCTGTAAGGCGGGCCTTACAGGAAGAGCACAGACTAGGCTTCCGGAGCCCCTCTTACAGTGGGAGAGACGAGGCTGCGTGAGGTTAGTAAAGAACTTGCTCAAGGTCACAGCCAATAAGTGCAGGGTCCGGGTCAAGTCCAGGCTCCTCAAAATAGATTTCACCTGCTACCCTGGGGCGCTTCCTGAAAAATGGCATTTTTAGGTATTTGCTCATCTTAGTAGAACAGAGCCCAATCCTGCTTGGATTTTGAGATCATGCAACATGCGGTGTGCCCACGGCACTTTGATTCTGTTGCTGTGGTTTTAGATACAAAGCAAACACTACCCTCAGTGTCCACAGGAGACAGAGGACAGCAAGGGCAGCTGACCATTCTGAGCCCTCCCGGCAGCTACCCTGTGGACAGTCAGGGTTCGCACCTGCACAGGAGAAAATGCAGAAGAAGAAACCCTTTCTCGGTTCAACTCTTTGGGTATTTTAAGTCAGACATTTCCAACTTGGTTCTCTCTTCTGTCACGTTTTTATCACTATGGCCTAAGGTTCAGGCGAACCCCCTCCTGGCAGACTTTGATCCCACGGCCCGTGTCCTGACACGGTTTGGAGAATTATGGGGCCAAAGGACAGAGGGCATCTCCTGGTGGCTGGATGTGCCAGGATGACCTTCACTGATGGAATTCATCCCACAAATTCTAGATCCATCCCGCCTCTCTCCCAGGAGGAAGAGAACAGATTGTAACACACACTCCTGGAACAAATCGGCACGAGGAGATGGCCTTCTGCCTGGGCAGACGCACTCGGCGAAGGCCCCTAAAGGCCAGGGAACACTGACCAACATCTTATAGAAGTGTTCGAACATTTACAAGGCACTGTCACAAACATCTTCTATGAGTCTTAAAAAAAAAGCTCATCTATGAGAGGCAATTAGCATTATTCCCATTTTATGAATGAGGAGATTAAAGTCTGGTCTTCAAGTGATTATTAGATACTGAAACCAGTGACAACGAATGTGAGTTCCAGCAGGTAAGGGACAGCGTCTTTTGTGTCCTTTTCTTCTTTTAAAAATTCACTGCTGCAGTCCCAGCCTCTGGCAACGTGCCTGGCACACAGTAAGTAATCGATGGATAACCGTCAAGTCAAGGAGTGAGGTGACTGGACCAAGATCCCACAACAAAGCAGGGGTGGATTTTAGACCCTCTGACATTCAACGCCACGCCTGTGATAAAGTACTGTAGGAAAAAGGGAGTTAGACTTGCAGAGAAGTGTGTGGCTGGTGAGGAGACGGTGGGGAAAGCACCAACATCTATTCTCCGACAGACACCACCGTACGATGTGGAATTTCTTTCGAAACTGCCTAGTGTATGGGGCCAGGAAATGGGCTGCACTACAATTAGCAAAAGAAAATACCTCGTGGAGAGACGCGGAGCCCCGTCACAATTTACACTGGCAGACAATGCAGACCTCTAAGTGTACGGCTTCTGCTCCATGACTAATTAATGAGGTGCAGAGCTGCCCGGAGGAAGGCGGCCATGCTGACCATGTCAGTCTTGTGGGGCAGGAGAGGGCTGAGGTCTAAGAAGGTAGACGATTTCTTTAACATACAATGTAGCCAGTCCAAAGAACAAAACAGGGCCAGAAGGTTTGCAGAAGTGGGAGCAAGAACTTCAGAGAGAAATGGGGTTAGCAACCCTTTGGTGTCTTGGAGAGGTAAGTCTCAATTATTTCACCGACCTCATCAAATGCGTATTTTTGTTTTGTTTTGTTTTTGCACTGACTGTATGTTTATTTAATCAGCCGACGGAATTCTCAATGAATGTGGATGCAAATGCATGGATACAACCTAGAGAAAAGTGCAGTGAGACAGTCGCAAAGCCAGAGGACCAAAGGGAGGGGGGGGAAAAAAGACAGCCTCATTCTTGGTGGGCGATGCCCTTCTCACTCACCTTCTCTGCATAGTTTAAGGTCACCCCTCCCCATCAGGTGCCCAAGCTGCTGTCAGAGGAGGTGAACAACAGCCACAGGGTGGCCACACAGAGCAAGCCCCAAACAGGGACACAGAAAGCCGTTCCTTGTAGCATCTTCACAGGTCTTTACCCCAGAGATACAGGAGGCAGGAGGGCGAGGTACCCACCGCGATGGAGGTTTCCCGGAGCACATCTCTCTGCCTTCCCCAGAGAAACAGCAACGGGGCCAGCTCTTCCCGCCCCCCACCTCACGTCTTCACTTAAAGGAACAGACATGAAAGGAAGACAGTCACCACCTACCGTTTGATTTTTCACTATCTGCAGGTTTCATCTGAATGGGGTGATGCATCTAAAAACAGAAAAGTGAGAAAGTAAAGGCAGATGGAACAAACAGTCTCAGAAACCCCACGCTACTCAACACGACTACTGATATTGTTACAAGGGCATGTAAATAATAACGAGACCTCTCAGTTAAAATGAGCTACCTTAAAATGCAAGCATGTGTTTGATGTTCAGCAAACAGGATACTTTTAAGTCCCGGGGCGCTGTGACATGGTATCTTAACACGTGGGCTTTGCAGTCAGGCTCAAGTTCAAAACCTGGTCCTGCCATTCAATATGGTTTCTGCCTGGATCTTACAGGTAATTCTGGTTCTGCCATTCATTACAACTACGTGACCTCGGGCAAGCGTCTTAACTTCTCTGAGCTTCAGTCTCCTCATCTGCGAGATGGAGGTGACCCCTGCATAGCAGGGCCATGAGAATCACCTGAGAAAATGCATGTGACGTGCTTAATGAATGAGGCATAGAAAAAAAAAGTTATTGTTATTTTGTATTATTACAAATCTAAACACAGATGATCTGTTTTTCTTCCGGCCGTTCTATGTCTGCTGCACGGCTGTTTCTTAAGAGTTCTGAGTAATCTGAAGGTCGACCAGTTGATTGATTGAGGCGCCATTATCCCATTTTTATTAAACACCAAGTGTGAAACAGGAAATGCAGAGGCACCGAAAGAATGGAAGGAAGGAGGGAGGGAGGGAGGAGGAAAAGCGGGAGTGAGGGGCTTACGATCACATTCAGTACCTACGTAGGAGGAGGAGCGCCCGAGACAAAGGGGAACCAAGATCCTGCATCGTGGCAGAACAAGATGCTCTACGGTTCTTTAAACGATGCCAATCACAGCATTGTGCGTGATCTGAAGATCTGCAGAGCACAGAAAGCTGCCACCATTTCCAATTAAAATAAATTCCTCAAATGACTTTCATGGGCTCTCTTGCTTCATATTCCATCCTACCCCAAGGAACGTCGCAGCCACAGGGTAGATGGAATCAGTGGCTGTGCAAATGCTTTTATTATAATGGGCCCTATTCTCTCTGAACCTTTAATTTCCCCAGTGGACTTCCCTTACTTGCCAGCCACAGCTCTGGGCTTTATCTAATTGAAATGAAAGGGGATTGGTACTGGGCTCCGGCACTGAAATGATGGGAAATGATTAGCAGGCGGTCGAGACCACGTGCACCTAATGCCTGCCAGGGTCTTCAAAACACAAGAGGAAGAGGTAAGAGGGAGCGGTATCAGGGGACAAGAGGCTAAATAATTCAAAGCTGCTCCGTTGATTCTCAAAGGCAAGAAGCTCTTATGCACAGAACACAGGCCTGGAATTGTGGGGTCTACTTGTGTTCTCACTCCACGCATTCACACGCTCAATCTGTAGAGAAGAGACTAGCGTGAGAATGGAATGCTTAGGAGTCAGTAAGTCGACCTGCCTTTTAAGAAGAGGTGCTGTGGGAGCCCAGGGGAGCAGACACCTCCTTCTGCCTGGTGAGGGAGGTGGGGGGATTTTGGCAAAGGGCCCATCTGCTTTGAGTCCTAAAGGCTGGTTGGACTTGCCAGCAGAGGAAGGGGGTGGCCCTTGAAACGAATGGACAACCCCACACAAGGACACCGTGGTGAGAAAGCCCTCAGTCCTCCTGGAGGGAGTCCACAGTGTGAGGGTGGAAGGCACGAGAAGGGGCTGCCAGGGAGGCCGGCATCCAGGCCTTAGAGGATCCCACGTGCCAAGGAGCTGAAATTTCCTCTAAAAGTCAACGATCAGGCATAGAATATTTAAGGAGCAAGGCAACGAGATCCCATCTGCGTCCTTGAAAAGTCATTTTTGGCTGCAGTGTGGAGGATGGATGGTAGAAGAGAGACACAGGAGGCAGGGAGAACAGTTAAGAGGCTACTGCAACAGCCCACGTACAGCAGGGAAGGTCTAAACCTCAGAGGTAACTGGCTGGTTGTAGGGATGAGGGGGCAGCGGGACCCCAGGCCTGGACAACGAAATGTGTAGTGGGATCACTGCCTATTCGTTTCACTTTTGTGTCCTATATATAACGTTGTGTCCTGTATATAACTGCCTAAATCGGGAAAACACGAGAGAGCAGTTCGGGGAGGGGGTGTAGAGACCGATGGGCACAGGTCAGGACACGCTGCGTTTGGGGTGAAGTTGGAAATGTGGGTTTCGAGCTGTTGGGACAGCTCTGGGAGGTGGCGGAAGCCCTGGGCGTGGCTGAAACTGTCCAGAGAGGGAAATGCGGAGTGAAGAGAGACAAGAGCCAGGGGCAGAACTGTGGAGAACAGCCAGGAAGGGGAGTCTAAGGGGGACAGAGCAAAAGGCCATCCAGAGAGGCAGGAGCAGAAGAGCTGGCCCCACTGGAGCCACGCAGGGAGTTTCAAGAACAAGGTGATGGTCAGAGCAAGTGCTCTTAGACGCTACGATGAAAACGCCCCAGTATCCTTCCGGGTTTGGCAATACAAAAATTTTTTTTTAAGGGAATTTATCAAAACAGTTTCTGTTGGGTGGTAGGGGCCAAAATGCCAGCTTGTAGGCAGTGGGAGAGTAACAGGAAAGGGAACAGCTGATGTGAGAAATGCAGACAACTATTTCAAGATTAGCTCTAAGTGGGGAAGACAGGAGGCTCAGTGGAGGATGGGGGAGGAGGATGGGGCCAGGGTCTCTCCTTTCCAGACAGGAAAGACTTGTAACAGGTCAATGAGCTGAAAAGACTCCAATGAGATTCACAGGTTCAAGGGACAGGAGACAAGAGATAAGTGTATCAACGTTATGTACAGGACACAAAAATGAAGTGAAGGACTCTTGCCCTTGGGAAGATGCCGACCCAACATGGTCGTTGATAGGCACATATATAAAGGGGAAAAGATGGTGACCAGCATCAGAAAAGCAGCACAGAGAGAGCGCCGTGAGCATTCAGATCCAGCTGTGATGCGCACGGAGGTCTGGAGGAGGAAATCTGGGAGCAGTAAGGACAGAATCATTGGACTCTAAAGCTGCAAAGGGCCCTGGGAATCATTTCATCCAATGCTCTCAATGTACAGGTCTGAAGGGAGTAAGTGACACTTCAGTAAGGACACACAGACGGTTAATGACAGAGTTGGGATCAGAAATCTAAGCTCCCTACTCAATCCAGTGCCGATTCCCCCAAACCACACTGCTTCACCCCAAAATGCCCAACACGGGATTTGGACTTATGAGCCTATGATGAAGAACTGCAGGCTGCACTCACTGCAGGCACCAGACACGCAGTTGAAGGCGCCAGCAATACCCCCTTGGGTGAAAGTAATCTTCCTCTGCCCTCGCATCACGCTTTATCTCTGGAGCTTTAAGACGGGTGTTACATGGAGACTTGACTCTGGGCTCTCCTGCTGCTGCTGAGAGAATTAGCTTTGATCCTGACCTAAGACTATCCAGGCTCAGCAATGTAGCAGTGGTAGCTACAGCCACTGCAGACTTGAACTTGGTTTCGGTCTTTCTGGGGCTCTGAAGGGAAAAAAAGTCAACCTCACAGAGATCTGGATTGGCAGACCAAGGTGAATTCTGAATGGGTGGTCACCCTACTCCAGCGATGTTCTGAAGACAATTTAGATAATATATGTAGAGCGCCGTGACCTTCTTGGAGAGAGGTATTCAATCAGGACTGTATTAAGAATGGCTCATTACCACGAACAGTTCATCTGAGTTACAAATTCCTGATCAGACACAGGACGTAAATGTCAAGGAAGACAAGAAAAAACACATGGTTTGGAGGAGTCATTCTCATGTGTGTCACTTCCTCAAAGTCTCATGATTCCAAGAACTTTGGGAGATTTCTTGAGCAGAGTAGGGAAGTTATTGTAAAGAAAGGGGTATTCTAGTTTAAACGCTCAAATTATAATACAGGGATTCTTTCCCTGTAACAGGAAATGATGTCAAAGATTTGACCCAGTACGATGCTAAGACCACTCACGCATTCGCTTATTTCTGCTTTGACCAGATGATCTGTTACATGGTGGGAATGATGGGTGAAAAAGAGTTCTGGTCATGGTGGAGTATGTAACGCAAGGATGAGACAGACAGACCAGCCGTTTCCCACATGCAGTGTGGGAACTCAGAAGAGACACACCCCACACAGTCAAAGGAACGGCAAGAAGGCATCTCAGCTGAAACCATGGTCAAGTTAGATCTTGAAGGGCGCTAACCAGGACTTGAGTGAAGGGCATTTCAGGGAAGGAACAACAAATTTGAAGGAACAGAGTAAGAGAAACTAAGTCATGTTTGTTCCTGAAGAATGATGATGGGACATTCTAACCCACAGAGGAAGCAATCGATGTCGCCAGAGATCATTCACCAAACACAACGTAAATGAGGCATGACAAGACCAACAGTGAGGGATACATCCCTGGATCGGAGAAGTTCAAGTACAGGGAAAACAATGCACTTCTCAGCCCTGAATCAGAACTGCCCTGGATTGGCAGCCGGAGGCTCATGGCCTTCCTCAAGGACCGAAGGTGACCCCCATGGCGTCAAGAACTGAAGCCTGACAACAGTGCTTCTGTCATGACGGGGAACTGGCGCCTCCAATCCCAGAGCTGGCGGGGCCGGAGGTCAGAGGTCTGCACCGTGCTCTGCACTGGATGGTGGGGGGGGCGATGGCAGCAACAGGAGGGAGGGCCCGAGATCTTGGCCATCACCCTTCCAATCTCCTAACGTCCCACCAGATGCAAGGGACCCTCAGAGTTGAGGGTTGGGGCTGGATCCCTCCTCCTTCTGTCTATGGCGAGTGAGCACATCCTCTTCAAGAATTCTCCCAAGGAGTCTCCTAGGAGGCATGTTATTTTTTAAATTAATATTTATTGGAGTGTAGTTGATTTACAGTGCTGTGTTAGTTTCAAGTGTACAGCAAAGTGAATCAGTTATACATATATGTATAGCCACTCTTTTTCAGATTATTTTCCCATATAGGTCATTGCAGAGTACTGAGTAGAGTTCCCTATACAGTAGGTCCTTATTAGTGATCTATTTTATATATAGTAAGTGTATATATGTCAATCCCAATCTCCCAATTTATCCCTCCCCCCGCTTTCCCCCTTGGTAACCATAAGTTTGTTTTCTACATCTATAACTGTTTTGTAGGTAAGTTAATTTGTACTTTTTTTTTTGATTCCACATATAAGTGATATCACATGATATCTGTCTTTCTCTGACTGACTTCACTCAGTATGACAATCTCTAGGTCCGTCCATGTCACTGCAAATGGCAGTATTTCATTCTTTTTTATGGCTGAGTAATATTCCGTTGTATATATGTTAAGAGGCGTGTTAATTATACTGAGGCTGCATTATTAATGCAGTTAATTATACTGATACTGTTTAACTCCAGTCATCACCAATGGATGAGCTAACCACCTTTAACGTGAGACTCCATCATCACACTGGATCAGATGGGTCTGAAAAAAGCTTCACTGGTCTGTATTGTCATGATTTGTCTACTTGGTCAGAGAAGTCTAGGCATTTTATAACCTCCGGCCTGTGACACGGACAGGGTAGCTTCCCTGAGGGCTGGAGAAACAGCAGCAGTGAGTCTAAGATTTGAGTTCAACTCAAGCTGCCCTTGGAGCGAACTTCGACCACAACAGGGCTCTCGTTGTCTTACACCAGGCTCCCCTATGGCAGAGAGCCTGTCCCAGGGAGGCAAAATCAAGTGTTTTGGAAACAGATCCTGGTTCCTGGCAGTACATTTGACTTAACAGAGTTCATCAAGTTTACGTTTCAATGAAGAAAGCCTTCCAAACCCATTTCCTTGAAGATCTCTTTGTACGTGAATTTCTTTTGCATTTTATTACAGAACAATGACATCTTGCCTCATGTTCGACAGTAGGGTACTGGGTGACTTGTTGGTTTCTATTTAGCCCTACTTATTTAAAGGCAAGTGAAATCTGTAAAATAGATAAACAACAAGGATTTACTGTATAGCACAGGGAACTACAGTCAATATTTTGCAATAAATTATAATGGAGAAGAATAAAAAAGGAATATAAACACGTACATGTATATGTATAACCAAATCACTTTGCTGTACACCTGAAACTAACGTAATATTGTAAACCAACTACACTTCAATTAAACAAACAAAAAGCAAAGGAAATCTAATGAAAGGGGGAATTGCAAGAGCTCCCTCCCTCCCTCTGGGGCGGGTACTGGAGTCAAGTAGCTTCCGGAGAAATCGCTGGTTTACTTCCCCTTACATCTGTATTCAGTTTCGATCACATGCTTAGGGCACTGTGACTACAGTCCACTGAGCTGCCGTTTCTCGGGGGTCTAATTAGGGTCTCACCACATGCAGGCCACTCCTCTCTGGCTTGGGCTGGTTTTCATCCCACATCTCCTCTCTTGTGGGAAGCTGTGAGTGTCGGAGGGTGCCAGCCTCCAGCACCAAGCCTCACCCTTTATCCTGCCTCCTAATGATGAGTGAGTGGCCTCTGGTCCTCTTTCTGCTTCTCCGCCACATACACACGGGGTCCCAGAATTGAGCTCCCTTATTGTTGATAAGACCTGCTGCTTCTCACTCCTGAATGCGTTTACCTTGGATGCGTGACCCGGGGGCCCAGCTGTGGCTCAAGGAAATGAAGGTGAGGACACAGCTGTGGGGCAAAGGCATCCCCCAAAGCCTGTGGGGGTGACAGCACGTGGAGGGAGCTGCAGAGGCCCTGTTACGAGTCCCATCACATCCCAGAGACAGAGACGCTGCTGGGCCACAAGCACCGGCATCCACGAATCAGGTTCTCTGGAGTCGCACAGTCTACCAAGTCAGCGAGATTTCTCCGGATCTCTCTGCCTTAATCCTGTGATGGCTACGGGGGCGATTCTGAGTTGAAATAGCCAGTGTTAAGTTAAGCCAGGTGGAGGCCGGAAGATAGAAGACCCGGGTGAAGGTGAGTTGGCCGGCTTCTCACACACAGGAGAACGCATGCTGAAACTTGTTTAACTCCAGCCACCACTGATGGATGAGTTGACCACCTTTTTAACACGAGACTCAATAAAACAAGCCGCTTTTAACCTGAAATGGGTTTGACAGCGTCACTGTTACACATATCACTGTTAAACCCATCCTGACACCTAGAACGAGCAGCCGTGATGGTACATGCGCTAAGCTTACTGCCCCTAAAGTATTTAAAGGGAGAAACAGAGGCGGAGGGAAGAAGTGGATGCACGGAAGAGCCACCCGCCAACCAAATGAGAAAATGAACGGATTCCAGCCAGGAGAGACGAACTGGGAGTTTCCTTTTGCTCCCCGACAATGCAGATGTGACTCAGGCAGAAGATACTTGGTATCTTGGAGAGTGGACTGTGAGATACCAAAGGCACCCAGGCTTCCTGAATTTTTCTCAAAAAAGTTTTGTAAATGGGCAAAAATAAGTTTCAAAAGAACTGTCACCAACTGGATGCATGCCATCCCCCAAAAGGAAAGTGTGTGTCTGTGTCAAGGGATCTTCTATGACCATAAGGTACTCCCAGAGCTTCAGAGGCTCCCCTACCTCTCTAGGTAGGAAATTCTGCCATTTCCGTCACTGTCTTTTATGCTCTGCGTAAAGGAGACTGGGAAGAAACAAAGGGAGTTTCAGGAATGTTGACTTATCATATTGAATAAGGACTTTTGAATTTCTCTGATTTTGAAAATGGTGACATCGCTAAACTTGCAAAAGCATCTTTAATAGAGTGACGCCTCTGAACGAATAGAGATGACAAAAGTCATGTGTTGGATGGGTCTAAACCAGCTTTTATCATCAGGACGAAGCTGGTTTTGGAGCTCACTGCCACACTTGTTAAGTGAAGTGGAGAATTTAGGCAATTTTGGTGAAAACTGAGGAAATCTTCCCTGGGCTCTCAATTTTCCTGTGCTAATAACTAAGCACTGCTGTAGGCTCTTTATGTATGCTAACTAATTTCATTCTCACAACAGCCCTGAGATAGATGTGAATGAGGAACTTAAGGGGTGGGGGAAGGTGGGGGGAGAGGGAAAGAAGGAGGGAGACAGAGAGAGATTAAAGAACTTGGCTAAGGCATACAGGAAGTCAGCAGTGGAGCCGGGATTCATGGGACTGTCTCCGGCTGGAGCGTAAACCCCCAGCCACTCCTCCACACCGACCCTACCCCTAGCATATCCTAGCTGTGCTGTGAAATGGTGGTTTCTAAGAACCGAGAGCATTACCAAAATTCCTTTTCCATACTAGACCATCTCAATCTATAGGGTACTTTCCAATTAGAAACTTATATATGAATGTGTGTAGCATACATGTGTACATGTATATATGTTTTTATGTATTTCACTTGCACATATGAAATACATATTTTAAAAGCTTATTTAAATGAAAAAACAATAAAAAGAACCCCAGTTCACCTATTTTTCCCACCCCTCACCCCCTGCCTCTGGGAACCACCTATCTATTCTCTGTATCTATGAGTTTTTTTTTTTTAATTTTTAGATTTCACATATAAGGGAGATCATACAGTATTTGTCTGACTTATTTCACTTAGCATAATATCTTCAGGGTCCATCATGTTGCCCAAAGGAAAGATTTCATTTTTTTAATGGCTGAATAATATTTCATTATATGGTATATGTGTGTGTGTGTGTGTGTATATGTATATATATACATATACACACACACACATATACACATACATATTTATATATGAAACAACTTTTTTATCCATTCATTCACCCAACCCTTAGGTTGCTTCCATATCTTGGCTACTGTAACTAATGCTGCAGTGAACATGGGGGTGCAGGTATCTTTTTCGAGTTAATGTTTTTGTTTCTTTCAGATAAATACCTAAAAGTAGAACTGACGTATCATATGGTAGTTCTATTTTTAAGTTTTTGAGGAACCTCCACATTATTTTCCACAGTGGCTGCACATAGTGGCTGCATCAATTCACATTCCCACCAACAGTGGACAAAGGTTCCCTTTTTTCCACATCCTCACCAACACTTGTTATTTCTTGTTTTTTTGGTAAGAGCCATTCTAACAGGTGAGGTGATAGCTCACTGTGGTTTTGATTTGCAATTCCCTGAAGAATAGTGATGCTGGGTATCTTTTCATGTGCCTGTTGGCCATCTGTATGTCTTCTTAGGAAAAATGTCTATTCGGATCTTCTGCCCATTTTTTAATCAAACTTTTTCTTTTTGCTACTGAGTTTATGAGTTCTCTGTATATTCTGGATATTAATCCCTGGGATATATGATTTGCAAATATTTTCTCCCATTCAGTGGGGTGCCTTTTTGTTTTGTCGATTGTTTCTTTTGCTGTGCAGGAGCTGATCTTCAGCGTGACGTAGGCTCACTCATTTATTTCTGCTTTTCTTGCCTTTGCTTTTGGTGCCAGTATCCAAAAAATCATCATCAAGAGCTATGTCAAGGAGCTTGCTACCTATGTTTTCTTCTAGGAGTTTTATAGTTTCAGGCCTTATGTTAAAATCTTTCATCCATTTTGTTAATTTCTGTGTATGGTGTAAGACGGTGGTCTAGTTTCAGTTTGGGCGTGTGGCTGTCCGGTTTTCCCAATACCATTTATTGAAGAGATTGCCCTTTCCCCATTGTACATTCTTGGCTCCTCTGCTGTAAATTAACTGACCATATATGTGTGGGTTTATTTCTGGAGTCTCTATTCTGTTCCATTGATCTATGTGTCTGTTTTTATGCCAATCCCATACTCTTTTGATGACCTCAGCTTTGTAATATACTTTGAAATAAGGGGCATGTTGTCTCCAGCTCTGTTCTTTCTCAAGATTGCTTTGCCTATTTGGGGTCTTTTGTGGTTCCATACAGATTTTAAGACTGTTCTGTTTCTGTGAAAATTATCATTGGAATTTTGATAGGGATTGTACTGAATCTGTAGATTGCCTTGGGTAGTATGGACATTTTAACAATATTAATTCTTCCAATCCATGAGCACAGAATACCTTTCTAATTATTTGTGTCTTCTTCCATTTCTTTAATTGATGTCCTGTAGTTTTCTATATACAGGTCTTTCACCTCCTTGGTTAAATTTATTACTAGGTATTTTATTATTTTTGATGCAGCTGTAAATGGGACTGTTTTCTTAATTTCTCTTTGTGATATTTCATTACTAGTGAAGAGAAACACCGCAGATTACTGTGTATTCATTTTGAATCCTGCAACTTTACTGATTTTGCTCATTGAACCTAACAGTTTTTTGATGGAGTCCAGGGTTTTCTCTATATAATATCATATCATCTGCCAATAGTAAGAGTTTTTATGAAAAAAATGAAGGTAACTTAAGGGACTTACAGGATAACAAAAGGACTAACATTCACATTCTAAGTGATCCCAGAAGGAGAACAGAGAGACAAAGGGGCAGAATTATTATTTAAAGAAATAATGGCTAAAAGCCTCCCTAACCTGGGGATGGAAATAGACATCCAGATCCAGGAAGCCCGGAGAGTTGCAAATAAGCTTAACTCAAAGAGAGCCACACAAAGGCACATTGTAATTAAAATGTCAAAAGTTAAAGACAAGGAGAGGCTATTAAAAGCAGCAAGAGAAAAACAACTTGCTATGTACAAGGGAGCCCCCGTAAGACTATCAGCAGATTTTTCAGCAGAAACATCGCAGGCCATAAGTGAGTGGCACAATATTTTCAAAGTGATGAGAGGAAAAACAAAAACAAAAAGACTTCCAACCAAGACTACTCAACGCAGCTAAGTTATCATTCAGAATTGAAACAGAGATAAAGAATTTTGCTTGTTATTTTGATAACAAGCAAAATTAGCTGTCAGTTATTCTACGAGAGGAGAATAACTGAAACCATAAGCAGAAACCAACTGAATTCAACAATACATTAAAAAGGTCATACACCCTGATCAAATGGGATTTATTCCAGGGATGCAAGGATGGTTCGACATCTGCAAATCAGTCAACGTGATACACCGTATTAACAAAATGAAGGGTAAAAATCGTATGATCACCTCAGTAGATGCAGAAAAAGTATCTGACAAAATTCAACATCCATTTATGATTAAAAAACTCTCAATGAAGTGGGTACAGAGGGAATGCACCTCAATATAATAAAGGCCATACATGACAAGCCCACAGGTGACATCATACTGAACAGTGAAAAACGGAAAGCCTTTCCTCTAAGGTCAGGAACAAGACAAGGATGCTCACTCTTGCCACTTCCATTCAACACAGTACTGGAAGTCCTGGCAAGAGAAATGGGGCAAGAAAAAGAAATAAATGACATCCAGATTGGAAAAGAGGAAGTAAAATATTTTAAATTAGCCTCAGAACAAAAAAGACTGTCTAGATTTTCTCTATGAAAAAGGAAGGAAAGAAAACTTACAAGCCTGCCACGATTCAAAGAAAAAACAGCCGTATAGCTGTATTAGGAAAGTATAGCTCCAATCTATGTGCCATTTGACCACAAGGGAACTATATGCGCTAATCCAGAGAGATTAAATGCTAGTTCTTCTACAATCCCTTCAGGCCACTTAAAATAGACGTGCAAAATGGAATTCGACTCTGAGGTTCGTTTCATGGGCCAAGTTATCCAAAATGTTCTATACCTATATTGATGAGAAACAAATTGATAACAAGCAAAATTAGCTGTCAGTTATTCTACGAGAGGAGAATAAGAGTTTTGAATCACGGACATTAACTGATCCTACATTTTGTGGTTTCTTCACAAAAAAAGCGTTAGTGCAAAAAAGTACACTGGAATCTATAAAATCAATCAAAGTGTAGACCAATTATTGGATAAGTCGGCATTTACAACAATAGGCATCGGTATTTGGCTTTATGCTAACTGACTGGATTGTACAATGCCTGTTTATCTGAATACTGCTTTGGAAATTCTGGACGACACTGAGTAGACGGTCGCCTTCTGAAGACGCAGACTCCTTGGTGGAAGCAGTGTACGGGATTCATCTATGCCTTGAGTCACGGTACTATTCCAAATAGCTCCTCTGTGCATCTCTATTAGCTAAGTTAACAGAGTACGTGCACAGAAAACTTTCAACCAATGTTTGCTGACGTATATTTTTATAAAAGTGACCAAAGCAGAGAATAAAAGGGGATTTGAATGTGACAATAACAAAGGAACGTAAGTGATCCTTTATCTTCCCATGGCAAATCACAACCAGGGGGAAAAAGCCTAGAGTGGAAATAAATTACTATTTCTTCCTAATAGCCATTGATACATGTGACATGCTCAAAGCACTGCCTGCATAGTATGTGCCTGGTAAAGTTATCATTATCATTGTCATTATTATTTTACAAAGCAAAAGGATTTCCCTGAGGGAAAAAGGAAAAGGTCCCATTCAAAAGCTGAGAGAACATACTAGAGGGAACAGCCTTTCTTGGTCACATGGGAAGTATACAGATAATACTGCTCCCGGCTTTCTCCATATATACTAACAACCCAGTGAGGGAAAACAACCTACAGAACCCAGAATTATATGTCTGCTTTTGGCTTGTCAGGCTCCAAAGGCAGCCTTTTTTTTTTTTTTACTGTAATGACACTAGCTATTTACATTTCTGTTACAATCGGATGGTACACTAGAGGGGAGAAGTCAAGCAGTGAAACCATTTAGTCCTGGCAAAAAATAAAATAAAATAAATAAAATAAAATATTGCAGGAAAATTAGATTACTCTGGGTGGAATTCTATGAGGGGAGTTGGAGTCTGTTATGGTGATTAAGTCATCATTTCTGACAGATTACTCTAATCGGCTGTCAAATAGCATTCCCCAACCCCATCTGTAACTTGGCGTCCTCGCTACTCAGCCTACGTTACCTTCTGTATATAGAACACATACAAACAAGAGGAGGTAGGGCCCGGCATTTACCACACTCATTAGCTATAATTCGGTTCTGTGTTTTCATACTAAATAATAACACGAGCTTCCATTTTGCTTTATTTATTCTTAAAATGAGAAGAAAAATGAATAGGCTCAAAATAGGAGGCATGGAACGTGCATGAAAAATCGCTGTCATAACAAAAAGCAAGCGTAAGGCTTTTCGAAGCATTGCTGTTTAAGAAGAATGTTAATCCTTTATTAGTTTAACTTTTCTTGGAACTATGATATTACTTAGAGAGGTAAATCTATGACACTTTTTAAACCTCTTGTCAGATTTGGTGCCTAATTAGCTGTGATTTCAGTAGAAGGTATTATTACTGTGTTTAGCAGGATTACTGTAAACAGAAAGCAATTTCTTTGATAAGATTTTGGTTCTTCCCTCTGTCACTGCATCTTTGGGATAGAATGAACAAATGATCCAATTAGTTGAGCTCCCAAATAAATATGGTGAAAAGCAAAGCGCAACTAGTTAAAACTGAACGACAGTATTTAGCTTTTCTGGAATCCTCTGTTTAGATCTACCTGTTTTAACGACAGAAGACTGGAGGATCTAGAACTACTTTGAAAATGGAGGTAAGTGGAAAGACAATGTAAGAAGAGGTGTGTAGGATGACAGCGCCGCTCAGGCAATACTAATACGAATCACAAGCGCAGCAGAAGACCACACAAGGATTTTGGGTGACGCTTAGAGCATAACCACTCCCGATTAATAAGCCAACATTTACAACATACAGATATCCTTTCTAACCATGATTTCATTCTGATTGTGGAACTGTCTTCCAAAATCAACGATGGATGCTCCAAGAGTTATTCTTCCAGATGTTACCCAGATGTTACATTAGACACGCTCTCTAATTGAGTCAGGAAAATACACACTGAAATAACAGTGCCTGACCTGGCCACGGAGGAGTGATTTAATGATCTGGTATTTCCCTTACATTTCCCATACAATGGTTCTTCAGGCCACAAACTTAGTATAACCTCGTATTTTAAGACAAATGAGTCTGGTTTAAACATAAACGGTCCTTTTGACAATAGCCTCGACCCATCATGACCACCTTTGGGCTCAGCTCGCACACGGCCCTGGCCTAAACCAGAGCCCGGCCCGCTGGGCTCGTGGTGCCTCCCTCTCCCCAACCCTGGCTGTTTCCAGATGGTCGCCGTTACCCAGTTCTCAACACCCTGTGAACTGGGGGGAAGCAAGGCCTGCAGACTGGAGAGCGGATGGCACCGCCCCTCCCTCGCTGACCGGCACTCTGGGTACAGATGCCCGTTCTGTTTAACCGGCCCTTCTGCCTGGGCCCACAGGGCCTGCAGACTCCTAGTACCCAGTTCGGAATCTTAGCCAAACTGGGAGGCTGTTTCCTCCCCCGATCTCTCCACCCCCTTCCCAGGACTCAACTCAGTTCCTGACAATTCCTGGTCCTGCTTCCTAGGATCATCTCTACTCAATTCCAGCCACACCCCTGCCTCGTCCCCATAGGAAATATCCTTTGGACAGTGAAAACTGCCCACATTGCACTTGGGTTTCGGTCATTCACTGGAAACATCGGTGCTGGGCTGAACTTGGTGCTAAAGAAGCATCATCTCAGGGATGGGAGTAGCCGCCGGGTCTGCGTTTCCAGACCCCTCATGGAACCAATACCCTGGCTAAACTGGCTTACTTTTCTGCCTCTTGGAATTCTCACTTTAGACCTGTCTCCACCAAATTTCTTTTTCACTCCGGCTCACTCAGATCCCTGCAGTGGTTGGTCTCCATGTGCTCTGGTCCTTGTCTCCCAGACCATCATACACACCACTGCCTTATTTAATCTGACGAAAAAGCAGGTGTAATCATGTCTCTGTCCTGATCAAAAACTTTCAATTATCTGCCAAATTAAATTCCAGCTCCTTGGCCTGTCTTTCAAGGAACTCCACACTTTGCCCCCAAATTACCTTTTCAGGCTTACTTCTCATCATTGCTCCACATTTCCCTTCTCTTCCAGTCAAACTGGAGAACTCCCTCTTCCCGGTACTTCTGCCATAGGCTCACCCACAGAAAGGCATCAGGACCCTTCCCGTGCATCTACACAGAGTATTTTCCTTGACAATATAACCGCTTTATATCTGTTACACAGAAACACCGATATGTCAGGTTATTAGGTTGATCATGTGAAACTGTCATTTTTGTAGCTTGACAATGGTCGAATGGTGACAGTTTCATACAGCGCAACCTCCTATATTGCATAGCAAGGAACGGTATTATCTTCATTTCAGATGACTCATAAGAAGCCCTACACATTCAGTTTATGTGGGCTACCTCCTCTGTCAGGCCTGGAGAGCTTTCCGGTAATTCATCTGCAATATTTACCAACTGTATGAGTTCGACTAAACATCAACTTGATGATGTAAAGTAACACTACCCTCTAAACCAACCGTGGAGTTGATGGGCAGCTCGTGTGCAACTCAAGACACTGTTTATCTGCTCTTAGTAGCTTGTTAAGATCAGCGATGCTTTATCCAGTAATCTCCAGTTTCCTTCCAACTCTAAGGCAAACCAAAACCACCACCACAACGCCCCTCTAACAAGCAAATCTTTAAAACCTCCGGTTCGAAATTAACTGGGAATAGTTAAGCAAACTGTATTTTATCTTGAACCTTCTGACAGGGTAGAGGCATTTCATCCAATCAACAGAAAAGCACCACTGAACTCTGTATTCTAACGCTGCCGCTACAGCTTAGTTTCTGAGTTCTGAGTTGTCTGAGTTGCTTTACCAGCCACGTTTATTAATTAGTGTCTAACATTTCCATCTCCTGCAAGTTGCAACCTCTCATAAAAAATGCATGATTTGGTTGGCTTAGGAATGACAACTTCATTTACAACAGACAAATACCATACCTCACTCAGCAGCCTCTTCCCATGTATTTATTTAACTACCTCCATGGCCTTTGGGATTTGTACTGACTAAGTGAAGGAAAGGAGATAACTAGTGTAATTTTCCTTTCTTAATGATGTTTAAGCAAAAATGATTAAATCTCTCTCTCTTTTTTTAAACAAATGAGAACTGGCTAAAAAAAAAATTCCCTACTAAAAATAGATGGCAAGTTTGAAAAAAAATGCCTTAAGGGCTATTTCGTATTACCCATGTTTAAAATGCAAATCCATTAAACATCCGAGCAAGACATTTGATATTGTTTTCAGCAGCTATATTTACTCATCTCATCTTCCGCCGTGGTACTAAACTTTGGTTGCTATTTTGCCAAATGAAGATCTATCCTCCAGCGCTGCTAATTCTTTATGAGTTTGAGCTTAATATCACTGTCTCGTTCTGATTTCCACCTTCTGTTCTAATGTGCGAGGTCATTTACCAACTTTGGAAATTACTTGTTGGCAGAGCTTAGGGAAATTATGACAGTTCGATTGTTCTATAAATACCTCACCCTGAAGCTCAGTCTTCTAAAGATCAAATTCAAGCCTTGGGCCTTTCAATATACGGCATGTGACCAAAGTTTAAATGGCAAAGGTAAACTTAGAAAGGGGATCCATGAGACAAGAATATGGGAGAAATTTATCCTAAGAGAATAAAGTAAGAACCCTTCACTGACACTCGATCTGAAATGGCAAATCTACTTTGATGGTTTCTCATTTCTCCAGACGTGCTGTACTGTATGAGGGTCTGGGAAACCCAGGCTGCTTTATGTTTGTCTTGTAGTGGAAAGAACACCTCAGAATCGTAAGGTCTGGGTTTGAACCTTGGCTTTGCCAATGCTAAGTACCTACAGTCAAACCACTTGGCCTCTTTAAGCCCCAGGGAACTCATATTCGAAGCAAGGATCATATCAGAAAACTCATTGCGTGGTTGAGTCCATGTCTCACCTTGTGCTTCTAGTTTGTAGGGCAGGGGTCTACGTGACCCAAAGGATTGCGACAGACAACCGAAGAGCTGAGACTACATACCCCTGTCCTACTTGCACCCCTCTAGTCTTTAAAGAACTCTTGAGATTGTCTGATATTGTGAGTGTCTATGAATAAAAGCTACCTCCTTGGGAATTCATTTATCCAACAAACATTGGTGGAGCTGGCGCCCATGGCACGAGGCATCACAGCGGCCTCTGAGAACATTCCTTCTCCAGGAATCTGGAGCTGCGTGTAGGAGAGACTGATACACAAGCCGTCAGGGGAACAGAATACAGCAGGTGGGAGGGTGAATTTCAGCACAGACCATAGTGGATCACAAGGCAGGAGTATTTACTTTTACCTTCCGGGAAGCCTCAGACTGTGTTCTTACAGTGGGAACACAGTGTGTAAACAGAAGCCAAAGACAGAGGAAGGGACACGGTTTGGAGTTCCCATCTCACCCTCAAGACTCAGCAGTTATGTGTGTCCATTTTTTTTCTGCCAGAAGACACAACACAACGATGTTCACACACTCCCAGAGCGGCTGAGGGAAACCTGTAGCCCCCAGCGTCCTGAAGGTAATTCCACCCATCCGCTCGCCTTCAGGAAAGCACTTGGAAGACTAATGAGTGTCGTTCTTAGAGGGATAACTTCAAAAATTCCCCTAAGCTCTTCTGTGCTTTTATTAGCTGTGATGACAACGGATAAGGCCCAGTTGACGAAGAGAGCAGAATTCCAGAGCTGCTTCTCAGGTAGAACACAGATTTCCTCACTAATTAGAAATGGGGTCCAGGAAAGCGGAGGGACAGGAAGGAGAGAACTTGAGAATGATTTCAGCTACTTGTCTTGGTTGGACCGCCCATCCATGTAGGTGACACACGAAGAGGGCCTGGCTTGTGGAGGGGAGAGGATTTCAGTTTTGGAATTTCCTGTGGGTCATTTGGATGGAACTTTCCAATTACAGACATCGAATGTCCAGGTTTGGGGCCAGGCAGAAAAGTCTTATGTCAAGGTCAAGATTTGGGATCCAGTAGCCTACAGGAGGTAGAGGAAAGCCATGAGAATGTGTGACAGTGGGAGAAAACGACTCTAGGGTGTGGTGATGTCTAAGGCGCAGTCCCTTGCTTGCCATCGTAAGTGTGTTGTTAATAATTTCTCTTCATTGTGTGATGAGGAACTGGGAAGGCACGCGACTTGAGATGCCTTTCCATTCTCTTTTACACTCAGCTCTGCTCCGATCCAGCTTCTTCAATGTTCCAAGCTTTAGGCCAGATGCAGCCTCTCCTTTCGTTTTTTTTTTTCCCCAATTTTTTTACTGTGGTAAAATACAAAGAACATAAATTTTCCATATTGACTGTTTTTAAGTCTACAGTTAAGTAGTATTAAAGACACTCATAATGTTGTACCATCATCCGGCTCCAGAACTCTTTCATCTTGTAAAATAGCCTCTCCTTTCAGAAATCAGTATTGGGCCTAGCCAGCTGGTGTATTTTTTTTCTTTCATTATTTAGAATTTTGTTAAAGTCGCAGCTCAATTTCCTCGTTCCCAGTAAAGCTTTTAAAAGTTACCTAACTGGAAATACTGAATATCTGCATTTCCCTAAAACTCAAAGAGCCTACCATGTTTAGAGGAGAGAGTCGAGATAAAATGCTGACGCGTACGCCCCAAGAATCCGAACTATAACATCTGTCCCACCAAATGCTGCCAAAGAGACTGAAGGTCACCGTTCATTACGAGACCTTGGGATGCTATTCTGGGAGCTGGGCACCTGGCACAGTCGCCTTTGAAAGACCTGCGTCCTACTGGAGCCCTGACTTGTATGCAGCGTGTTCTCTGTTTTCCTTTTCCCATCCGTGACTGTGAGTGGCTTTCACCTGTGATGCAAATGATGAAGAATACAAGGGTGTGTCCTTAAAATCAATACAGAGAACTTCTCCTTGACCTACCTCATCGGGGCACCTCTCAGGAGGTGTGACCAGATTGTCTCAAGGATTGAAACCTCCTCAGCATTGTTTTCCTCTCCTTCCCAAAGGATAAGAGAAGTTCATGGTTAGTCAACTGGGTTACTGGCTTCTTTCCAAGACCAAGGGTGAGGGGGCTCAACTCATGGGACTCAGGGAGCAGTGAGCACCGGTGAGAAAACAGTAAGGGTTATGAACCTCCAAACTGCCTAATGAAGAAGCAGAAGCTGGGTTTTTGTTGTTGTTTTTTTTTTTTTTTAGCTCAAATCTATTAATCCAGCTCTAATCAGACTGAAATATAAAGATGGGTAGAAGAAGGTGAGCACGAAAGAGCATATATCAACTGTATACAAACCCAGCTGATGGGAGTTCTTCTTCAAGAGCTAGTCAGTTGCTAAACACAAACAGCACAAGGTGTGTGTGGCAGGTCCAGAGGAAGCCTGGTGGTTTTCCTCTCACATCGCATGTTCTCCTTCTGGGTCGCCTTTTCTGTTCGGGTCTAATACACCGTCAGCTGGTGTTGCACCAAACTTTTCTTCCTCTGGGCACCTCCCGTCCTGTCCCACCTGCTTCCCTTCCTGCCTGGCTCCTCTCTCCACTCTCGACTGCTTCTTTGGCCAACTTCGGGAAAGGCTGGCCGTGGGTTTCGTTTTACGTAGCAACAAGTGACCCTGTGCGTACAGACTGCTACCTAGGATGTTCGAGGATTAGGAATAAGCCCAAATGTGAAAGACGTCTCCAGATTTGTAAGAAGTATGGTTGGAAAACAAGAACTCACTCAAGAGGAAATCTCACAATGACTCTGTAGGGAAGATGACCTTCCTTTTAAGCCCCCCGAAGTGTAGAAACGTACAGGTACACCGAGGTACATAAAGCACCTCTTATTAGGAGACAGTCTACTCTACCCTAGCGTTCGGGTGGTGGTTACACTTTGTCTCTCAGGCTTATCAAGAGAAACAGCAGAGCAAGCACTCTGCTTTCCTGGGAAGGCATTTCAAGTCCACGAATGATGAAGCAGCAGGGATTCTACGAGACTATGGTTCCTGTGAGGTGGGGCCGGGCTGCCGAGTATTACAGATTAACTCTTGGTGGCAGAAATCGCTCTTCTTGCTTCAGAATAGAACTAGGCTTAAGACAGCACCCACTGCACTCGTCCCCTTCCAGTCTGGGATGCATGAATTCTGTGTAAGTCTCATTCATGGGAGATTTTCCGGCAGGTCTTCGAGTGTTGATGGGATAGAAAAATACAGGTGCCCGGAAACATGGATGCTGGAGAACAAAGGATCCCCTCCGCTGGCCAGTGACCTCTCTGTCTCCTTCTTCACCTGTCCTGGACAGTCATGTCATCCTGATGCCCCCAGGACTCAGATGAGCAAACAGATCAGTTCAGCACAGACAAGAGGTGTGCGTGCACACATATCCAGAGCATCTTAAAGGGAACTGCGATAGATTCCCAGAGCAGCACGGGTGCGGCTTGTTCCCACCAGTGAGTAAGCATCAAACTTTACATACTATGCAAATGCATCATCCGGGGATCTAGTTTAGATGCCGTTCTGGGGCGGCGCTGGAGCGCATTTCTGACACGTTCCCAGATGATGGCCATGCCACTGGTTGATGGACCACACTTTGAGTAGCAAGGCTATGCTGTACCTGTGGGAGGATAACCAGCCCGTAAGGGTGCTCCCAGGCATCCGGATGGACAATGGAAGGAGGAAACAGTTAATCGCCACCACCCGTCCCAAATCTGCCCGTCGCTGGGAGAACTTTAAAAACACTGATGCTGGGCTCCCCGCTTCGAGAGATTCTTACTCAGTTTGCCTGAGATGTGGCCTGGGCATGTGTAGTTTCAAAAGCTCCCCCGGGAGGATGTGCTGTGCAGCCAGGGTTACAAATCACTGCCCCAGCTGTAGATGCAAATGGACTTAAAGGTTAAGGACTTTCCTTTTTCTTCTTCCATTCTTTATAAATTCATCTCATTCATCTATCATTTTAGGTAAATGGCCAGGAAGAGTATTATCTAATCTGTCTGGGTCTTTCTCAGAGAACGGAAAGGAGAAAAGGAATTGCCATGTTCAGTCACCTCATACCACAGACTGTAATCCACGGACAGACTGGTAATCTGGGCTCTGAATTTCTGACTCTTTAAAATGTTCTTAGCATCATCTGGGAGAGGAGTTCTGGGGACATGAGGTGCTGAAAAGAACAATGGGGGCAGAGCTGGGAGACATGAGTTGTCCCACGTCCACCGCCAAGCATCTGTGTGACCTTCCTAACCTCTCTGGGCTTCAGTTTCCTCGACCATAAAGTGAGAGGGTTGGACAGTGTTGTTTCTAAAAACGCTTATGATCAGATCTGGTCTATTTTCCTCCACATGCCCTGTGTTCCTCTGCTGACCCAGAGAACAAGAGTCAAATAAACAGAAAGCGACTGAAATTCGCCATGGATTTCCTAGGTTTGTGGCTCTTACTTTTATTTTCCTTACTAATGAGAGTTTTTGTCAATGACCTCCAGGGGTTTTATGTGGCAACTCTGACTCAGGAGAGATTTAAGTAACTTGGTGATCAAGATTCTCTGCTAAATGACTCAACAGTGTCTGTGAGATATTTTTAGGGGCTGTGATTATGGTTAATGCCTCCATGAGCAGAAGAAATGTAAGCTAGAGCTCACCGAAATCTGGGCTAACACTCCTCTTACTCTTTCAATGATAGCTTATAAATATTAGTAAATCATAAACCAGGTATTAGCAATGGATGAAGGTGACAAGGAGAAGCTCACCTGAGATTAGGTGCCAGCTGTCTTTCCCATCTAACCTGCATCCAGCTCAGGTGGAGGAGGGAAATTATTAGCCATAAGAGATATTCACTGATTTGTCACAGAGATTTTCTCGAATAGCCACAGCTACTTAAACTTCCTTGGGTTGAGAGTGACGGACTTCGAGTTGAAAAGGCAACCAGAGTGAGAAAACAAATTATTACTCACTGTCTAATTATTTACCTAGTATTGTATCATTAACATGAGCTCAGCCATATATAAAAGCCCTTGGCACTGTGCCCAAGACGGAGTGGTCAATAAATGTTCACTATTACTATGCTTTTTATCAATTGAACATTGATTATTTGGTTAAAATTATCTAACTTCTGAAAGCCAATGAAAAATATCAGGCACATAGACAAAAGGTTTACCTAACCAAAATTTGCTAGCAACCTACTCCTCCTGGGGTTCTAACAACTACGGGTCTGACTTTACACCTAAGATGTAGGATATAGGCAAGGACACCAATGAATTTTCTCTTACCTAATCCACACAACTTGTTGACCGTTCGTCAAATGTACCCTGGACCCCATACACTGCTTAATGTGAAACATCTGGCACGGTTTCCTGGACTGTATTTAAATATCAATATATGCTCTTCTGAAGAAATGACGATACAGTCTATGTATGGGCAAGTGCATAACACGTGGAATTGGACAGCCTGAAACATACCCCATGGACCTTCCAGGGATGGAGGTGAGTTTCCAGGGAACCTGTTCTTTGCTCTTACATGGTCCTTCCTGTCCCTGATGGAGGACAGTAACGTAGAAATATTGGTGGCCTAGAGAGCATAGAACTCCTGGTCTCAGAACACCACGCGTCCAGGGTCACACGCTCCCATGACCAAGACAGCAGCAGAGGTGACAAAAGTCTAAGCCTGTACAATCATCCACTCAGCCACATTCTTACCAACACAGAACGCACAGCGTGATGACTGGACAGAATTAACCACATAAACTGCCTTAATATCTTCAACGATCCTTCAGCCTTTGATCCTAACTCGCCTCTTGACAAAGGATGAGCACGGAGCAGATGACTGGATGGGGACAGAGGGAGAAGGACATCTGAGCCCCCCGGACCCATGGCAAAGCATCCGCTGACCTAGTCTCCTGCCCTCAACTTGCCGTGGCCAAGAAGACAGCAGTGACTGTCCGGTGAGGCTGCTCAGGGAGGATGTACAACCCTATCCGTGGCTGCATATTTAAGTGCCCTTGTGTGTGGGGTGGCGGGGTGGGGGGGGAGTCTGGTCCCTCGTTTTCAGAAGCAGAGGATCCAGATGCCTGGATGGTTTTGCAGACTTCGCCCCCCACCCCAGACCCTGGTTTCTCATGCATAAAGTAAGAGGCTAAGTCTGATTGTTCCATAAAGGCCCCCAGGTCTCCTCGGGGCCGCAGGGTGGGGGGAGGGAGGCTGGGCTGGAACCCCTCCGAGTTGCTTCCCACGGCCACAGCCTGCTGCCTCATGCTTTGGGCGGCACGTAATAGGGTTTATGCTTAATCTTCGGAGATGAGCCCAGGCCCCCACCTTTCCTCCCCGCTTGGACGTGGAGCCCGGAGATGGGGGAGGGCGGAGAGGCCAGCTGGATGGAGACAGGACATTAGAATGCAGATTACGGATTGGGACCAAGAGCCTGGGGATGCAGATAAAGAAGAGAACCCTAATAACCTGAATGTTAATGAGCGGATGTTGGTAAAGCTACACTCCTCTGGAGAAAAGTGTTGCATTTATAATCATTTTGCAAAGTGCTTGCTCTTACCATAACGACTGCCTCTGATCTGCGGCTCCCTCTTGGAGGGCCTGGTGCCAGTCACCTGGTACCCGGGTTACCAGCAAAGCCTGCCTCGCCTGCCCACTGTTTCAGGGGACCTTGGAGCCCCAACTCGCGGCAACAGGACCGACTTGCAGATGGGGCGCCTGGCGGCTGCTGGGGAAGGAAAGCCCGGGCCCAGGCACTCTGGCCCTTAGGTGAGATCGCCGTGCGGCACGGCTAGCAGGAGAGCTGAGGCTTCAGATCTGTTTCCAGGACAGTTGCACGGGGAGCCACGGTGGTCATCCGGAGCTTATCAGTGAAGCCATGGACGGGAACACACTTCCTGCTGGAGGTCCCCTGAAACGGGGCTTAGGACCTGTACGCCTCTGCCCTGGCCAGTGGGGGGCAAAGTCTACAGGTGCCAGAGATGTTGGTCTGAATCTGACCGTCAGCTCCCGGCTACCAGCTGTACAACCCTGGACAAGTCACTCCCTTTCTCTGAGTTTCAGCTTCCTCACCAGCAAAGGGGCTGGATGACACATGCCTCGTGGAGCGGCGGTGACAAGGCAAAGTATACATCCCGAGAGCCTCCACTGGGGGCCTGAGACCTGGGCCGCTGACAAAGAGTCGTCACCTTGTACTGATTTTCCCTGTTACGCTGTGTTGGCCCCTTGAGTCACGCACCCTGCTCCCTCCGAGGCGCGGAGCATCAGGCCAAAATCCCCGTCAGGAGGCCAAGCTTTTGGGGAGGCTGACCGACTGTGACCTCTAATTCTGGTTTTCTCACTGCTGTGCCAGGGGAGGGCAGAGAAGTTAATTTAATCTTCTGGAGCCTCCGTGTCCTCCGTATAACAAGGTGAATGCTATCGATACATCACCCAAAATGCTTTTAGGAGGGAAAACAAATAAACAGCAGAAAGCCATCTACAAACACAGGCTCACTTATCCATGTGGACTGGCGACAGTGCCCAAACAGATAAAGGAAATCCACCGGTAATCCTGGAGCCTCGTTAGGCTGAACACCCTTGTCAAACCAAGGCCGGAAGCAAGGAATCACACCGACTTGATGGCATTCATTGCCTCCCCTTTCCTTTCTCTGTTCCCTGGCGGAAGAATCATGATTGCTGAGCTCCCTGCTGGCTCTCAACCAGAGGGCAGAGGGAAGCAGACGTGCCGAGAATCTCAAGGTGGAGCGTCACACCTTGGACGGTCCAGATGTGTCTGTACCAAGTCCTCTACAGTCACTAAGCCGCACCTGAAGCGAGTCAAGTCAGAGACATCTATCTACCTCCCGCCTATCTATTTACTTACCTATCTATCTAGATAGGTTTTCTTCAATTCAATAGGCCACCAATGTAGCCAATGCATAGAAGGCCAAGAACACTTTCTCAAAACTGGAAAGGACTCTAAGAATCATTCCAGTCCAACCACTTCCTTTCTTTGAATGAAGAAAGGACGGACTCTTGAGTGTTCTTAAGTGCTGGTGGAAGAAGGGGTGGCAGCGCGAATATGCGTTCTGAGTACTGATGGGAGGTATCGACGGCCAGGAACAATCAAGATGACAAGAGAGAACAGCGGTCACGGTGCCCCTTTCTGCAGCCTCCCACAGGTGCTGCCTCTTCATCCTTTCATCTCGGTGACTTGTGGGTAGTGAGAGCAGGAATGATATGGTCCTGAAATATTTATTATCAGAACAACTTTAATAGCTTATGTCTGAATCCTAATGATGCTTCCTGAGCACCTGTGTACTGTGATGGTCCATGGCTACAACAAGCAGAGGACACATGAAGCTTCTGTCCCTGCCCCCCTCCCTCCCAGTGGCTGGTCTGCTTCCCTTGCGCCCAACCAGACCGGATCCGGCCCAGCAGTGGAGCTCCAAGGCTCCCTCTTATGCCGGCCTCCCTGGCTCCAGCTCAGCCACTCTCTATTTCTTGGTGGCTGGGGAAGGACCTTGGGGCTCCTGGCCGAACTCTCTCCACACCTCCCCACTTCATACACTTTTTGGTGGCCCAGAGTTGGAGGCTCTGAACTGGCCAGCCCACTTCCACTGGACAGTCTCCTGAGCTGGGCTCAGCTCACAGGTGAAAGAGTCAAGCTCTGTCCGCACGCTAGTCATATTTTGGGTGATGCGTTCTCACGGAGACTGCATACTCTAAAGACAGAACTTGGACCCTTTTCCAACTTTATTTTCTAAAAATTCCCCCTTTCATCTGACTGTCGTAATCCTTTCCTCTGCGATTCCATCCAGACCTTTAGTCAAATTCATGGCTTTTCCCCACATTCTTCTCTTGAATGAAATCTTACCAACCTGGTGGGAAATGAGATCTGTTTAAGTGAACCAAATATTCCCAACTGAATCTTGACATATCACAGAGGGATGGTAAACTCTGAACTCTAACTATGACTTAATTTTGCCGTTGTGCCATCCATCCCCTCGTGCCTTCACTTGTTACTGTGAGAGACCAACATTCCTTAAGCCACGACACAGGTGACAACGCACATCTGGCCAGGCGCCCGTGCTAGGTCACACGAGGGCTGGCTCTGATAAGCCCTCAGAACCGTCCTATTAATTAGGTTTTTGAGACTAGGTATTTGAGACTATGTTACTTGCAGAACAAAACTGGAAGGCCTTCCACTGAGTTCTGTTACCAGAAAGGGGTGCAGCTGCTCCTAGTTTAACCCTGGGCTGCCCGCCTCAGCCATTTTCAACTCACCACCACTAAGGACCCCGCATGAGTCTTCTCCCTTAGGCTTCCTTGTCTTGAGAGGGCCATATTTTAAAAGTAACTGGTTTTGCATTTTATACCTAAAACTGGTTTTTCATTGTATACCTTTTATATCAAAGCCATACATCAGTAAGTGCCAATCAAAGTTACTGAACTGTCTGCCAGTCCAAAGCAGAGGTGCCCACTATTCGGGTGGCATTGTAAAACTTTACGGTGGGTGAAATGGACAGTTTCCAACTGCCTTTTTAAAAAAAACATTTTATTGGAGTAAAGTTGATTTACAGTGTCGTGTTAGTTTCTGCGGTACAGCAAAGTGAATCAGTTATACATATACATATATCCACTCTTTGTAAAATTCTTTTCCCATACAGGTCATTACGGAGTACTGATTAGAGTTTCCTGTGCTCTACAGTAGGTCCTTATTAGTGATCTATTTTATATATGCCAACGGCCTCTTATGAAGCACTAAAATATACTTTTTCAGATCCCCTGGGATTGGCCAGCAGACTGGGAAGCACCAGGCCACAGATTTCTTCCTCCCTCCAACTTTCTCAGGTCTAAACCAACGAGCTGACCAGCAATCCTGCCACACCTGGCTGAGACCCATTTGGGGCCGGTGCTACACCCTAAGCCCTTCTTCACACTGGCCTGGCTCCGCAGGTGGGTAGGGGCTTCTGCGCCCACCCCCTCCCAGGAGCCCCTCCACGGCCGCACGGTGGCGCTCGCCACCACAGGCCTTTAAAAAGTCATCTTAACAGCAAAGTAAGTTTACGTTTGTTGAGCTTGTATTTCTGCAGGACTGAGTATCAGGGTAAAAGAACACAGGCACAGCAGGGAAATAGCTGCTTCGGGGCAGTCCTAGAAGGCCAAATATTTCAGCCCTGGCCAAATTCTGCAAAGGTAAATCTGAAGAATGTACACCCAAATCAAGGTGTCCTGATTTCTTCCCCAGCAAATACACTTTATCTGTTGGGCTGCTACCCAAGAAGACTTCATGCCTACAGAAACTGTCAAGTGGAAACAACGTCTTACAAGCCCATTTTTTTCAGGGGCTCAGAAAGCTTTACATACATTATCTCATTCAGCACCTACTCGTCTCTTAAGAAGGTGGAAAGGCAGGGATTACCACCATTAAATGACAGTTGTCAAGTGCCCTCACACATGCGCTATGAATCAGCCATGATCCTGAATCGAAGCAAAAACCAACCAACCTGCCAACGTGAAGAATTATACAGTTCATGAAGTCAAAGGTCAGAAAGGTGACTACATTGCAATGAAGAGTATGTGCGCAGGCCAAACACAAGATGAGATTTTCTGCTATGTCTTCCTGTATCTATTTGACTGAACTGACATCCACATGTGGACGCGTGTCAATGCTTACCTATCCTGTAGGTATACAGAGATATACGTAATATATAGATCTCTATACGTGAAACAAACTATCATTATATACACATGGAATCACAAATCTACACGTATCTTACATTTTGGAGCGTTTGGGCAAAATGATCATTTTTGGAATAAAACTTGACTCCTCTACAAGTATTTTATTCAACTAACTCACTCAGGCATTAAATAACCAAGAGTTATTTATTAAACATCAAACATACATAAGCACACTGGCTGGCTTTGTTTTTTGAAGATTTAGTTATAAATATCACGGTAGCTACTGTAGTCCCCAGTACGTAGGACGGTGCCTGGCAAACCATAAAAATGCAATAAATATTTGCCGAATGAAGGTATGAATATCGGTAACGTCCTACACGGCACATGAGTTTGAGGACTCAAATCTGTTTGGAACGATGTTTTGACTTTTATTTTTCCTAACAATCTTTAAAATTTTTTTAATGATTTAAAAAAACTTTTCATTTGATTAAAAAAATTGAAGTATAGTTGATCTACAATGTTAAGGGAGGAAAGGACTGGGAGTTTGGGATTAGCAGAGGTAAACTGTTATATATAGGATGGATAAACAACAAGGTCCTACTGTATAGCACAGGGAACTATATTCAATATCCTGTGATAAACCATCATGGAAAAGAATATAAAAAGAAGAATGTCGGGCTTCCCTGGTGGCGCAGTGGTTGAGAGTCCGCCTGCCGATGCAGGGGACGCGGGTTCGTGCCCCGGTCTGGGAAGATCCCACATGCCGCGGAGCGGCTGGGCTCGTGAGCCATGGCCGCTGAGCCTGCGCGTCCAGAGCCTGTGCTCTGCAACGGGAGAGGCCACAACAGTGAGAGGCCCGCGTACCGCAAAAGAAAAAAAAAAAAAAATGAAGAATGTCTATATGGGTATAGCTGAGTCACTCTGTTGTACAGTAGAGATGGGCACAACGCTGTAAATCAACTAACAATTTTAAATAAAAGGAGCCTGAGGAAAAGCACTTCTTTTTGATTCAAATGGGATGGTTCGGGGGAAATTTCCATGACATGAAGAGATGGGGTTTGAGAGATTTTTATGACAGAAATAATAATGATGATGATAATGATAAAATAATCATCATGGCTCTGAGAGCAAAGGCATTAAATACATATTAATAATCAGAAGAGGTGGTTCAGAGTAAATGAGTACCTCAAAAAGCATTACAATGGGCAAACTGAATTTGGTCCCAGTGAGAGCCTTTGCTGTTCTGCTGAAAGAAATTAAGCCCTAGCATTCCTCTCTTAGAGGACACAGGAGAACCATTCCATGGAGAGTTGTGTTAAAGGCTGCCGGGGAGGACTGCCGACCCACACAGGGCCAGCCAGGAAGGGGGTCATTCACGTCATGTGGGTGAACACACGTGGCCCAAGAGGCCATTTTATTTACAGCTTCTTCCTGCTGGATCAGGCCCATTTGTCTTTATCTCTCAAGTCTGTGTGTCGTTCCCATCTGCCACTGCTAACACGGAGTGCTCTAAACAAATGTGCTCTTAGGGCTGTAACTCCTTAATATAAAGTGCATTTAATAAACCTGGTAGTGACTCTAAAAAGAAAGGAGGAAGGCAGACTCGGAGAAAATGGCTGGAAGAAATTTGCAGTTAATATTTTACAAGACATTTGGATTCTGATTCCTCCTTGCTGTTAAAGTTTAAGAGCTTTTTCAAACCTGTATTCCTCTCTTGTTACTACATCCTTAATTAAATTAATTTATACGGTGAATGCTCTAACGATACTGCTGGAGATTTTCAATCAAAAAGCCTTATTGCTAGAGACAATGTGTGTGAAGACCTTGAAAAAAAGAATGGCATAAGGCCTAGTGCTGTCACTGGCACAGGGCTATTTGGCCCTGACATCTGATTACTGAAGAGATCGTGGTAGTTTTCCCGTGCCTCCGCTGAGGTCGTTATTTTATTTTTTAATTAAGCTAAATTAGGTCAGTGAGAACAAAATGAATCTTGCAAGTTGCCTTCACAAGGGTTTTCTCTCTCGGAAACACAGTGGCAGACGATGATGTTTCTACTGAATAATTCTACCGGTGAGGTTGTGCCTGCCTGAAACCCTAAACAAAGGAAGCTATCTCTTAGCCTGATGGGTTACGTCGTCAAAGGACGGGCAATCAAGATTTGTCCAAGAACGCAAATGGCTCAGCTGTGGAGCAAGTCTAACCAGTTGGTAGCAAGGCCAATGGTTCGTCAGGCTCTGCTTTCTGTGCAGACACGGTCACAGACTCACTAGGGATCTCAAGGGCGCGTGTGCGACCGTATAGCTTTGCCGCCTGGCACACAGCAGGCACCGATTATCATGAGTGATTTGTTAACCTAATGAAATGTCAGTAATAAATTAGGCGCCGTGCCTAAGATTTGATCTGTTGCGTATGTGGCAAAGAGCATGATCAAACCAGGGGAAGGCCCTCCCTACCCTCCGAAGCTCATTTCTTGCTCCCTGTGTTGAGCTCCTGAATTTTCTCCCTTAATTTCTAATAGTGTATTTCTAGGATTTATGTTGAGCACTTCAGAGGATGTAAGACCCAGCGTCTTTCTCAGTCACATGGTAAGAGACAGGCTTGAGAAATGCGTCCTTAATGCCTTTGCACTGCTAAGTAAGGCGCAGATGCTTTGCCCTATACCTCACCACAGAAAGGGTCTCTATAATCCACACATGACATGGGAGGAAGGGTGCCTTTATATAAAAATCTGAGAGCAGACACATCCAACTGCATAAATGAACAGCCCATCAGGTTTTCTTCCTCTCCCATACTAACCAAGTTCCTTCTCTCAAGAACGATAAGTCTCTCAACACTCACCAAGTTTGGTTGCGTGATGAAAAGTTCCATTATGACAAAACATATCAACTGCAAAAGAAAATTAAATAGGGGGAAAAAACCTCCAACCAAACACGCAGCACTATTTGATCTTGTTTTAAACAGAAAGTTGTGGACGCTTTAGAAAAAAAGGCAGCAAGTGCATTTTTAATGGATTTTATCCACAGGAGAAATGATTACAACCAGGAAAGCTTTAAAGTGTCAGCTGGTGATGCATTTTTCTTTATCCCTTTTATTTTTATTCAGAAAGAAATTGAAGGCATATGGCAAAGTGCATCATTAATTTCTTATTAATTTCATAATATGAAGGCTACCAGTTAAAATAGTAGTGTTACAACTTTAAATTACCGAACTCACTTGGTATTTAATGAGAGATTTAGCACAGCAGGGATTCTGTTAAATTAAGTTGTTCCTTCACATCACAGTGGGAAAACAGGTGTATACTGGTTTAGAATTATGGAAATGTTGACTAATTCCAAGGCTTGTAATCAAACAGAAAGGCACCCTGTAATATTTTTTTCCCCAAGAATATGCATTAATCTTTTATCTGGTCCCTTTTCTTCCTGCCCACCAAAGCTCCCAGCTGATAGGAAACCACTTTCATGTTCTTCCTGGAGCTGTTAAGGGTGATGCTGATCAGATAAAGCAATACATAAATGCAAGATGTGGAACTCCGTTCCCATGCGCCTAATTTGGGATGGCAGATGTAGGAATACTGTGTGCACTGTGAAGGCTAGGAGCTTACAAATCACACCTGACTTCTCAAAATCTTCATTTAACCCACCTCAAGTAATTGGGCATAGGAAATTGAACTGGATAAAAAGAAAGCCGAAAACAATCCACAAACCATCTTTTCCAACCCCAGATTTCTTGTCCTTAATAATGGGTTTCCAGAATCACCAGCCCTGACTTCTGCATGCAGAATTTTTAAGGCGAAAAAGAGACATGGGCAACAATTTTTTTTTTTTAATACAGAAGATGCTATTTGTTTGCTGAGAAAAGGGTCAGAGTAAGATGTCCCAAATGGGAGCAAACTCATCAGTCATTTGTAGGTTTTTCAACATGGCCCATTCATCAGATTACTTCTGGGTTTCTAGGGAGCATCTTCACGTATGAAAATTGCGTGTTAAGAGCTATGTCCCTCTCCTAGTGCAGGTGGTGAACTCAAATTAACCAAGCTCTGCATTAATTTAAAATAGGACGTGATGTGCCTCTATACACCCTAAACACCAAGTAACAATTTATCATCAAGTAATTTTTTTAAACATACCTAGAAGGGATTTTGTACACTAATTACTGTAAAGTATTTCTTTCTAAAAGAAGGAATACCAAGTGGGTTTTGGGGTGGATTAGGAGCCTGGGAAATAAAAAAATTTTCTTCTACCACTGCCAGTAAATTTTAACTTGGTTGCTTCGTTCAATAATGTAACCTAACGCTGCAACCTCCTAGAATTTACGTTGGAAAAATTCCATTTATACAGAGAATGAAGCTGAAATGATACTTAAAAAATCATCAGGCAAAGCACTTAGACCCAGTAAAATCTCCGTTACTGAAAACCACCTTAGAAGTTTCAGGGAGAAGTAGTTAAATTGAATTGGGAGGGAGAATTCTGGTATCACACTTGCTTTTCTGAACCACTGTCTCTCTGATTTGCTCACACAAAAAGGGGAAAACCAAAGTGGTGTGATTTGAGACCAAGGTTCGTAACTTGTCACTTTTTTGTTATTACGAAGCTAATGTTTTGAAAACCTTCTACTGACTGTCTTGTCACTAAAACATTACACAATTTTCAATTGCGCTAAGGTGAATTAAACAAATGCTATCTTTTCTGGGGGTGACGGTATCAAATGACTTGTGTACATAGGTTAGCACGACAGATGAATGATAAAAAGTTAGAATTATACGCTGAAAACATTAGGGACATCATGTTATCTTTCTTTTACTATTATCAAACCAGGTTTCAATAGAATCATTAACACAGCACTGATTACCAGAGGTTCTTCACTATCACCTACACAAATCATTATGCTATTAAACTAACTCATCCCTGATATTTGAGTCAACAGGGAAGATATCCCGACAGCACAGAGAAATTTATACCAGCATATACTAGATAAAACTGTCACAGCCCCCCAGAAATCATGTATTCTGATGAAGTAGCTATAGCCCACATCAGTTCATTTCTAGTGAATGGTACCAAGCATCCAAAAGTACTGGGAAGGAAATGGAAAAAAATTGTAAGCTTTGTATTTTCTGTTCTCTATCGACATGAAGCCGCAAATTGGGCATTAAAACATTGACTTTGTTAACCACCATTGACTGTTTAGAGACCATTAGGAGGTTGAATATTACGGCTGTGCAGGGTACATTTTTGTCCTTTCAAAAGAAAAATCTAAGGACTAAATTTGAAAAGAGGCTCCTGGTGAGTAAAAGCTTTTCCTTTTCCATTTGCTCCTCTCGTGCGTGTGTGTGTGTGGAGTTTCCCCCCGTTTTGAAATTGCAGCCCACCCAGTCCTCTTTTCAGCCACTGCGAGCCAGTGGGGTCACTCCGATTTTCTAACCGGGGGACATACTCTCTGAGAGGTCTTTCTGTCAGCGGTAATGCCAGTGTTTCTTGAGGGGCTGGCCAGCTGCTCTGGCTGCTGCAGGGGGGACGGGAGGTGGGGTCAGCACACCCTCCTCAAAAGCCCAAAGTCATTTTTGGCACTAAGAGCCCATCACTAGAACCTTCAGTTGAAAGGACCATTTTCAAGCAATAAAGTGATTTTGGTACAAAAGTAAACCGACTCACCCCAGGTAAAGTTTTAATATTGTGCAGTGCATTCTGGGCCTCAAGTGCAGCTTTTCTTGTATAAAATGTTACGAAACAACAACCTACAGAGAGAAATGAAAAGGTTTTAGAAATTTCTGTGAATGCTTTGCTTCGATATAATGGAGACTGGGGCGAACGAGTCATCTACTTAAAAGGATGCACAATTTAAAAATAAGTGCACGGGAACAGTAGTAACAGCTCAAGCGTTTACACAGCGCCTTTCATCCTAAATCATATTTATTAGCTTCTCCCCACTTTGGGGAGTCAATTCCGAACTGTGCACCAGCTACGGGGAATCCAGCTGCTCAGGAACGAGGGCGGGAGGTGGCGGGTGGGTTGATAGTGGGACTGGCGGTGCACCCACGGCACCCAGAGAAGTGCTTAATCACAAGCACAATGGCAAAAACATACATCGACTATCATTTTCTTAAAGAATATCTCTAGAACGTCACCCTTTTAAAACACTTTCTCAACTCCAAGGTTTAGACAGCTGGATGATAAGCTCCCCAGGAGCTGGGATTGTGCTTTATTCTTTTTAACTTCCACCACAGTACATAATGCAAAATTCCATACATGAAACACGCAGTGTTTGTTCGCTGAAATGAAAGACTCTATTTTAACCAGTTGAGAAAGTAAGCTATGATGCAGTGGGCATATGCTGAAACATGTTTGCAGACTCTGTCCCGTATACTAAATACGGCTGTGGTATGTCAACTGGTAACCTCTTGACTCCTCGTTTCTCAGAGCTGATGGGAGTCCAGGCTGAAGGCCCCTCCAAGAGAGACCGGCATGTACCCTCTTCCCACCCAACTCCCTCCACCAAAGAAAATGGTCTTGAAAACTGTTTACATTCCTTCTGCATTCTAAAGGATGGCTGACCCCCTTCTTCAACCTGTATCTAAATACACTGGTTAACATATGTGGTTAGACCAGAGGAAGATACCGGTTAATTATCTATTAATTAGCATATAGTTTCTTAGCACGATCAGGCTTAGAAAAAAGGGGGAAAAAATTTGGAAATTAGAAAAAAAAAAAAAAAGATGCTGCCTCTGACCTGGGCTGCCTTGGATGAGTTGGGTTGAAAAAAAAAAAGCAGAGCGATGCAGTCACCCAGATTGTACATATTTCACCCTGGTCCTTATCCTAATGCTTGGAGAGGTGGAGAGAGCCTTGAGAGGTCCTCAAACGCCAAGTACAGCAAGTGGCATGAGAGAAATTCACAGCACCAAGGCATCAACATTGGTTCTATTCAGGGGAATGACGTAAGTAAGACCAAGAACAGAAGAAACGTGGCACAGCTGGAGAGCAGGAAGTTGGCACCACAAACCATCAAAGGTTCAAAATCATACACGGGCATCTACTTTTCAAAACAAAACTCATTCAAACGAAGAAAATAAAGTACAAAACCATCCATACAACATTCCAAAATGCATATGCTTCCTCCTTATCTGGAAAAAGGAAACTTGGACCCTTGTTGTCAAATACTTGGTTTCACTGGAGTCTACTGAGATTAAATATGTAAGACCTCCACCTCCTGGACAAAGGAGAGTATGATCATAGCTCCTCGGCATTTAAAAAACTCCATGCCTCCAAGGATCAGAAACTCTTAAAGTCTATCATTTGCATGATGGAGGGATACGAAAATTATGAAGTGTCTTTAAAGAATCACAGATAGACAGAGTGTTCCTTTTTATATGAGCTTCCCACTTCAGCTATTTGAGTTCTTTGACCAGAGTTCATTTGGCCATACTGCCAGGTGGTAGATTTTTTTCCTGAACTGATCAAATTAATGTGTGATTTCCAGCTTCAATGGCATAACCTAAGCCCAGAAAAGCTATAGGAATTGCTTCAAATCAAGGAATGATTTTAAACAGCAGAGTCAAGTCCCAGCTTCCAGTATCCATCGTAATCACTTTAAGAGGAAGAAAAATTATATTCCCCTAGGCTTGATACAGAAAGAACAGGGAAAGAAAACCATGATGCAAAAGAATATTTAAAAAGAGAATGTATAACTGAATCACTGCTGTACAGCAGAAATTAATACAACATTGTAAATCAACTCTACTTCAGTAAAATTAAAAAGAAAAGAAAAGAGAAACAGGGAAAGACATCATCTCTGTCTTCCAAAAGCTTCTAACAACCAGACTCTGAGTAACTTCTCCTTTCTCTCTCCTGGGCTTATGGGGTTGGCTTCTGGGTAAGAAAGCAACGAGGACGCTCTGAACTTCCACTTCAATATCGAAGCTACAAAATCTGATGCTTTCAAGCAGGTAGATTTTGAGAGTGTGATACTTAAAAAATAGAAGATTTCGGATGCAGTAGAAGTCATAAGTTTGCACGCCTGGAAAGAAGGCAATTAAGGAAGAATGATCTCAGTAGAAGGAAAACAAATGCCAGTCTGGCCATGCTCAGAGCTAAGAAGGAAAAGTTGAGGTCGGCCTAAAAGAACAGTGTAATGACAAGAGGAACGGAAACTGTGAATGACACATGATAAGATAAAAGCAACGAAGAATAAAGATGATGTAAACTGAAGGAATCTTATTGTTGGGCCACTGTGGACCCAACACATAGCGGTCTCAGGAATAAAGAATCCCTTCCTGCCTTAAACACCCGAACAAAATCCCTACCACTTCCCACGGCCTGAAATTCCACTGGGAAGGTGCAGTTCATTTGCTATTTAAGTATTAAAATGCTACCCTTGAGGAAGGTAATAGGTAATTGTTCCTAACTATTTACACCTTGAATTGGGCAACTTCAAGTGTTTCCCTCCTGAACAAGGTTCCTAGTGAACAGAAGGTGGCTTCTGTGCTTGTTTTGTTGGCTTTGACAAAGGGCAAGTTTGAAGCTGATGTCTGAGCAGCGTGGGATGGGGGTGAAGAGGGGCAAGAATGCAGCAAGGAGTCTTAATGGACAGAAGGGAGATGGAAAGATATTCCGAATCTCCAACTCTTTCCAATTTCATCCAGGGTCCACTCTGCCTATGCAACCGACGAGGTGAAATCAGGGATTTGTCACTACAGATCCTCTTTGAACTGTGCATAGCTCTGAACTCTTTTACTCTAGTCCCATCTAAACAAAGACCTTGGAAGAACATGCCCCCTGAAGCTCCAGTTCTAGTTGTAATACATAGAAGAGTATCCTGGACACCACTGGTGATACGCCTAAGCCCTCACTGCTCACCGACCCCCAACCCAAAAGCTCAGCTCCATGCTTGGCAAGTGAACTTGGGACCTTTGAAGGAGGTATCCCACCTCCAGGTGGGCAGAGCCCCAAGGCTCAGTGAGTAGCGCTCGGGCTGAATTTCGGCCCCGACTTGTAGCCTCAGCTGGGCACCCTCATGCAATGAACCACTCGCACCAACATGGGGGATCTGGGGGAATCTCACCCCAAGACTTCTTTTGGTTTCACACATTTGGTTCCTGAATGACTCAGTGGAAAATACCTTACTTCCTCTATACCTGAGTTACTTTAGCTGCATCACTCCTAAAGCAGTGAATAAAAACCAGGTCTGGGGACTTCCCTGGTGGCGCACTGGTTAAGAATCCGCCTGCCAATGCAGGGGACATGGGTTGGAGCCCTGGTCCAGGAAGATCCCACATGTCATGGAGCAACTAAGCCCATGTGCCAAAAAAAAATTCCTTCCCTTTCTTGGCTAAAACTGTCTTGCACTTCATTCAGCATGCATACTAATTGACTTAATAAAAGTAATGTTTCATTAAGTTATCAGAAAATCTGCGGTAGAAATACTCCCAATTTCAACATTCATCTTAGAGTCCGCCATATGTGTTTTTCCCCCGAAGGGACATGAGTCTGGACACTTCCAGAGTAAGAATGTGTTTCACAGACTCTTGCTTCTATGAGTACTCTCCCAGCTAAACAACCACAGGCTTTTTTAGTAGTCAATCACTTGATATACTCACTTAAAATCTTAGACTCAGACCTCACACCAGAGGGCCCACATCACAAAGGGGATGGGAACCAGGCAGGAGTGAAAAAAAATAAAAATAAAAAATAAATAAAATCTTAGACTCATTGACTTGCGGAGATCATTTCAACACAGGAAGGGAGAAATATCACTAACGTTTGCCCTGAGATGGTGCTCATCATGGCAAAAGGCCAGGGAGCGACTCTAGATCCTAGAAAACCCGTGGAGGTGCAACAGGGTTGGAATTTTCTTTCCTGCCTACCCTAACTGGATGGACAGCTGTTAAGGGAACCACCTGGCTTTTAGATTTCCCTGCACCAGCTGTAACTCAGGTCTGAAATTTACCAGATTCGTTTGCAGGTCAGCTGCAACACCAGATGGCCCAGCAGTCTGATTCGGGGGACAGACCTCCCTCCTCCAACCAGGCTCTGCTTCCAACATCACGGTAAGGTGGGTGGTTAAACGCCGACAACAGCCCCAGGCACTCTTCAATGGTCAGCGGCTGCGCCGTGCACCCGAGGTGACCACCCCTCCGGTGTCAGCATCGCTCCCAGAATCCGCTTTCCCTGCTGCCTGTGAAGTGCAGAGCAAGGCCTGATGCACGTCACAGGCTGGAAGCCACCTGCCGGGGGACTCCGGGGATGCGCAGAGCCGAACGCTTCAGCCAGGCTCAGCCCTCCTGCTTTCTGCTCTGTGCGGCTTCACATTTTTCTGCGCTACCCGTCTGACACAGTCTCCTAAGCACTCACACCTTATAATTCTCGCCGCCTTTATCCCCTGGCTCTGGAGTTTCTGCCAACGGCAGCAGCCAGCTTAGGAAAGATAAACATGATGGCCCAGGCCCAGGTGACTTCGTGGCATCTCACTTTCCAAGAGTTTCAACAATTCGCTGTGTTAATAAGAGCTCTGGATTTCAGAGCCAAAAATAAAAAAAAAATCCATGTGTTGCATGTCTATTTATCAGGCCCATCCCCTTACGCCCCACCACGGCTCTTTAAGTTCACAGGTAGAACAGGTTAGGGGGTAGAACTCGAGAGGTGATTCCAGAACCAAGTAACAGTGTTTCAAGCCCATACGGAGTCCAACGTGCCCACTAGTGATGACTCCTGTACTGAACCCCAAGACATGCTGCTGAGCCTACATACTGCAGGGGGTATCACGTGAAAGCTCACGGGCCATTACCATCTCCCTGTGAATTCATTTTGCGGCTCAACTTTGACCACCTGGCTGACCCCTAGGAAGGCCACTTAAGACAGATCTGTTTGGATGGGAAAGAAGGTCTAGAGAGAAAGGTCCTGGGGTGCAGAGTGCCCACTGTGAAGGCCACCGGTGTGAGGCCTCACTGTGAGCATCTCTGGATGGTCAGGAGGCACCCAGGGTACACTGGGCCCCAAGGGAACGAGTCAGGGGGCCTGGCAGCTTGTGACGGCCCCGATTCCCACAAGTTGGCAAGTTCAGCAATCTGGTTGCCCATGTTCAGCTTGTAAAGCAATGTGTCATCAGGATCATAATTGTGTGACACGATCAGACCATCCTGTACCGTAAGTTGAGAATGGTAATTCTCAGAGACGCCAAGAGCTACCTACTCCAAACAGGGTAGTTGGTGTCTGACTATATTTCCTCACAAATATTTTCTGTGGCCATAAAAAGTTCCCTCAGGTATTCTGCTGGCTTCACTGCTGAATAATCTGAGACACTGTGATGAGGTTTCTGCTGTTTCCAAAGATAAAGCCTCAAAGAAGACAGGCCAATGGTCTCTCTACACACACACACACACACACACACACACACACACACACACACACACACGTAGGGTATTTAAAGCCATCAAGAAGACACTCAACTTTACTGAAAGACTTTAATTTTAAATGATCAAGTAGACTTATCCTAAAAGAAACCATCTGGATTATCACCAATCTTTTCAAACCACAGCTGTTTCTCTTGGAAAAGCCTAACTTGGAAACTCTTGGTAATAATACTCACAGGGAAAAAAAATGCACCCCTTATGCAGAGATAACCAGTTTATATCATGGCCTGTCCTGAGTCAAACAGCACTTAATTTCCATTCTTCCGTGTGGAGGGTGGTGTAGACACAGCCCGAGAGAATGGTACCGAGATCAGATTTTAAAATTAGTTCTTCCCTGAAGAAAACTGACACCATACTTGTTCAAGAAACTTCTCTGAGGTTACCAAATTGGGGGGGAAGGAAACTAAGGTTTGATGCTCTGAAGACACCATTTTATAAAAAGACACTTTTAAGTCTTTGGCTCTAAAATATGGACAGCATGGTAGTTTTTTACTCTATCTGTGTGTTTGTTTTAAAGAATCCAGGTATGAAGATGGTAGGTCAGTGACTTGAAAGGTTTGCAATTATTGAAATAGTCACTCGTCCGCTGTGGGGTAGAAATTTCAGATCACATGCCAACAATTACACTCTCAGTGGCACGGGAAGCCAGCCCTACGTATGGCTGGTCTAGTGGAACATTCCTCACTATTCTCCTGGAGCCACCAGCTCCCTCTCCTTGAAAGGCTGCTCCCATAAATGCGAGAAAGGGCCATTCCCAAAAGGAATGTTCTCGTCCTGACTGTTAATACTTTTTCTGATGAAACTCTTCAGTAATATCTTAATATGGGAAATTGTGGAACGTTTTCTGAAATACAAACAACTAGACAACTTGAGGATAGAGGAGAGAAGGTGAAAAAATGATTTCCCACAATGCTGTGGCCAAGCTGGTAAACTAAAAAGTACTTCAGGTTCAGAGCTTCTGGTGTTGTGTACGTGGACACCTCTCTCCCCAAGTCAACTCTGTCCCTGGGGTATAAAGAGGGTTCCACCCACGTCCTCAAGGTCACTCAACATCTTGTACAAGAAATCTGCATCACTGTCAAAACCTACACAAATAAACATTTGAAAACAATCACAGAAAAATCCTGTGCTGGTTGAACCCTGTACGTACTTCTTTAAAAAAAAAAAAAAAAAGGAATAGCCCTGGCAGAGAGATTCAGTTCAAGCTGTATTTGAATTCAAGACAGCAACAGGGTCACCATGGTGTAAACTGAAAACTCCTTTAAAGGCTGCCTTCGAATTCTAAGGGGCCGTCAGATCAAGAGACCAAGGCCCTGTGAGGCTAAATGACTGAACCTGCTACGGTTTTTTTTCTTTCTGTGAATGAAGCTCTCTTTTGTCTACACATTTGCAAGCAAAGCAAGTGCCTCCTTTACACAAGTCCAACTGCAGTTGGGATCTTGGCTTCGTGTCGGGTCAGTTGCACAGTTTAAGTCAAAAGAGGACGGGACTTCTCATCGCTGCTTCCCCTTATCATCTGTTTTCTCCCCCAAACTCAGCCACTATGTAGAGAATTTCATGCTTCTTTGAAGGTTGTTGATCTCAGTGGTGCACTCTGTGCTCAAGTGAATCTCCCACATGCTAAGTAAGGTTCTGACTACCAACCATGGGCTTACCCACTGCCAAGACCCTTGACTTTCAGTTTCTACAAGGCAGTTAAAGGTTCAAAAACCCCATCCAAAAATCCCCTGAATTAAACAGTTAAAGTAAACTTAGCAGTGACCTTAAAAAAAAATGAAGTAGCCTTCCAGGGGTCTAGAAGATGACCCTCTAGAGTCTTGAGGAAAAGGACGATGGCAAAATGCCATCCAGGAGGCAAACTGGTCCCCGAGAAGCACAGATGGATCCCCTTCCTCAGCCTAAAGTCCACCCCCCCCCAAAAAGAACTGGCACTGTTGGTTAAAAACCACATCCAATGCACTGTTATTGACTTGGGGCCTCCATAGTCCTAGGTCATTCTTTATTCTTTCTACTTTGTCCTCAAAACATGGCTTGCTTTAGAGGAATGTAAGATGGGACTTAACACGTAATGCTACTGATGTCACAAGCTGCATTTAAAATTCAGTCCCTTGGAACCCTCCTACACTGTTGGTGGGAATGTAAATCGGTGCAGCCACTATGGAAAACAGTATGGAGGTTCCTTAGAAAACTAAGGTTAGAGCTACCATATGATCCTGGGCATACATCTGGAATAGATGGAAACTCTACTTTGAAAAGATACACGCACCCCAATGTTCATAGCAGCACTGGTTACAATAGCCAAGACATGGAAGCAACCTAAGTGTCCATCAAAGATGAAAGGATAAAGAAGATGTGGTACATATACACACAATGGAATACTATTCAGCCATAAGAAAGAATGAAATTTTGCCATTTGAAGCAACATGGATGGACCTAGAGATTACCATACTGGGTGAAGTCAGACAGAGAAAGACAAATATTACATGATACCATTTATATGTGAAATCTACAAAATAATAGAAGTGAATTTATTTACAAAACAGACACAGATTCACAGACATAGAAAACAAACTGATGGTTACCAGAGGAGAAAGGTGTGGGGAGATATAAATTAGGAGTATGGGACTAACATATACACACTACTATATATAACATAGATAAACAACAAGGACCTACTGTATAGCACAGGGAACTCTATTCAATATCTTGTAATAACCCCTAAGGGAAAAGAATCTGAAAAAGAATCAATCTATCTATCTGCCTATGAACTCTGTCTATCTATCCATCCCATCCATCCACCACTATCTATCTACCTATCTATCTTTCTGTCTATCTGAATCACTTTGCTGTATACCTGAAACTAATACAATGCTGTAAATCAACTACACTTCAATAAAAAAAAAATAAAATTCAGTCCCCCGGCTGCTAAACACATTTATGTATTCCCTAGTATGATTTCCTTATCGTCGCCCCTCTGAACTTGGATGCTGCTCCAAGGTGGTTGTAATGATATCAATTGAGATATCAAGGAAAAGAATTTTAGAAAGCAGCGAAGCAGAAATTCCTTAAATGGTAAGAACCTGCAAGAAGATGAAAGGGTTTTGTTTTGCATCCTTTTTTTTTTTTGCTTTAAACTCAAAAGTAAGAAAAATAAAGTTAGAGGAAGTTAACGTGTCATCTTTCTCTTGGCTTCTATGCCTATTCCATAGAATCAAAGAATTTTACAATTAATTAACTCGAGTCACCCAACTCTCCATCCCCCTCTCATAGCATGTTAGCCAAAAGCCCACAATCACACAAGTAGCTCAGAGCAAAGGCAAAACCATCCACATCACTAATGGTTCACAGCCACCTTCAAAGTTAATGCCTATCATAAGAGAGTTTGCCATGAACCACCCCTGATAGGTTCTGCTTTCCTCTGAAGGATCCTCAAGACTGCTTCAACCTCCTCTCATGTCACTGAAAATGTCTCTTTACACCCCAAACCTCTCCTGTTTTAAACTGCTAACAGTCTTCTCTAAGACAAAGCACTTTTTTCCCTCTCTATGTAAAAGTGGGACTTCCAGAGCGAGAATAACAGCGACCCAATACAAATGCCACATCCTGTAGAAATCAACTTTTAATGAAACCGTATCCAATTAGCTTATTTTTACAGAGTTTCATATAATGGGCACCCTGATGTAAAAAGTAATACCATCTGGCCATTACCTAGGAAGCAGACGGAGCCGTCATTCTGCTTTCAGTACCTGAATTATGTGGACACCACTGCTTGGCCCACCAACTGCAATCCCAAGGGAATCCCCAGGGAATTTCACTGACAAAGCAGGAGCTGTGCTTATGACTTCTGGTTGCCTGGGGCGCAGATCCTACGCTCCTCCAAGAACCACGACTCATGTCCCCAGCAGGAGGACCCCTAGGCAGTAAATCAGTGCCAACTTTTCAACCAGGGAGAGAGCGCTGATCTCATGGGGCTCCGTGCAACCCCGCACCCTTTCCTGAGACTCCGCACCTGACATGCTGGGACCACAGTCGGTTAATTGGCCACAAGATCACAGTCTGCCCTGGTGACTTTTCTTGAAGGAACCATCTCCTGCTACTCCCATGGCCCCGTGAAGTGAGGCACGCTCTCCAAATCCTCTGCCAGGCAAACGGAGTTTCTTTCTTTTTTTGACCTAGATTAAATCTACCGCATTTTTAAGCCTTTCGGGAAAGCAACCAGGAGGGATGTGCATGGATCTGTGTGTACTGCAATACTTCCTCACCAATTATTATGTAAATCCCAGCAACTGCAGGACACAGATCAAAAAGATATCATGGGCAAAACTGCTGGGATCTGCTTTTTCCCCTTTCCCTGGGCCTCTGAAATAAGCCACTTAGGTTAAACCATTTCAGTGTAATAGCTGTAAAAGTATCTGAAGAATTTTAAAGTCACCCCTCTCCCCTGATGAGACAATCACTGCACTTGGCTGTTTCTTAAAGGCTCCCACTCTGCTCTAAGCATTGGAAGGTGAGTTTACGGGGCCGTGCGTGTTTGCCAAGGAGTCATGGCGACAGAATGTAGAGGGCAAGCAGTCTCCTTTGTTAAGAAATGCAAGGGAATAAGCAAACTGTGGATTTGATTAACTTGTATTTTTAAAATATTAATTCTAGAGTAGGAGGGAGGGCTATATTTTTTCTTTCAAGGTAAGAAGAAAATAGGTTGAACATGACAAGCCAACAAGAAGGCCATACTGGGTGGTCTCCCTCAAGTCAGTGTGTCTGGCCCCAATTCCTGGGCTGGTCAGTCCCCCACGAGTCTTGGTGGCAGAGAGGGTTCTAGGGGGCATGGCAGCCAAGGCTTCTTCTCCAAGGGTCCAGAGGATTGAGCAAGGCCTCAGGCTGAGTTAATCAAGATACCTTGACATAGATTAAGGAAGGTGTCCCAGGGTTAAATGTGGTAGAAGACAGTTCCAATTAAAAAGGATTTCGTTTCAAAGGCACCGAGGGACCTCATTAAAAAGAAGTTTCTAATATAAGGTTATTGTGTAGTATGCGTTCTCCTGGGGACAGGATGGCGTTATAATTAGGAGGCTGGTGGCAATGAGAGTCATCTTCCTGTGATTCTCAATTCAGCACACTGGGCCATGAGATGCTTCCTGGCCAGACCACTCTCTGAAGTCTCAACTTCACTGTCCTGTTTGATGGTCGGGCAACTTCTATTTGCCAAGTCTACACATTCAGACCCCTTATGTCGGCTTGAATAAAATACAGCTCAGCACCTACCAGTGGTATCAGTGGTATTCCAACTTCTTATGGGCCCGTTCTAGGTGGGGCTGGACTCTTTTGTAAGAGGCTTTCAATCCAGACTAGAGCCAAGGTATTTTTTTTTCCTGTTATGGGGGTGAGGAAAGTCATATCTACTTCCTCATTCCGACCTGTACGGGTCAAAATGAAATGGAGACAAACTCACTGGCTATAGAAACTGTATGTTGGCTCAAGTAAAGATCTGCCCTTATTTTAGACTTTTCCTGTAGCAGATGGCTCCAGAGAGCTGATATTTATGGGCATTATAACTGCCTCGTCCACTCCCATGAAAACTAAGGCATCTTTCATGTGCATGTAGATCGGGGAGGGAGATATTTTTACAAATTGCCCGGAACAGCAGAAATCATATAAGAAATGCACTTTTGTAGCCAAGTATAAATTGATGTTCTAGTGATAAAAGGCAAGCATCCTTGGTCCCAGAGTTCTCAGGGCAGAGACTATGACAGGTTTCAAAGTGGCCCTGGATATTTCCTCCCTGCTCTGTTCATAGAGCTCTGCTGAGTAAAGCAGTCGTCCTTTAGCACTTCAGACGGACTGGGTGTTGGACACATTTCTGAAACTCTCTAAGCTGCTTTTCCTTACTTTTAAAATGGGGTAACAGCAGCTCTATCCCAGGGTTATTAAACAAGGTAATTTATGAAAATGTATATAGACCACAAATCCTGGCACGTACGCTGACGTGCTTAATAAATGTTAGAGGTTATTGCCCACCGTAAATCTGTTACGTTCCTCCATAAAGCCCCTGGCCCACACAGACCCTGTGCAGGTTCCCTACAAGGCAGGCGAGAGACGGTCAGCATTATCCTGATGATTTCACACAAAAAAAGCCCCCGAGGCACAGAAGGGCAGCATTCACATGCCAGCCACAACTTCACGCTGCTCCCTGCTGGCCTCTGGATGGAAGGGAGGCAAGCGAGCCTCTTGTAAGTGATGACCATACACCCGGTAACAGGGTTTGGAATTGATTTTGTTGTCTTGCTTTCTGAAGTAATTACTTGGAACTGGCCAAGTTCGCCCATTTGCATGGCCCTTGAGGACCCTGGACACCCATTTACATGGCCTCTGAACAGTCAATCCATTTTAATGGAATCGTTTTGCGGACTTTCCTTTTCAGAGTACAACAGAATTACCCCCAACTGTACACTTGATGGTACTCCCCCAAGAGGCCAAAATTCCCTAAAACAGTGAGTTATTTGAAATACACCCTGTGGCTATCTAGTGAGCATACCTGGGTTTCATTACTATAAAACTTTAACCACGGACCTGTCGTTTTCCTGTATTTTACAGCAACCGGGGAGGGGGAAAAGAAAAAAGAGCACTGATCCTGGGCTCTGCATGAAGAGGTGGAGTTCTAAATGTCAGGATCAGGAGAGGAGAGGAAGGGCCATGTGGGGAGGAAGGCTGTGGACAGATTCAGGCATCCCCTGAACAAAGGGGTTCCCAGCAGCTGGATTTCATTTTGAGAGTTGCCATCACACAATGATAAGACACAAGAAAAAAAAAAAATCACTGCCTGATGATGAACTGCTGTCCCCTACAGTGAACCTGCTATAGTGGTTCAGTTGTTACTTCATTATCATGCCACCTAAGGACCACCTTTGAAGGCAGGGAGCCACTTCTGAAGGTTCCTTGGTCCCCTTCACAAGGCACAACATGAAGCTGGGCTTGTAGGTGCTTTTGAAATACTTATGGATTGACTGTCCTCAGGGCCTTTTCCCATATGCTCGCCTCACAGCAATATGGTTTTCTTCTAGACTTTGTGTGTCATGAGTCTTTCTGATTTGGGCTACTGGTGATGAAGACGGTCCGTACAATACTCTTGAATCCATTTTCTGAGAAATGATCCTGGTAGAGCCAGTCAATTTCTGACCTGAGGTAGCTGTGGTTTGATGGTTAGGTGAAATAGATTTTGACCGATCCGTTTAGTAAGTTAATGTACACACAGTACCAAGCTCAGAATTGGGCACACGGAAAACACGAAGGAACGGTCAGCTTGTTTTCTTCCTTCTATTGTCTGATATCATGTTGGGGGTACTGTAAAGGTTTCTTCTATATCTAGAGTGATCCAGAATTTGGAGAGTGGGAGGGGGAATATTAGTCATTATTCTGGGACAACAGATGAAAACCGGGGCTGTCGCAGGTAAACCCTACGTGCCCCTTCTCCACTGAGATCCCTCCAAGTCCTGACTCTCCTCCTTTGGGCTTCATCCTTATGGCCTGAAGCTCAGATTTATATTAAAACAAAAATTCCTTGGGAAAAACAACACTATGATCTATTTTCCAGTGATTTATACTAGAGTATAAATCAATCTCTGACTACAGGCTTTGATAAGAGTATACACAGTGAGAATGTCACGGTCGGGGCATGAGGTAGTGCCATGGAAAAACTCTGGTGGCTGGGGAAAAAGAAACTTCACTCATGGGCTTCCCTGGTGGCGCAGTGGTTAGGAATCCACCTGCCGATACAGGGGACACGGGTTCAAACCCTGGTCCGGGGAAGATCCCACATGCCGCGGAGCAACTAAGTCCGTGCGCCGCAGCTACTGAGCCTGTGCTCTAGAGCCCCCGAGCCACAACTACTGAGCCCAGGTGCCACAACTACTGAAGCCTGCGTGCTTAGAGCCCGTGCTCCACAACAAGAGAAGCCACCGCAATGAGAAGCCCTCGCACTGCAAAGACCCAACACAGACAAAAATAAATAGATAAATAAATAAAAATCCAAAACCAAACAAACAAAAAACTTCATTTGCACTGTAATTTCGACAAGGGCTGGTCCAGATGTGACTGTGACCCAATTTACATCTTGGACTGGAGAGCGGAACGGAAAGGGGCCTTAGTAATCTTCTAGTGTAAGTCCCTATTTCCAGCAGAAGAAACTAAGGCACAGAGAGGAAGTATTTGGATTTGCAAAGCCTGAACCCCAATCTCACTCTTGACAAAGACCTAGAGATGATCATACCAAGTGAAGTAAGACAGACAGAGAAAGACAAATGTCATATATCACGTATATGTGGAATCTAAAATATGATACAAATGAACTTATTTTACAAAATGGAAACAGACTCACAGGCATAGACTCACAAACTTATAGTTACCAAAGGGGAAAGGGGGTGGGGGGAGGAGGGATAAATCAGGAGTTTGGGATTAACAGATACGCACTACTATATATATAAGAAACAGCAAGCACCTACTGTATGGCACAGGGAATTATATTCAATATCCTGTAGTAACCTATAATGGAAAAGAATCTGAAAAAGAATGTGTGTGTGTGTGTGTGTGTGTGTATAACTGAATCACTTTACTGTACACCTGAAAATATCACAACAGTGTAAATCAACTATACTTTAAAAAAAAAAGTTTGTTTTTTGTTTTTTTTTAAAAAAGAACACCGTGCTTCCTCATTGCTCTAAATGTCAACCCAGATGAACAGCAAGCGTGGCTTTCCATTTCTCAGGAAATTAAGTATTAACTGGTGACGGATACAAGAAAAATACAATACACGGTCCCTGCACTTGACGTGTTTAGTATTTAGCAGCAGAGTTAACTGCTCATTCGTTAGCAGGTAGAGAGAAGACTCATCTTCTTCGCCAGAGACTCTCTCCCTCGAAAACTTCAGAGGGAAAAGGTGAAACAGCTCCTTGCTTTCAAGATTATGGAAAACTCTACACACTGGCTGATCCGCAGCCATTGGGCTTCGCTCAAGAATAACATGCTGTCTATCAGCCTTCCTCACCCTGGCACAGACGCTCAAGTCGTATTTGATCTGAGAACTTTCGTTTTCCTCAGTCTTTGCCAGTGACGCTTATTCTTCTGTTAAACCTTTTAGAAGAAAGGAGAAAGGAAATAATACCCCGCGGGTTCCCGTTCCATCCTCTGATGACTGGATGAAGATGGATTTCCAAGTCTTTAGCCCCTTTTGAACCGAAGGGCTACTGCTCGTCTGGATTTCAGACAAACACACACACGATGATTAAGGTGGGGGCAGGAAGAAAGGCATGTCGTAAAACACTCTGCAAAGAGCTAAAAGGCTCTAGGCAACAAAGATCACTGGTATGGGTGAAGCCCCTGCTGTCCTCTATCGCTCCCTAATTGTGCAGATAACAAATGATAACAACACTGCTTTGTAGTTACAAGAGATGTTCTCCCACCACTAAGGGTCTCGTAGTTAGCTCTCAATTTCATTCTATCATGAGCAGATCAGTAACTCAAGCAATTAAAATAGTGGCCACTGCAAATATCTTTTCATTGACTGTACTGTCCTGGAATACTTTTTACGTTAGTGAGAGGAAGAGCTCCCTTCCTGGATATAATAACTGTGTTAGACTAATCCTAAAGTCGGTTTCAATTTCCCGAGCACATCCACTTTGTCGAAAGGGATGTGGTCCACATCACTGCTGGGTAGCGTGGAGAAGGCAGTGTAGGATTCAAATGCACCCTGGAAAGCACCGATGGAATTCCCCACATCCCATGTCACCCTTCTGGAACATGTGGAAGGCTGGGTGCGGCAGCCTTCCAGCCTTCATTTTTGGACCTAGGTCACTGATAAATAATTCAACCACTATTCGCCAAATATATTTATGCTTTTAATTTCCATGATGGTAGGTTGCTACAGGATTCAACATTGTGACAGGAGGGGGAAAAAAACTCCGATGAGTTCTTTCCTTGTCAGTCTTAGACAGTGAACTATATGTTAAAGAGCTGTCATAAATGGATATATTCCAATAGCTGATATAAACCATAAAAATAACTATGTGTCAAAATGACTGGTGAACTTGATCAACTAAGTGACGTAATCGGCTAATTCGAAGAAAAATTCAGGTTTGGACAGGTGTATAAGTATTACACGCGAGCGTCACTGTATAATCTTGTCTATACGGCGAGGCCTGTAGCTAAATCCAAAGACTAGAGGGTGGCAGGAGTTGGGTCTCCTTACAACAGGGCATTCCCAGCCTAAGACTGCAACACATGTACAAAATACCTTTCCACATCCAATTACATCTTAAAACAGTGTTTCTCAAACTTGCCTGAAGATCATAGTCGCTTGTTTGTAAATTCCTTGGAACCAACCCAGGGTCCTCCCATGGGATCAGGATTTTCAGGGCCAAGGCCTGGTCATCTAAGTGTCCCCCACGATTCTTATCCTCTGGGGAGCCTGGGAAACACCACCTGTGGCAAAGCCCACCAGCTGCCCACCCAAATCCATTCCTCCCACGGGGCCAGGAATGCAGCAGAGGGCAGGGTGAGGCCACGTGGGCTGGCTTCTTGCCACGTGACCACATACAGTCTAAGGGGACGTGAGTGGAGTGATACTTGCTGCTTCAGGGCCAGGGCTTTTAACAGAGCAGATCTAAGTCTTCCACATTTTCCTTCCTTTCCTTCTGGATGGATGCACATGGCAAACGACAACAGCAGCGGCAGCAACAAACCCAGGGGAAGGCCGAGCCACAAGGTGAAGAAGGCTGGTTCCCTGTATTGCCACGTGGAGGAAAGCGGCCACCAACCCAGAACACCCAGAAGGGATTCCTGACATGAGCAAGGAGGAAACTTCTGTGTTTGGAGTCCTAATACATTTTTAGGCCTATTTGTTATAGGAGTTGGGCCTCTGCTGATTACTACAACATCAAACAGTAAAA
>NW_020185322.1:1847530-1882920 GCF_003031525.2 Neophocaena asiaeorientalis asiaeorientalis
TATATATATATATATAAATATACTTTAAACAAGGACAATGTTATTAGTGCTCTTCGACCCACACCTTTAGCACATTGTTGGCGTCCTGCCCAAAGTAGCTGTGCTAAAAACACACCAGAAGGATCGAAGTGAGTGTGCTTTAGAATCTGGTTTCAGAAAATTAGAAGTTGGTGGACAGCTATAGAAAAATCAGGTGGATAAAGTGAGTGATGCGTTTAAACCGGATTTAATGGCTTTGTGGTGAGAATACTTTTTTTTTTTTTTAAACAAACCACTCGGCAAAATCGACTAGATTCACGGGAGGATGTAATCTTGATAGGAGAGTCTAACACATTTCAATCCACATCGCTAAATGATTCCTAATTTCATCTGCTTGTTGGTGAGGTTTAGTCCACGAACACAAGTTAAATTTTTGTCTCCTCTTTCAATCTTTTCTCTCTTCTTTTTGTTACCACTTCTCAAAGCGCTGATTCAGCAGTTCAGGTTTATCCCCCCACCACCCCTTCCCTCTACTGCTTCTCCAACCTATTAGCATCTCAAGTTGGTCTGGGGACCAGGCAGGGCCTGCTGTGCAGGTGGGTACAGAAATCTGACCTGGAGAGGTCTCAAGGGGTTTGGACCAAGTTGGCAGAGGAAGGAGGCCATCTCCTGTACCATTTTCCTGGGTTGAGTTATGGGTGTCTCCAAGTCCTTTTGGTGCCTAGGTAGATCTGCAATTGTTTTAAATCCCTCCAAAAAAATTCACAAAAATAAGCACATGCCCACAGAAAACCGAATATATGCGATATCAAGGTGTAGCCTACGAACATCTAGGGAACAGGTATTTTAAAAATTTAATAAATTCACCTCTTTTCTTTACCCCTGTTGGTTGAGAGTTCATGTGACTCTAAAGAAGTATACAGAATACTAAGTATCTTTGTGCTAAGAAGATGCTTTGAGTTTTTTAGCATTGTGATAGAGGGACAATGAAAAATTAGTACTTCGAACGGAGGTGAAGGTGAGGTTGGACATGAGAGGTACCTACACGGAAACACGATTCCTGAACAGTTTGTAGGCAGCATGGAAATCATATAGGCTAACGGGTTCTTGCAAACTACTTCTAAAGCTTCTAGAGTGGCCCCAAATTCATTTACTCCACCCACCCCCCAAACCTCTCACAGGACCGCCAAGGCAATAGCTGGAAAGTCTGGGTGCGTTTGAACATCATTCACTGTCTCCAACCAGAACTAGAAATCTGGAAGGTCCCTCAAAAGCTGTCCCTGGAAGATCTGCCCTAAAATATATTCTCTGGAATGCACCTTCCACGACCCAGTTTCGCGACATGGATGTCAGGGTGTCTCTGGGCGCTGACTGTGCTGGAAAGCTCCCAGGTGGGAAATGCAGGCCATCCAATCAGGGCACATCTAGGTTATCTGGAGCCTGAAGACTCTGACTGGTTTCATTTCATCAGACTTCATCATACCCCTTGCTCTATGTTAAGCCTTCCTCAGTACTGCTTTAGGGAAGCCATGCAGAGATGGTAGGGAGAGTTAAAAAAAAAAAAAAATCTAAATTTCCAGCCGTCAAGCCTAACTTCTTGCCTGTCAGCAGCTTTTGAAATATTGATGGCGTTTTCCCCCTCCTAACAGACAAGCTGAGTGGAGTCTGGAGAGCCTGCACTTAACTGTGACTAGAAATAGACTCTGCGTAATTAAATATATTTTTCAAGAGAAGGCGTACTCACACCGGAGGGGAGCCACACCCATCGATCCACCTCTCCAGGCCCGATCTGTCTAGTGCAGACTCTGGACAGTGCAGTAATACACGGGCTTGTGCTACGTGCAAGCCTGACGTCTACTTCTGACGCATCTAGCCGGGTAGCAACACAATGTGGGGCCCATGTTCAAGTAACAACAGAAGAAGTGTTTGTCTGGAGGGACAGGAGTCTGTTTGGGAGTGATTTAACTATATACTCAAGAGGGAAAGAAGAAGCCAAGAGGTGATGAGCAACTGCATCAGGAAGAGTAAATCATCACAGAAGCAAACAGGAAGCATCTTGCACTGTGTTCTTAACCAAATGGCTTCTCACTGTCCCCAGTTCAAGAGGTTGGAGCCAGAGAGACAATATTCTCGGGTTCTAAGAAAACTAACATTTCTTCCTTGATAATCTCTCACCTTTAAAAAAAAAACAACAACCATACGACCATACACGATACCTCACCCACCTCTACAAACCCCTATCCATGAGGCACCCCTCCTTACCCAACAGAGAAACTGTTCTTGGCCCACGAGATGAGAAGTGCCCCAAATACAATTAATTCATTGTATTCTTTTTTCTCCTGAACTGAAAAACTTACATTCTACTTTCAGTTCAAAGACAGGTTGTGTAATCTCATAGGCAGACAGTTACATAAAAGATTTTATTCTGAGTTTTGAGTCTTCCTCGTAACATCAATAAGTTGTCCATGGATTTTTGCAAACGTCTCTGTAAACAGAGTTATTATCCCTACAGACCACATAGCTTATGAAAAAAAAATCTATGATGCTTTTCCTTCAGGTGAGCTTTGCAGAAAATGCTAGGTCTGAAGCTGACCAAATAACCTTTCCCTTTCAGGTCTTCTTCAATACACGGTGATGAAAGGAGAATGCTAAAAAGGGGACACCGGTCTGGAATTTTTTTTTTTTTTTTTTTTTTTTTCAAATCCTCCCGACTTTAGATATCTTTTGACTGCTTTTAGGACAAAAGAAAACTCTAAGAATCAGTATCCTTATTTCCAAGGAGCCTACCTACGTCCAGATGAGTGAATGAAAAGTCCAGTCTAATCAAGTTTATCTGAAAATAAAAGGTCAAAGGTAGAAAAAGCCACTGACAATAGATTAAGTGTTCTGTCTCCCAGGCCTTGCCCTAAGCTTTCAAGCTCCCAGGAGGTCTGACCATCACAACCCATGTTTTCCCTCTAAGAAGATAACAAAATAGAACCATCCAATTTGGAAAAGGACTTGGTGAATGCAGTTTTTATCAGCGGCTGCATTCGGCTCCCATGTTTTAACTACAGCAGAATAATTATTTTGGAGATTGTACACTGCTGAGTGGAATAAGCTGTAACACTGAGAGATAACTGACTGATTACACAACCATCTTTTAAACGTTTCATCAGTCTTAGAACAGCGGATAAAACTATTTCGTGTGTACCAGCGGGCTCCAGATTAACCCTGCAGAGTTCAAACCGTGGAATCAAATATCAGCTGACTCCAATTTAAAGCGATAAATCACTGGCGAATGGTGACATAGTTATATGGGGTCTGGTTACCAGGTGACAGTTACTGTACATTTTAATCCAGCTTGTGTATAAAAAAAAAAAAAAAAAAAAAAAAATTTTGCAACCGCCTCAAAGCTGCCACAACAATACATTTTTAATGGAGTAATAACAACAAAACCTAAAGAAATAGCCTTAATAAAACTGTCAGCATCAAAAAGATACAGAAGATTCCTCGCAAAGGCATGAATTAAAATCCGCAGTAAAATATCTACCCGTAAAGCAGGCAGGGACAGATTTTACGCACATGCGCCTAAGTATCAGACTCCCACTTGGGAATAAAGCTTTAAGAGTTGCCCCCCCGCCACCGTGCCACTGACCATGTCAGTCAAACAGAAGCAAGATTCTATTCAGCACATTGAGCATGACAGTCCAAAGGCCAGTCTGTGTTCCTTCCACCTTGCATTGTTTAAAAGAAAAGTGGCTCTTTGAGAGACGGCCGATCAATGCTACTACTGCCTTCCTTGGAGGTATCATGCAACCTGGACGCCAAGCTGGATTCTGGAGAATACAGAGAGTGATTTTTGTTTTCTCTTTTCCCTGTGACACCTGATAAGGGCCGCTTTGCTACCCCAGTATCTGTTCATTTCATGGGAACCAGGACTTGAGATGACAATGGATGCCTCCGAAACCACAAAGCCTTTTTGACGCCCGAGAAAAGAGGTGTCCCACGTGGCGATGGGAGGCCCCTGGATGAAGCCGTCTGCCTGGTCGAACAGCAGGACCACTGGCCTGAGTCCAAGGAGGTGGCCTTCGTCCCCCGTCTCCCAGCTGGGCGAGTCCCTGACCACCTCCAACCACAGATTCCCGTTTGGTGTACCATCAAGACGCCAGCCCCACCATGTATACTCTCAGGGCCGTGATGGGGGGACAAATGTGACGATGATGTGGAAACGGGGCCTCTGCAGATGGAAGTTATTATCAAACAGGGTGTCTAAACTTGCTTGTTTATAAACCTGGATTGGCGGCTGCAGAAGCTGAGCAGCTCTTGGGAAATCGCTCACCATCCCTTCTTGTCCTCAACAAGGAGGCCAACCACACTCGCGGGCTCTGTAGGGTCGCCATGGGATGACGGGTCCAAATGACTCTAAATGACACCTTTATGGGTGTATATCCTCACACACTGCTAACCAAGAGAAACAGCCCACTTATGGATTCGAACCATATGGAAACGGAAAGGACAAAGCCATTTTCGAGGGGCTAATGCTTTTCCCCAAGGTGCGGGTGCCCCACAGACGTGGACAGAGCAGGTTTACACGAAAACTCTAAACTGCCGCATTGAAGGAAGGGCATTAATAGCCGTGGACAACGTCTGCGAATGAAGACATTCGAGAAGCCGTTATGTTTTCAACGCAGGTTAAACAATAAGGCTATTTTCCCACCCACTCTTTGGCACAGCTGTACTGTTCTTGGCCTCAAGTCGGAGGTGATGTGAAACACGGATTCAGAAGATAAGTGATATACGGTTACCAGTGCCAGTTCATGTAAAATATCACTGGATTGGAAACATGCTGTTTATCGCCTTAGCAATCGCGGCTCCTTTTTTCTCCACTTTTTAGCAAATGCAGAGTTGGGGTGCTAAGGCCTGCCAGCTGAGCTTGGTTTGGAGTACCTAGGTCATGGTGAGTTAACTTGTGTCCTAATTCCAAGCTGACGCCAGCCAAAACTCTAAACAGGATTCAGCTCCCATCCTGTTTTCCCTGATGACACTGCTTTCCGTATGCTTTGCTATTGGCCTGGATGGGTGTGGCAGAGGCAGAACCAAGTCTGATGATTAGGAAAAAGGAAGGGATAAAAAGAAATGATACTTAAGCATGGCTATCAAGCCTTGTGACCCGATGCAGAAAAAGCACAGAAGCAGGAGTCAGGGAATGCCAGAATTTCACTGGTCGCTGTTCAGAATTGCCTATTTACTGCACACGAAATCTCTCGGTGCCCGGTGTGTTTCTGCTCTCTCCGGTGCAGAAAAAAGGAGGCAAATAGCAGTTAACACTCTTAGCGAGCGCTATGGGGATATTCTAGGAAAAGGACAGTCAAAGTGCCAAGTGTGACATTACTCGGTTGTAATAGAGAGAGAGATATTATTACACCTAGAGGTGTGATAGGAGGTGACTTTAAGTTCAGACTGGAACACTGACAATAAATATCATAGATTTCTATGGCTTCCAAAAGGGCACTTCAAAAGCTCCTTCTGAACTGTGCAGGGAAAGGCACTATTGTCCCCCTTATATCCAGATGAGACAAATGGCACAGCACGCCTAAAGGTGACCCACTGAAAATTATAACTCAGGGCAGAGGCCACTGAGATCAAAGCTCACCTCCATTCCTTCTTGAGATTATGACTCATCCAGCAAAGAGCCATCAGTATTTTTGTAACCCATACGGCACCATAAGAAATGATAGTGTGTTGTTTGCTGTGAAACAGACAGCAAATAAAAACTGAGTTGAACTCCTCCATGGTAAATAATACCTACGGGTGTCTGCAACCAATGTCACTTTCTTCGGGGTTCAGAAACTGCTATCTGACTCAGTAAGTTATCTATTAAAATTCAACAATATATTCCTAGTAAAACAGCATAATATATTATGGTGTCGGTGATCTTTGCTAGTAATTACAAAAGGCGGGGGTGGCGGTTAGGAAGAGTTTATTTCAAGGATCCAGGCAGTTTCTCTTAACGCAGCTTGCTTTACTTTCCTTCCTACCTGTCCACGATCAGTTTTTTAGGTCCTGAACGTCTCAGGATGCCCTTTGCAGGAAAAGACCTTGACGATTCTCAAGAGCTAGATGAATGCAAAGGTGGAGACATATTTGGGTTACTGGGGAAAGGAAGGCTGATTTTTCTTATTTCAAAATTTTCAATTTTGAGATGCAAGAGGAAAGAGATATGGGAACATATGTATACCTGATTCACTCTGTTATAAAGCAGATACTAACACACCATTGTAAAGCAATTATACTCCAATAAAGATGCTAAAATCTTTTTTTCAATTTTCTCATGCTTTCACTTCAAGATGAAAACTCCATTTAAAAATCCTTACTTTTTAAAGCTCAAAGGAAAACCACGTGAAAATTTCTAAGACAGCAAAAGCACCAAAATGAGAGTCTTAAGATGAGTCCAGTCCCCGAAGGTCCAAATTTCTAGCTATGTGACCGTTATTTCAACAGTAGATCTCAGTCTTCTCATCTGCAAAATGAGGATGACTAGATGCCTCACAGCCTCCTTCCCAGGATCATACTGGGAATTAATACTTTATAAATCTGTAACGGTAAAGCCCCACAGAAGCACATGCGTTACAGCATTTTTTTGGAAAAGTGATTCCCTCAACGAAGTAATACAAACACACGTGAAATCAAACAGTGCCTTACAAGATCATATTCTTTCTGTTAAACCTGCATTTTTTTTCCTCACAGCACAAACCGTATTAGACCCTCAGAAGGTGTTATCTTTTCTGCTAAAAACTCACCATTAGGGGGGTTTGATCCACACCCCCACCCCGGCCCTGGAGTGGAACAAACAGGAATGCTTTGCTGAAGGGGGCACCAGGCCCAAGCAGAACCAGTGAGGCACTAGCCCGAACACAGACCCTAATGTTAATTCAATTATACCCCAGTGTCGAAAACCTTCTTTACTTAATGCAGTTTGTGGTGAAATTTTCTTCTGCACTCATTTAAATATAATTACGGCACTTATCTTGCCACTGTGAAACCTTCCAGTTGTTCTTTTCACATTCACGGAAACCTGTGATTTCCCGCAGACCCTTCCTTGAAAGATTTCGAGGCTGAAGTTAACTGCCATGTCCGTCAAAACCATTTTTTCCCTTACCCTTATGTTTGACACCTGTCTCCCTGAAGGAGCCTCAGGGGGTTCCAACTGGGAAGCGCGAGTGCTTCCTGGAATCCCAAGCGTGGAGACGCCTTTCCCAGTCCACTGTAGGACCACGGTCTCCCAGGGAAGGGCTATTATGATATTCCACAGAAAAGTCACTGCAAGCGCGGTGAGAGGCTCAAAATTTGGGGGTGTTTGTGTTTAGGGCAGTGAAACACCTAATTCTCACTCAAGAATGGTCTGCACTGGGTGCTGGAAGCAACGTTAAGAAACACAAAACCAAAGCAGGTCACGAATGATCACAGTATCTTTACATCAGTTGGGTCAAAATTCTTAGTCACCTTTCCAAAATAACAGGGCTCACCTGTCAGGGTATAGGAGACTGTCATGGGGGTGTTGTGATGGGGGTAGAGAGGTTCAAGAGCAGAGTGGTTGGTTTCCGTGGAATCCCGGCTCCCCCAACATCTAGTCTGTGGGCATCAGCAGGTGACACAGCCGCCCCTCCAACGGTCAGCCCGCCGCAGCAGGTGGCAGGGCCGGGCAGGACCGCGGGGATGGGGACGACACCTTCCGCCCCTGGGCTCCTCAGCGTGGGAGAAGTGGCTCACTGGGCTGCGACACCAGCTGGGGCCCTACATCACTGCTAGAATAACCCAGCCGTGTGGCTGGTCTTCCTAACTACCTGCATCTCACCTCCAACCCTGCCGGGACTAAGGAGTCCTCATTCAGGGGGTGGCTCTTCCTCAGTGCCTGGAGCTGGGCATTTGGGGGCTGTGCTGGAGCCCCACGTAAACCATGATCAGCGCCCTACTCGGTGTGAGTGAATTTCTGACAAGATCACAGCCCAAGGGGGCACAGCTGTACACTCGGGACAGCCGGTCCTTACAGGCGATGGACGAGCTTACATGAAGGCACGTGGGGCCGGAGAGGAGCTGATGACAATCCCTCACTACTAACTGGCCCTTCTGGGCAAACAGTACAACCCATCAAGTGACGATGACTCTGCTCCTCCCCAGGAAAATTCCCCGGATTGTCGGTTTTGCGAGAGATTGAAGAGACACGGAGCCAGGACATCTGCATGTGCGGGGAGGGCGGGAGAATAATATAAACCAGAGAAACAGAAAGAGAGCCCCCTTCCTCTTTTACTGGAGATTTATTTCTCTATATTCAGACTTTGGATACTTGCTTTGATCAGACGTCTAAACACTAACGAAACATCAGATAACTATTTTTTATTTACAAAAGAAGCCAAGTCTGATGACTTGGGAACGATCTAAGCTTTGAAAATGAGGGTGCTTGGGGGTATATACCCAGGGGAGTCCACACTGAAATGAAAAACAAGGGGAGGCAGAGGGTTACCCCGAGCTCTTATTTCCTCCAGACGTTTGGTGACTTGAGATTGTGAGGTGCTGTCCCTGTTCTGTGCCCCCTGACGGGTCAGAGACCGCCAGCTGGGAGCTGTTCCCATGGAGAGTCCTGGTCCAGAGGACTTTGCCTTTTCCAAAGCCACTACCCTTGCCCCCTTCACTCTCCAAGCCTGTACCAGGGCAGGAATTTCAAAGTAAGAAGACATTCATTAGAATGCTGAAAAGGGAAGAACAAGACAAGCATTTGTGAGTGCCCACTATGTTACAGGCTGGGCCAGGCACTTTCTAAATACTTTAGGCCCCATTTATAGATAAGAAAACAGGTTCAGAGAGGGCAAGCCGCTTACCTAACCTCACACAGCTAGTAAATATTGGAACTGGAATTTAAACCCAGATTTACCTATGATCCTTCCATAAACATGACCAGGACCTTCAATGGATAATTTTTTTCTTTTAGATTGTGGCAAAATATATGTAACTGAAACTTTACCATTTTAACCATTTTTAAGTATATGGTTGTGGCATTAAGTACATTCACAATGCTGTGTAAACATCACCACCATCCACCTCCAGAACTTTTCCATCCTTCCAAAATGAGACTCTGCACCCACAGAACTCCCCATTTTCCCTTCCCCCAGCGTTTGGCAACTTCCACTCCACTTTCTGTCTCTATGAATCTGACTACTCTTAAGTGCTTCGTAAAAGTAGAATCATTTCAGTGGATTTTTATAAAAAGAGAAAACCCAGGGCGTCAGAATTTAATTCTGTGCTTTCTCTTTCCTTGAATGCTTATAGTATTTCAGACAGATTTTGGAAGACAAAAGCTCTCTGTACCACATCCAGGGTCCAGTCTACTTTGTGGAATTTTTTTTTAAAAGACTAATTCTCTGGGGAGGACCTCCCATTGGGAGTTACTGCTGTGATTAAACAGCTATTTCTTGAACCAGGTACAGTACTGGCTTGTGGGAAGACAAAGATAGTGATATAAAAATCCCCGGCTTCAGAGTCCTTCTTTCAAAGGGACAAGGGCACCTCTTGTTTGTAGGCCGACACACAGAGAAGGAAGAGGTTATATCAGCTAAGTTAAGAGTGGATTGAAGCATTAGGTAGACATTCAATCTCCCCAGTTATTTTTACCCAAGATATTCTTTATCACTGGGTTAAAATTTCATCAACCTCTGTTCAGCGTTCATTCCCAAGAGTCCCCATAAATGTGTGTTTCACGGACATTTACAGATCCCTTTAAAATGCACACATTGTATTATTTCTAAGAGCATCTGTAGGAGACAGGAATCTTTTCCTCAAGGGATTTACAGACAGAGGAGATAAGACATGTATGTAAATAAGCTACTACATATTAGAAGGTGATAGGTTGAATAAAAGAGGCACAAGTAAGTCTTTATAGGAGTTTGGAGAAAGAAGAGATTATTTTCAACCTGGAAATTTGATAAAACTTTGTAGGAAATGGCAGGTCTGGAAGGCAGGCAGGCTGTTATGAGAAAGACAGGGAGTACAGGGATTCCACCTTATAAAGAACAGATCTGTAGGAATGGAAATTATGAAAGGAAATAGAAAAAACACAGAATGGTTTCCATAAGACATGAAAAATATGGCCAAGGAATCTGGGCTTTATTTACTAGGCTGCATAGTGCTATTAAATGTTCATGTACCATAATCAGTATCGGGACTTCTCTGGATACAAAGGAAGGCATTTTGAGAAAAGAATCGGGGATAAAAAAATATAATCCAGAGGCACAGACCTCTGCTTCTGGTCTAGATGGTGACCTTCCAGGCTGAAAACAGCTGACGTCCCTAAAGAGTTTCCAGGCTACGTTACAGGGAGAGGAAAGCCAGGTAGAACGTGGTAGACATCCTGAACTGCTTTAAGCTGAGAGTCCGGGGAAACGTCAGTTAGCATTCACAAGGAAGTGTAATGGAGAGGAAGGAGGTACACAGAGAGAACCCCAGTAGCTGCAGAGGGTCCCTGGAGTATTCAGTATAGCACTGGTCAGTCTACGTGGGAAAAGAAACCAGCAAAGACCAGAAATGGAAAAACCATGCAAAATGATTAAAAGCTAAGAACAGTGCTGCTCCCAACAGCCAGACTAGAAAAACTCCTAATTCATGGCACACTGGGTAGAGAAATCAGGAAAGCCTTACCTTCGAAGTAGGAAATAATTAGCTCTAGGATGGGTATTGTTTCAGACCTGCCTAATACATCAAAAGAGCAAAACTCAAAAGGATCACATTGCTTTCAACTAACTTAACTGCACTGCAGAACAAAGCTCAAAAATGTTAAAGGAATGTGAAAATATCTAGCATCCAACAAGACGAATTTCAAAACGTTTGAGTATCTTGGTACTTAAAGATTTCCAGGCATGCAAAGAATAAGGAAAACACAGTCTGTAATGCGAAAAATCAACTCATTTAAACCAACCTAGGGACTTCTCTGGTGGTACAGTGGATAAGACTCCATGCTCCCAACGCAGGGAGCCAGGGTTCAGTCCCTGGTCAGGGAACTAGATCCCACATGCATGCTGCAACTAAGAGTTCGCATGCTACAACTAAGGGGCCCGCCTGCCGCAACTAAGACCCGGTACAACCAAATAAATAAATAAATAAATAAAGAGAAAAATAATAAACCAACCTAGAACTACTACAGATGTTAGGTTTAGCAGACAAGGTCAATAAAAAAGACATTAAAAATAGTTATTATCCCTGTATTTGCTATGTTCCAAAAGGTAGGTAAAGATTTGAAAGGTATAAAGAAGACCCAAAATGGACTTACAGAGATGAAAAAACTATAATGTCTCAGATGAGAGAGACTGGATGGGATTAATGGCTGATTAAACACTGTAGAAGAAAAGATGAGTGAGTGAACTGTGTTCCAAAGTGAAACATGGCAAGAAGCAAGAATTTTAAAAGAAGAAAAGCACATTAGTGAGCTACTGGACAACTTCACGTGGCCAAATACGTGAGTAACTGAAGTCCCCAAAGGAGAGGAGAGAAAAAGGGGACAGAGAAATATCTGAACAAAGGAAGATCTGGAAAAGTTCCAATTTCAATGAAAACTTAATAGTTCACAAATCCAAGAAGCTCAGTGAAGCCCAAGTGCAAGACATATGAAGAAAACGAAATCAACACACTTTATGATCAAGTTGCTCAAAACCAGTAACAAAGAGACAATCTTAAAAGCAGACTGAGGGAAAAAGACTCATATATGGAGAAACAAAGGTAGTAAAGATGATGTCAAATTTCTTATCAGGAAAAATACAAGTTGAGAAGACAGTGGATCTTTAAAATAATGAAAGAAATGAACTCATAGCTACAGAGAACAGATTGGTGGTTGATAGAGACGGGGGCTGGAGGGTGGGTGAAACTGGTGAAGGGGGTCGAAGGTAAACTTCCAGTCATAAGTTCTGGGGATGTAATGTAGAGCACGGTGGCTATACTTAGTTAATACTGTATTGCATACTTGAAAGTTTCTAAAAGTAAATCTTAAAAGCTCTCATTACAAGAAAAAAAACTATAATAACTATACAAAATGATGTGTGTTAATTAAACTTATTGTGGTAATCATTTTGTAATGTATACATATTTCAAATCACCATGTACTACACCTAAAACTAATACAACGTTATGTGTCAATTAAATCTCAATAGAGCTGGAAAACATAATTTAAAAAAATACTAAAAGACAAAAAATTCTGTCTACATGGAATTCTATATCCCGTGATAATATATTTCAAGAACAAGGGCAAAATAAATGCTTTTAGACATACAACAGATGACCTACCTTATAAGAAATGTTAATGAAGTCTTTCATCAGAAGGAAAATGTTACCAGAAGAAAACAGGGGTCTACACAAAGGAATGGAAAACACCAGAAACAGTAACTACATGGGTAAATATGTATGATTTTTTTATTATTACTTAAATCTCTTTAAAAGAAACTGGACCACCTAAACAAAAATCATAACTATGTATTGTGGGCTTTACCACATATGTAAAACCAAAATTACGACAACAATAGCATAAAGTGTGGGGGGGAAAAGAATGGATGTATACTACTGTAAGATTCTCAAATTATATGTGAAGTTTTACACTATCATTTGAAGGTAAATTGTAATAAGGTAAAGATATATACTATAAACCCTAAGGCAACCCCTAAAATACCAAAACAGAGTTTGATAGTTAATAAGCCAATAAAAGAGATAAAACAGAATAAAAATAATCTTAAGAAGAGGCAGAAAAAGAGAATAAAGAACAGATGAAAGAAATAAAAAGTAAACAGTGAAATGACAGATTTACACTCAACTTTATCAACAATCATATTAAATATTAATTATGTAAACACTTGTATTAAAAGGTAGAACTTGTCACAGTAATTAAAAAAGAAGTAAGACCCAACTGTCTGCTATCTATAAGAAATGCACTTTAGATTATACAAACACAGATAGGTTAAAAGTGAAAGAATGGAAAAAGATACACTTTATAACACTAGTTAAAAGAAAACTTGAGTGGCTTTATTAACATCAGTCAAAATAGATTCAGAGCAAAGGATAATACCAGAAATAAAGATCATTTCAAAATAATAAGTCAATTCATCCAGAGGACATAAAAATTCGAAACATTTATGCACCAAATAACAGAACTACAAAATTCATGAAGCAAAAACTGACAGAATTGCAAGGAGAAGTAGAAAACTCCACCTTAGTATTTGGAGATTTCAATAGCCTGACTGACAGTATACACAGAAAATCAGTAAGGGTACTTCTGCACAACACCATCAACCAAACTGACATTTGTAGAACACTCGGTCCAAGGACAACATTAGACATATTCTTTTCAAGTGCACATGGAATATTCACCAAGATAGGCCATATTATGGGGCAAACAAGTCTCAATAAATTTGTAAGTCTGCAAGCCATTCAAGGTATGTTATGTTCCCTAACCAAAATAAAATTAAATTAGAAATCAGTAATAGAATAATCTCTGTAAAATTCTCCGATATTTAGAAACCATATAACACACTTTGAATAGCCACGGGTCAAAGAAGAAATCTAAAGAAATTAGAAAGTATTCTGAATGGAATGAAAATGAAACCACAGCATATCAAAACTTGTGGGATGTAGGTAAGGCAGTACTTAGGTTAACTGTATACCAGTAAATATGCTCATTAGAAAAGAAAGATTTCAAATCAATGACCTCAGCTTCCACCTTTAAAAACCAGAAAAATGAGAGCAAATTAAACCCAAAGTAGGTAATAGAAGAAAATAAAAATCAGTGAAAATCAGTAAGATAGAGAAAACAAAAGCAACGAAGAAAATCAATAAAACCAAAGCTACTTCTTGGAGCAGACAAATAAAACTGAGACACTTTCAAGGCATATGAAGAAAAGAGAGAGATAAAGCACAAATTATTAATATCAGAAATGAGAGCGATGACATCACTGTAGTCTACAGACAGTAAAAGGATAAAGTAATATTATACACAGCTTTGTGCAAATAAATTGGACAACTTAGATGAAACAGACATTCTCTAAAGGAGAGAAACTCAAGAATATACAACCTAAATAGACCTGTAGGTACATTTATATGTAAAAAATATATATATATATTTAGTACATACAGGTTTATACATACTGAGGAAAATGAATTTGTGCTTAAAAACCTTCTTTTTCTCAGAAAAAAAACTTGAGCTCCAGATGACAGGTGATGGATTCTACCAAACACTTAAGAAAATAATAATACAACTTAACAAACATTTCCAGGAAATTGAAGAGGAGGGAATACTTTCTAACTCACTCATGAGGTCAGGATTACATTAAACCAAAATCAGCTAAAGAAATTAGAAGAAAACTACAAAACAGTCTTCCTTCTGAATACAGCTGTACACATTCTGAATAAACTCTGAGCAAACAGAATCCAGTGAACACAAGGATTGTACCTTATGATAAAGTTGAGTTTATCTCCTAGCAATGCAAGGCTGGTTTAACACTGAAAATCAACCAATGTGGTTCACAGTACTTACAAACTAAAAAAGAAAACCATATGATCACCTCGACAGATGTGGAAAAAGCAACTGACGAAGCCCAACATCCATTCTCCATAATCATTTTCAGCAAAACAGGAAGAGAAGGGAATGTTCTCAACTTGATAAAGGGCATCTATGAAAAACCTACAGCTTACACCATACTTAATGGTAAAAGACAGAATGATTTTCTTCTAAGATCAACAACACGATGGTGATGTCCACTCTCACTACTTCTATTCAGCTCTGACCTGGAGATTTTAGCCAGCGCAAGCAGGCAAGAAGAAAAAAAAGTGCCTACATTAGAAAGGAAGTAAACTATCGCTTTTTTTGTGACTGTGAGTTAGGTTTTCCTTGATACAAGACCAAGAGCACAATCAGTAAAAGAACAAATTAATAACAAACTTCACCAAAGTGAAAAACTTTGGCTCTTAAAAAGATACTATTGAGAGAATGAAAAGACATGACACAGACTGGCAGCAAATACGCACAAAACATCGATCTGATAAAAGGACTTATAGTCTCAAAACTCAACAGTAAGGAAACAGCCCAATTCAAGATTGGGAAAAGATTCAAACAGTTCAAAGAAGATATACAGGTGTCAAATAAGCTCATAAAAATATGCTTAGCATCTTCAGTTATATGAAAATTAAAACCACAATGACATACATCATTACACCTATTAGAATGGTTAAAATTAGATACCGTGATTATACCAAGTGTTGGCGAGGATGTGGAGGAACTGAAACTCCTACACTGCTGGTGGGATTGTAAAATGGTACAACTGCTGTAGAAAACACTTCGGCAGTTTCTTAAAAAGTTAAATATACTCCTACCATTAGCTTCAGCCACTCCACTCCTAGATGTTTAGCCAGGAGAAACGAAAGCATACAAACACTTGTAACATGAATGTTCATAACAGCTTCATTTGTTAATCATCAAAAACTGGAAACCACCCAAACGCCCACGAACAGGAGAACTGAAACACTGCAGTATATTCGTTCAAAGGAATGCTACTTAGCAATTAACAGGAGTGCATTACTGATGTAAGTGAACTGCTGATATTAAATCTTGATATCATTATGCAGAGTGAAAGAAGCCAGCCCCGCCGCGCCCCCCGCCAAAAAAAAAAGGCACACGCTGTATGACTGCAATTACATAAGATTGTAGGAGATGGAAAGTTACAGTGACAGAAGGCAGATCAGTGGTGGAGGGCAGGGCAGGGAGGATGGGATTTCTAAGGAAGATGCGTACATTTTTAGGGGCGACGGATATGTTTGTTATTTTGATTGTGGTGATGGTTTCACAGGTGTACACTTACGTTAAAACTGATCAAATTTTACACTTCCGGTATGTGAACTTTATCGTACATTAATTGTGCCTCAACAAAGCTGTTAAGAAGAAAAGACCATTGAGAGGTTACTTGCGACATCCTAAGAGAGCAGTACAAGTAGCAGTGGTAGTAGGAATGGAGAGAATAGCTCTGAGAACACAAAAGACTCAAATTCACAAGATTTGGACGTGAAGGTGAAGATCTGGAGACCAGCTGAGAGGAAGGAAGATGGCACCATTAACAGGCAACGGATTGCCAAAGAAGAGTGGGTGAATTCACATGTTGCACATGCCGTATGCTGCCAGATCATCATTCCAAGGGGCAGTTTAAGACCCGGGAGTAGAAATGAGGCAAGAAACACAGCCTTCGGACTCTCCACCCTTTCTTCCACTTCGTACTCCTCCCTCATTCCCCTTGGGTGGATACATTTTCTTCTGTGTCATAATCTTGAAGGAAGAAAACCCAAGTCTGGAAGAGTTCCATTCACCTATGCGTGACCTTTGGGGAATTTCTAGGATCACAACCAGAGGTAAAACTTATCAGAGTTCCAAAAATGTGCTCAGCTAAGTGGAGCTTTCATAGCCTCATAAAAAAGGTTGTGTATGTGTTGGCACTAAGTGAATACAGTGATGTATGAACACTCAAAGGGAAATGGCAATGCACACCACAGGATCTAAGAGACTCGGAACGGAGGAGACCTATGAAGTCATTCCTCTGCTTGCTGCCCCACTCCCTGTTACATCCATCCCTGCCAGAATGGAACTGTTCCTGAGAATTGCGCTGTGGCTCGTCACACCAGAGCCAAAGGAAACATCTGTAAGTCTGGCGGGGTTTCAGGTGAGCACGCCGCCGTGCCTGGAGAGCGTGCCCAAGTCTTTGCTGGCAAGAGACCCCAACTACACAGTGAACTGTTTTTCTCCTTCCTTATTTTACTTCAGATGTCAAAGCTTTTCACACTACAGTGACACCCTAAAATGATTCTCTTCCTTCCATTGCTCCAGTTGAAACAATATTTTTTCATGCTCCATAGACTGCCCACCAGCTGATTCTAAACTGGGAATGTGATGGGGCACTCTACTTCAGTGTGCCATGAAAAGAAAAAGAAGCAAAACGGGTAGAATCACCTGGTGGGGAAAATATCCCTTTCTCTTGAACGTTTTGCACTCACTCACTCAACCAGTGTTCATTACGGTTTTAAGGCACTGTAGTAAGTTCTATGAGGTTCTATGAGGTATACCAGTTGACTTGAATAACTCCCGACTTCCAGAAGCTTCAAGTTCTGTTAAGACCAGTGCAAACCCTACTGCAGCACGACACAGAAAGCAATGCACATGGGGAGAGGGGGCCACAATGCCATACGAATTTCAGTGGAGTGGACATTACTCTTTGATGGGGTGTCCAGAAGAAGCCTTTATGGATGGAATGGTATTTGCACTAGACTTTGAAAGGCCAGAATATGAACAATCGGAATTGGGAAAAGAAAAAAAAATACTTCCAGTTAGAGGAAATGGGAAGGACTCAAGGCATGGGAGCCGATATCCAAGGAGTGTTCAGGAAATAATTCAATACCATTCAACAAACATTATTAAGCACCCACTGGACACGACACACTCTGCCAAATGGTAGGCATGCAGAGCTGTCAAAGTCAACTCACACTCCAGAGGGGTACACATTTTGGGGGAAAAAAACCACAATTTCAATTAGTAATTTCAGTTACAATTTATAATTTAGTAATTGTAAGTACCAAGAATAGAGGCACATCCAGAGTGCTGGAGGAACCCAGGAAGCAGGGCAGTGTAATGGTTAGGAGCATGGACTCTAAAGACAAACTACTTAGGTTTCAATGCCCTGTCTGCCACTTATTTATATGTGTTTGTTTTGTAAGTTTAGGTTTCTTTGCTATAAAATGGGCTCAATAAATAGTACTCGCCTCAAGAGACTGTTGGGAGAATATACGTTAAAACGATACTGTATGTTAAGCCCTTAGTGTGGGAGCTGGTACATAGCAAGTACTCTGCATAAATACTAGCTGTTGTTGCTATTATGGTCAATACTACTGAGAACTGATCCTGCTTTTCCTGAAAGGCCAGTTTGTTTTGAATGTGGGCTGCATGCACAGGTGCTGCTGGGAGACCATGCTGAACTGTGATGCTCACCTAACCTCTCTGTGCTTCAGTTTCCTCGTCCAGAGTAGACTGGGAAGAACAACCGCTTACTGTGTGCTGGATGTTCTTAGTGTTCTATCTGTGTGATCTCATTGCATCTGCCTAACAGCCCTATTCATCTTGCAGACAAGGAAACGGGCATGGAGGCATCAGGTGACACAAAGAAAAAAGGTGTGTGTGGGGGTCAGAAGGTAGGCACTTAATGGCCAAGGCCTGTTCTTCACCCCTGCACCTCGCTGTCTTTTTGTTCTACCACCATCCAATTCCACAGCGTTTGACTGCAAGGTGGCATTTTATCTTGCAGGCAAAGAGTACACAACAGCTAAACACTCCATGGCGATCAGCCTAAACCAGGAAAAGCACACCTAATACACACACCTAAGCATCACACCTCACGTTCATGTGGACTTGGACAATTTACAGAACACTCTCACTTACTTGATCTACTTTTCTTTCCTTCCGGCCCCAAACGACAGAGGACCATAAATGGACTAATAAACATAGCCTCCTCTAGGAAACACCCAAGCCCTGTGAATCTGGGGGTGTGGACAGAGATGACTTGGGGATGAGTGGGGACAGAGTGGATGCTTCTTGTTCTGGAACAGTGCTGAGAGCTGATGGTGGGCACAGCTCTTCCCAACACCTGACAGGCCTTCCTAGCTGAAGGCTTGGTCTCGAGCACGTACCTGGCAGGATGCCATACGAGTCGGAGAACTCAGAAGTCCCTCCCCCTATTTGTACACTGCTGCCATTCTTAACTTTAATTGGTCAGAGAGCTTTCAGGGGAAAAAAGGAAGAATATTATAGACTCTCTCCCCACTACACACATACACACACAGCCCTTGTGCACCCACCCCACCCCTCTGTAGACTCTGAGTACCCCATGGACATGGGCCATGCCTTTTGTGTTTGTATCCCTGGCACACTGCACACTGCCTAGCACATAAGGCTCTCAAAACATGTTCTAGGGATGGATGAAGACCTCTCTCTGCTTTTCAGCAGTAACTCTGTAAAAATGGGTAAGTCAGCGTGGGGCCCCAAGGAGGTAATACTTCACTTACCCAATCCACAGCTAATTTTGATCGCCTAGTCCATGCCAGGCACTGAGCTAGGCACGGGAATTGCAGAGATACAAAAGATATAGTCTGCTAACAAGCAGTTTCAGCGAGTTGCATGAAAGACACTTATGAAAATAAGTGTTAGAAATTCTAAAAGACTTTCAAAGTGTGCCTGGAGCTTTGATTTTTACAAGACAGTATTATGTGCCTATTATTATTTGAATAAATGCCACGAAAGAAAATGGGAGACCGAGTTGTCTTTTGAACTCCACATGCAATATTAAGGCTTAGATTCAAGGTCATATGGAACCCACATGGTGTAGGTAAAAGGAGTAAGAAGCCTTAGAAAAACAACCCCAAAGCGTGTGTTAGATTTTTAAGACGAGATCAGCAATTTTCCCTGGCATCATCGGCTTTGCTCAAAGTAGCACTTAATCTCTGTCTCTGGCTCCTCTTCTAGAAAATGGGGGTGATTTTCCTGAGGGGTGCAGAGGAAGTGGCCGGAGGGCAAGGGGAGGATGTGATAGGGCTTTAACGGTTTCCTCACTTTGAAGTGTTCTAAAAATATAGCGTTTTCGTCGCAAACACGTGATGGGCTATGTGTTGACACAGAATTTTGTGTTGCTAGGGCCGTCTGACCAGTAGTTGTACAGGTCCTCGTGCGGCTCTTCAGCTGATACAGCAGGTGAAGAGAAGGCCACGGAGAGGCAGGTCCCCTCCTATCTGCTGAGCCGTCCCGGCAGGGCAGCCTAAAGCTACGTGCAGGCCCCCCGACTACTCCCGAGTCCAGGTCGGATAATCAAACTCTGCCAGTGGCCGGAGGCCTTCCCTGCCTCTCAAGCTGTCCCAATTTTATTTGCCTGGGAGATTGAATCTGTGGCGTAAAAGCCTGACATGTCCCACTTCAACACCGTGCTCCTAAGTACAGATTAGAGAACAATTAGGAAGAGAGGAAAACCCAGCAAGCCGATTAAAAAAATGTGTCTTTATTCATTACATTTCCTTAAGTCTTTTTCTACCTTCAAGGAGATGAGAGCAAAGCCTTGGCTCTTGGAAGCCCGGCCTTTTGCAAGCACGTGGGCTGGGTGGAGGGAACCGTCCGTTGTCTACCTCCAGAGGGGAACGTGACCCACATTGGACTTGCAAAACAGCTAAGGACTGTCACCATCTGGCAGCTGTGTGGCGGCCTCTGTCAAATGAACTGGTGGTCACAATCCAGTTCCCATTAGACAGGTGGTCCCTCCACAAAGAGAGCATCACAGTCAGCAGCCTCTCAGCCAAGAGGAGAGTGGACGGGGCACGGGAATTGCATCTTCCTGTTCTGCTGAACCAGGTTGCTTCCTGGGTGGCACAGGGGACAGGGAGGATGGCAGCGGCTCTGAGAGGTGTATTCGTGTTTATGGCTCCGTCGAGCCCCTTACAACACACCTCGACCCATGCCTCAGATGCCGTCTCATTTACCCTACTGGGAAGCAACGTTTTTCCAAACTGGGTTTTGTCTTATGCAGCCACATGGTGGCTGTCTTCTAAGACCAGCCCCAGGACATGCTGACTTCAGTCAGGGGCTGGCAGAGATGACAGTCCCCGCCATACTCTCTCCTCAGCTTTGGTTACAGTGTGAATTAGGGACTATGTCTGGGGCAGAGGATGCTGAGAACGGTCCTCCTCAACCTTCCTGGGGCTGACTAGCATTCTCGCCCCAAACGAACAAGTTGTGGCTGATGCTAAAAGAAAGGGGGAGATCAATGGTCCTTTACCCTCCAAAGGTCCCGTCTACCTGGACAACGCGTGGACGTGTCAGAAGATTAAAGCAACAAAAGCCCTACTTGCAGTTCTGCCGCTCAGGGACTTGATTCTGTCTCAAAGGCGACACGAAGTTGGTCTGTTTCCTCCCAGCCTAACGGAAGTACTTCCCCGGCACAGCAGCAGAGGGAATAAATTAAGCAACGCTCTTTCAGAACTCATGCAAACAGTTCTGCTCTCATCCTCTCTTTAATAACCTGGAATTCTTTTCAAAAAATTCATACACACAAACATCAACCGGCAAAAACCAAACACCCAGCTAAACAAACATCAACCGACCTGATGTAGAGAACCTTGAAGCAGCAACACAGAAAGTGAAAAATAAGAGCCTAACATCTTGGATTAGGTTGCATGAACTATATAACATGCTAGGAAAACCTATTCAGCATTGGTACCCATTACTACAATACTTCTCTACTCAGCAGAATGTAGGCCCCACATAAGGGATGCCTTAGGAATATAATTTTTTTTTTTTTCTTTGTGGTACGCGGGCCTCTCACTGCAGTGGCCTCTCCCGTTGTGGAGCACAGGCTCCGGACGCGCAGGCTCAGCGGCCATGGCTCACGGGCCCAGCCGCTCCGCGTCATGTGGGATCCTCCCGGACCGGGGCACGAACCCGTGTCCCCTGCATCGGCAGGCGGACTCTCAACCACTGCGCCACCAGGGAAGCCCCAGAAATATAATTTTTTTAGAGAGAGGTGTAATGTGCGTGAAAGCTCACATTAGCTAATACACCTGTTTCCTTCTCAAAGTGGTGACTCTTCTAATAATCACCTTAATGGTAATTAAGGGTCATGTGCAAAATGAGCTACCCTATACAGGCTTCCGAAACAAGTGGTGATTCTGGGTAGTGCGTGGGGGTGGGTTAAGAACTATCTCTCTGTGTGAAAATGACCTCCTGGAGGATGCTTAGTCCAGGATGCCTAGAGATTCCTGCCATGAAAATCAGGCAACTTTATTCCACTTTTGGTCACAAAATGCCCCTCTAATGCCAATCAACCATCTTCAAAACTGAGTGCAGCTGGAAACAAGACAGGCTGCATAAAAGAGAGTGAAGGCACTGGGATAAATGTTTGAAAATAACTCAAAAGTAACATCCTATTGATGGTAGTTTAGACGCAACGTCAAATTTGAACCAATCATACAGAAAGGTCTGAGCGCCAAGGACAAAACCGAACCGAACCTGAAAACGCCCAAACAGAAAGCCTAGTACAATATTAAACACAGGCCAATGTACTGAGCAGTTATGACGTGAGGCCTGCAGTTGCTATAGAACGTCCGTGGGAATCGGGGCCAAAGCAAGATAATCACACATAGAATTATTCTGAAAGAGTCCGCTGTCCTCAAGACCGGGCGTGTTAGGATCCAGAATTCTGAATAACTACATAGGTTTAGAATAGACAGGAGACCCTCTAAAATCGGATTGAGTTGCAAATATTTGTTTTACCGAATTTTACCCTCTTTTGCCAGAGATCATTGGCTTTTACTGACTACCCATCCCATCTCATGCTGTCATGTCTTTCTTTTCCCCCACATAACGCAGGTGTAAATTGTGTATAATATTTTCCAGCTAACTCACTGAGAAAGAAGCATCAGAAGGTTTAAAACAGCCCTTCCTATTAGACACAGGTTTTACAAAATCAAGAGCCCCTTACTGTGCTCTTTTCTCATCTTCATCTTCTCCCACACCTACTATACACTACCTACATGCTTCACTCAGTCCCCACCCCACACCAGGCACTGTACGAGGCGATTTACAGCCAATATTTTATAAATAACTTATTCCTCAGAAGTCTACCTCACAGGCAATAACACGTACAGTTGAAGAAATGGTGTTCAAAGAAATAAACAAACTTCGAGTTACCACAAAGTTCAAAACATACGTGTGTATCTGTTGTACACAGGACACATGTACACACACACACTTCCCATGAGGGGTCAGGCTATCAGTCGCTCGTTCGTGTCAACTGGATGGATTGAACAGTTCCATCAGGTAGGGGCCGGTTGTGTCTTCAGGACCTGGCACCAAACAGTGTGACACTGAGGGGGACAGTAAGGACCAGCGGCTGCATGACCACTGCCTCAGTTATGCCAACAGGAAGCTGCAAACTGCGTGCCCTTGGATTTAACAGAGAACCCTCAGAAAAGCTGACCGAGTAAAACTTAGGCTAATCTTGCCCTCAACTCCCTATAGGGAGAAGAAAGAGGAAGGAAGACTAAAACTGAAGAGAAAGGGGAAAGGGCCTATTGGGGAGGTGCACTGCTGAAAGGAAACCCCTCAGACTCCCACCATCGCACGACCTTGGGGTGCCCCAGAACCCTCTCACTTCACTTTTTTTTTTTTGCAGTACGCAGGCCTCTCACTGCTGTGGCCTCTCCCGTTGCGGAGCACAGGCTCCGGATGCACAGGCTCCGCGGCCATGGCTCCCTGGCCCAGCCGGTCCGCGGCATGTGGGATCTTCCCGGACCGGAGCACGAACCGGCGTCCCCTGCATCGGCAGGCGGACTCTCAACCACTGCGCCACCAGGGAAGCCCTCGCTTCATTTTTGTTATACAAACGGCACAGGATCCTCTGCTCACGAGGCCTCCTGGGCGTCTGCTCCGAAAGAGACAACGCGCACGCACACCAAGCGGACACCGACGACCCCAGGCCAGCTGGACGTTTCTAAACGACTTGGGCAGTCCTCCCTTTAACGACATTCAATGCTTTCTCTCCTTGTGGTGCCCAGAACATGGCCTGTTCATCTCTATGTTCTCAGCACTAAACACAAGGCCTTTGCACACAGTAGGCGGCGATGAACATTTACTGCCATGTAACAGGTCCTTTGGTAAACATGTGACTAGTTTTCTGGGCCACGTCTTTCATCTTTTCTATTCGAGGTTAAATTCCACTTTAAATGGAACCTGGGGCTTTCAAGGTTACCCTAAGGTCCAAATATCCCCGTTACAAAAGAGGGAGGCATGAAGCCCCAGGGGAGCGCCAGCCTGAGGGCCACTCCTGGGAGGGAGTGCTCTACGCAGCAGCCCCCCACCCTCTCCATAACTTCCATCCTTTTCTCTAAGTTCACCACCTCTCCTGTGTAAAAGTTTGGCTCCGACTCTACACTTGGCCTGCCGTGCCAACATTTTAAGTCTAAGCCCCAGAATCTGGGGGTTTAGCATTAATTGAAAGAGCTTATCTATATATAGCCTCACTCTGAACTTTAGCATCTTCCAAGCTTCAATCATATTCTCTTCGAACTTTTTTTCTTTTGGAGAGCACAATCTCTCTTTTTATGTTTGGCTCCAGCCTTTCTCTCTTTCCATTCTTGTGACTCCGCGCTCTCAGGTCTTTCAAGTTAACCTCCAGGACCTTTCCAGATGGGCGCACCTTCCAGGACCTTTGTGATTCGTGCTGCTCTGCCTCTGGAAGGCGGCCATCTTCTTGATGGAACTTCAATAACATTTCCTCACATGAGGCACTGTGGCCTATATAGGAGCGAAAAAGTTCTCTGTGAAAAGTGGTGAATTACCTGTTCCTTAACACTTGGTATCTGGCACCTGCGTCTGGAATGTTTAGCATTTGGGGGCCATTTTTTGACCATTACCTTGTCGGAAGCCTTGCTTCTTACACCCCTCCCCCTCCCCACGATCAGGTCTCTCTTCATGTCTGTGATGTGGTCTCCATTAAAGTAAAGGGAGTTTGGGGGGCATTTTTTTTTTTTTTTCACCTGAAACTGAAAAGAAGGCAACAAGACCTGGCTGGCAAGAGACCAAGAAACAGCACAGAGGATGCTGAAGACGATTTTGAAGACAGGTCTCCATCCACATGTAGGTTGGGAACTTGTCCTACAAACGTCTAACACACCCCAAAACGTTTTAGAACGATCAGATTCTGGGTCACTTCAAGAGGGTGATGGGTGGATATTCTTTCACTCTCTTCGATTCTCTTCCCTAATTCCAATTTATGATCCTCTAATAGAAAGGGGAAAACTATATTCCTTTATTCTTCCAACCAATCACTGCCCGAAGTATATTTCTCCAGTTGGGTTTCTCTAATCTGAATTAATGGCAGGACGTGGATACTATATCGGGGACAGTGTTCTCAGTCATTTACATACAGAGTGAAAAAATATTGATCCTAATATCAATTTCTGTGGCTTTTAAATTGCCATGCCGATTCTCCTGGACCCATTAGTTTTCACCATTATAACCTGCCCCTGTTCAGCCAAGTAACTCCTTTTTCCATTAATAGCAAACCTGCTTTTTTGCTTGCTACCTATGTGTTTGTCTGTGTGACTCAGTGAAGAGGGAGCTTGTGAAATCCACATGACCATAATCCATCATTCCACACAGGCCTTTTTTCCCCGTGTTCCTTTTTCCATCACACATACTTAGGTCCAAAGGGAGGGAGTGCTGTTCCAATAAGAGGTCTGGGCTAGCCAATATCAGATAGGAAAACATGAGCATGGACTGTTTCAGGACCAGTGAAATTGGACAAGGAATAAAAATCTCATGCCTAAATCTTGGTAGCATTTGGGGCCATAGGTCCAAGGTGAAAATTCAGTCTTTTAAGAATCTACAAACACAAGATTAAAAAAAAGGGAGCTAATTGCGCTAACCGCATGGCACATTTTACCATGGTTGGAATTATTAAAGATAATGGGTTATCTATGAAGCTAATGGCTCATAAGGTATGTAATGATTTTATTTATATTTTTAATGTTAGCACTTCTAAAATATAACATAACTATAGTTGACTGTAAATTTTAATTAGAAGCCAAGATTGAAGAAGGAAGAAAGTCACCCTTTCAACCTGATGGCCCGACAATCTGGTGTCCTTGGAGCGAAAGTGAGAAGAGAGTCGTGCTAAGGCCACTCCCGGGCAATGCATACGTACTGCAGAGTAACTAGCGGCATTACCCCAGAGGGAGCGCTCCCTTTCTGGCTAGGAAACGGGACTTCTCACTTCCAAAGACATTTCATAATGACGCAGAACGGTACAACTGCGTAACAGATGGTGGAGCATCTCTAATGTGGAGAAATCTCATTGGGTGCAAATAAAAAGGCAAGTAAGACCTCCAGGCAGGCAAACCATCAATGCATCCGTGGGACATGTGAGTTGTGATATCACCTAGACTTGGCTTTTTCAGTCAACCTCTAATATGTGTTGGAGGGATTCAAACAGACAGAAGGCATGAAACCCTGGATTTACTGTTCATGGCAAGTTTCTACCCCAAAAGCCCATTCTCCTTTTGTCCAGAGCCTGTTTTTTTCTTTATTCTTTTGCCACTTTAATTCCAGAAATGCAAATCTACTGGGGACAAGAGGATTGGGGACCAGCTGACGTCCCAGACAGAGGAGAAGAAAACAAAATGGCTAGAAGCAACCTTAGGTTAATTTCATTTCTTCTTTGATACCGGCTTGCTCTGTGTGTCCTCTGGATCGCTCTCCGGCCCTTTCTTCTCCTTTTTTCCCTCCAGAGATGTAAGGACCAAAATGTGCCCAGGACAGATACCACCTGCTAGGGTAGATGCCGCCCTTTAACAGAAATTCAGGCTGAGCCAGACAAGCACAGCCCAATCTCTCAGCACAGAGCATGGGGTGTTTAAAGGGATTCCTTCTCACTATAACTTAATCAAGGCTCACTTGACATTTCTCTCTCATTCACCTCAATCAGTTCCATGGGTGTGGCCTGCGTAAGCCAAAATAATTTAAAACTCCATTTCAAAAACTTGAATTGTTAATTTAAAAAATATAACCCTATGCCATAACTGACGAACCCACCTCTCCCAAGGATGTGACAAGGATCCCTGCTTGCATGAGTATAAAGCCTCTGACTGCATTTTAGGTTTATCCTGCAAGATCTCGGTCAGCCAACAATGAAAGGATAAAAGGATGTCACAGTACGTTACACAGCGGTTTCTGTTAACATAAAATTAATTCAGGGGCTTCCCCGGTGGTGCAGTGGTTGGGAGTCCGCCTGCCGGTGCGGAGGACACGGGTTGGAGCCCTGGTCCGGGAAGAACCCACATGCCACGGAGCAACTAAGCCCGTGTGCCACCAACTGCCGAGCCTGTGCTCTGGAGCCCGCGAGCCACAACTACTGAAGCCCGCACGCTTGGAGCCCGCGTTCCACAATAAGCGAAGCCACTGCGATGAGAAGCCCTCGCGACACACTGAAGAGTGGCCGCCGCTCGCCGCAACTAGAGAAAGCCCGCATGCAGCAATGAAGACCCAATGCAGTCAAAAATAAATAAATAAAATAAATAAAAATTAAAAAAAAATTAATTCAGGGTGAAAGCATCCTTCCTGTGGGCCCCTGAGGCAGCACAAACATAACTGGGGCTGTCCCAGACAATCTAGGGCAGCCACCCTAGTTTGCAAGAAAGTTAGGGCAGAAATCCTATCCCCGGCTTGTGTGCGTTAAAAATGTAAAATTGGTTCCTCTTCCTGCGTTCCGAACTCTTTCTCAATTACTGATTTCAAGAGGACAGCGCTTAAATAAACTGGCTCCAAGTACATTTCTACTATTCAAGGGAAGAAAGCAAAGGCAAGAAACACAAAAATGAGATTCTCTCCACACCCACCCCAGCCCCCCACCCGCCCCCAATATTCTTCCTTGAATAAAAAAGGTCGAAGGTGCTCTTTACAAGCCTTTCACATTATGAAGAATCATCAAGGTTGTAAGATGATCAGCTGTCCTTGGACTCTAGCAGCAGCATCCACCTCTGTCCTTTCACTGAACATGTACAACAGTTCAGAGGTAGGTATTATCAATACCGCAAAGACACAGAGATCGAGGCTGGTTCTCCAGACTCATCTGTGATAATAAACACCAGTTATCGGTCCCCCGACTCCAGGGCCTGCTCTCATGCTGCCAGAGCCCAGAGGGCTGTTCCTGTCAGATTCTGAAATAAGGACAATTAGCTTTGGTGCTTTTTGCCCTTCTTTTCCTCCTCTTCGCCTCCCCTGTTCGTCCCCTGGCCGTCACATCTCATCCTCCAGGACAACTTTGCCGTCGTGCTGAACTGGGAATAGAGGAGGCTGAGCTCAGCTTTCTGTGAATGAATTCCTAAAGACTGGAGTGAGGGCACCGAGAAGGAAAGAAGCGACTCACATTCTGTCATCACCTAAGATCGGTGGAGGGAGGAGGGAAGGATGAAATCACCCGAAGGCAAACCGCTGTCTAGGGCTGTCCCTGGCGTCACCCCAGCTGCAGGCTGCCCAACCAGGAGCTGAAAGGGCAAAAGTTGCTCTTTTGAAACTTAAAGGTAATCACCCTTCCCCGAGGAGCTGTGAATGTGATTTTTGTTCCACCCACCCTGGACTCGAGGCGCTGGAAGGGCTGCAGCTGCACGGCGGTTAGGCCACAGCCCCCAAGCACATTTCAAGAAAGAAGGAAGTTCTGTTCTTCAGGCCTGTGGCACGGACGCTAGTCGACACAAGCCACTTCCCCTTCCTAGTTCTCTTTTGGCTGAGAAGTCACCCAAGGGAGACAGTAAAAATGGGGTGGGCACGGCACTGGTTAGGGTGGAGGGTCTGCTTCTACCTCCCATCTCAAATGTCAAATGACTATGCTGGTCCCAGCACAGGATCCGCAGAGCTCCTTCCGGTAAAATCAGAATAATAATACCTAAGTGTTCCAACTCAGAAAACTGTAACTAGCATTCACGAAAGGGTAGGTTTTTTCAGGGTGCTGGGATCCTGAGGTATAATTTTGATTAAAATGGAAACCTCAAGGGTGATGATCCAAGGTACACAATTTATCTACTGCCTAGGGGTTTTGAGTTTGGTGTCACTGGACCCCATCCCCGTCCCCGCCACCCCTTCCACTGTACCTCGTTCACCACCTCCAGCCCCCCAACCCTTCCTTCTCCAGAAGACCCAAGCTACCCTCCGTCTTTACCAGCGTCAGTGAACATTCTGACACACTGAATACCCTTCCTGATCTTCAGCCACATTTCTCTTGCGCATCTCCAGCCCGACATTCCCTGCTCACTCGCTGACGGACAGAGAACCACAACCGCCAGGGCCCGCTGACAATCGACACAACCTGGGGGTAACTGCAGCCTCCTGTTCAATAATCCCCTCGTTCTCCCCCGTACTGGATTTTCCAAAACAGTCATTTTACACCGTTTCTCTTACGTCTTTGATTTCACCCAGACTTCTCAGAAACATACTGCCTCCTGAGAAGTCCAAGGGCATCTGTGACCGAGTGTCTACCTCCCTCATTAGACCGAGACTCACTCTGGTGTTACTTCCTGCTAAAGGCCCCACTGTCTCGAATGAAGCATCTTTCCATCCGTTGACATGTGCTCCTCCTCAGCCACTCCTTTCGTCCCTTCGAGGATCCTGAGCTTCACCTTCCTTGCACTATCTTTTTTTGCTCCATCTTCTTACCTTTGTCTCAAAAAAAAAAGCGCTGCATCTAAGATCTCTTTCCTTTCATGCCGTGACTTCCCAGAGAGGACAGTATCCACGCATAGCCCCACACAGAAACCTACGCGATCCCTCTCCCGACCTTCCCCATCCTTCTGAAATGCTCCCAGGTCCTCCAGTCATCAAATCTGATGGCTTTTCTTGGCCTGCAGCCTGCTTGACTCTTCTGAGGCACCTCAGACTCAGAGCGATCAAAACTGAACTGACCACCCCTCTCCCTGTCCACTCCCACCTGCTGACTGCTTCCCCAGTCCTCCCAGTTAGGCCCAAAGCTCCCAGTTGTCACTGCCCCAATGGAGTTATTAAGTCCCCTTCCTCTCACCATGGTCACGTCTGTGTCACCTGGTTCCTCCCTCTCTGTTGCCATGACAGCATCCTGTCCAGGCTCCACAGATTCCCTGACATGTGACACCAGGCTCCTGGCCACCTTCCCTGTTGCTGAAATACCTTCACAGACCCTCTGCTGTCTAAGAAATAGAACTCGAATATTTTAGCCTGAGAAGTAAGTCTTCTAGGAACCGGCCCCAGTCTTCATTTCTAAGCCTGCTAATCTTCCCCACTTCCTTCATTTCCTATATTTCACATTTCCTCTGAACTCTGGGAGAACTCAGAGCTCCCAGGGCCCGCCCTGCATGTTCTCACCTCCACGCCAGAAACAGGCCAGTGTGTCTACTTGTCTTTACTTACTGAAATCGGATTATTTTTTTTGTTCAAGACTTGGAAAAGATGCCATTTTTTTCCTATCTCCATAGTTGCAAGTTATTCATTCCTCCCCTGAACCTCCAGAGTTCAAATATGCTCATCTCTTTCTTGCTTACTCTTATCCCATGCTCTTTTATATTATAGTTACCTGTGTATATATTTACCTCATTATCCCTATTAGATTTCAAGTTCCTGGGGGCAGTGATAACAACTGTAGTAACCACCACCACCGTAGCGAGCTCCGACCACAGTCCAGGTCTGTGCAAAGCACGTGTTCTCACGGTCTCAGCAACCCTATGAGGACTGTCTCCATTTTCAGGGGAGGTTAAGTAATGTGCCCAAGGCCAACATGTAGCAAGTGGTACAGCTAGAAATTGAATCAAGGCTTGCTGACTTCAAAAGCCATGCTCTTAACTAGTATATATTCCTATCTAGACTTGACCAATAACCACTAACTAAAACACGCTTTCCCTAGGTCCTCGGAGGTGGATGGTTTACTGAGCCAGGCTCCCCAGAGCTGCTTGATCAACACATACATTTATGTGAGAGAAGAAACAGATAGCTCAGACTCTAACTCTTTAAGGATACTTTCGAAAACAGAACAAAGTTTTTATGCCTCAAGGTTAAACAGAACATCAAATGCAAAGTGACAGGAAAAACCTAATTCACCTGGATTAGGTAACGGCCTGATTTTGCCTCTTTCCTTGGAACTGCTGATGTCAGTAAGGCAACGAGTCAAGGCCATCCTAAAAGCCTTAGATAATTTAAACCATGTTCAGAGAGAGTCTCCAAATTTCTAATTTCTGAGGCTCTGACATCAGCCCTGGGAAAACAGGCTAATTTTACTCTGTTGATAGTCAGAACCAATGTAAACGTGGGGTCGTATCTTATCTATGAACAGGCAAATAATGTATGGCACACATAGGTCTCGGTGTAAAGAAAAGTGGTGGGGTTTGATCTCTACACGTAAGCATCTAAGGGCTGTAATCCTCCGAGAGGAATGTCATTATACAGCTCAAATCCCATGACAACAAACACCGTTACAACAGAGATGTCTGTATAACAAAAACCCTTTCAAGCTTTGGCTGACAGCCCACGTACTTCAAGCAATATTTGATGTGAGACTTGGAGTTCACAGTAATGGGAATTGACCTATATTTCCAAAGGTAAGATTTGAATGATTCCATCTGTAACTTCCATCCCACGATACCATGAGTTGCAGTGATGTACAATCTTGAGCCAGGGGTATAAAAACTAAGGACAAAGACAGAAGCAAAATCAACCCTGTTCTTGAAGGGTGAAATTCCTTCCTTTCACTTGGGGAACCCTTAGGGAAAGGAGAAGGCCTCTGACCCAACCCTGAAATAAAGCAGACCAGGGCAGGTTTTGGCCTCATCTCCCTGAGAGGCGAGATGGAGTAGCCCATGAAGACAGATGAACTGGGCTCAAATTTCTACTCTGCCGCTTACTAGCTGGGTGAACTGAGCTATCTCTCTCAACTTTTTGTGATCCTCAGTTTTCTCATCTGCAAAACGATACTAATACCATCTACTTTTAGAATTCCAGCAAGAATTAAATGAGATAACTACGCAATGCTCCTAACGTAGAGCCTGGTGCGCAGCATGGGCTCCAAAAAAGTAAATTCCCTCCCAAGGCCTCCCTTTCCCTCCAAGACTCTGAGCTGATGCAGACTGTTTAAATGAAGTTAGATATAAGACCTAGTGAATGGAGTTAAAATACAGAGTCACAAATACGGCCTGGTAAAGATACTGATCAGAGGGAACACCGGGGAAAAGAGAGCAAATGGTAGAAGAACTAGGCCAGGCATAAGCATTTACTTGACTTAGAGAAAGGTCTTTTTGGCTAAAGTAGGACACGTGTAACCAAAAGCTAAAATGCACGTAACAAGGCATCGTAACAATAAATGAGCTTTGATCATTATGTCGGAGGTCATTTTGAAAAATGCTGAATAAACTGAAATCTGCAGGCACGTTTTCCGAGTCAAGGATGAACTGTGGTTACTGCTCTCAAGCCCTGGTTTACTGCCTCCGGCCTAGTGTTCTGTGGGTGCCATTCTAGATGGTGGGAAGGCCCTTCTTTGCTAACTCCTGAGCTTCAGCCCATTCATTATCCTGCCTTTGGATACGGTGAAAGTATTAAAACCAATTCTAGTCTTCTCCATCTGGGAACCACGTAGGTAAAGAGTTAAGGAATATGATCAATGAAGAGTCCCAGCATTGCCCTAATTTGTGATGTTTTTAATCCTCTTGATTTTTAAATATCTAAGTTTCCATTTTTTTAATTATGGGACAATCAAGTATGTGATGACAAAATTCTTAAATATATTCTTCTGAAAACACTCTTGGTGCTACATGATAGGTTTTGAGATAGAAAAGGAGAGTCCTATAAACACAGGCATGTCTGTTCACCTTTACAAAATAGATATGATCTAGGGGTTTTAAAATTTCTTAAAAGGTTCCAAAAAGTCCTATCAGACCTCAGTAACTACAAGGAACAAGAAATGGACCAACGTTTCTCAGAGTCAGAGAACATCAGAGCTTTAACAATGACTTAGTCCTAGCCCTTCACCTTGACAGTAAAGAAGAGGCTCAGAGAGTAGTACGCGCTGATCTTCACACGCTCAACTAAAGTGTGTGTACAAGCCGAACAATGAGCTTGCAGGAGCTCTTGGTGAGAGGCAACAGAGAAATAAAATAACAGGCCAGACAGAAATACCAAGGGGCAGAGAAACAGCAACTGTGAGACCCACAAAGAGATGGAGGAGCCCTGGGTACGAAATCCAAGAGATCAAGACCGGAGAAAGAACAAAATTACTAAAGCGAGGTTAAAACATGGACAGAGACCAAATGGTAGCAGCAGAGGAGATATCTTAACTGAAGTCTACAAAGGGCTTACAAAGGGTGACTCCAATACCCAGAAGCTTCAACCTGGACAGAGGTTTCCGGCCTCTCTTTTAATAACTGTACCCACCCCTGCAGAATCATTCTCCTCTTAAAATGGAGGCAGTCACAGCCCCCAGATTGTACGCGCGAATCTTACCACTGCTAAGGGCGTAAACCAGAGGCATCTTTGAAGGTGTGCTAACTATTTCAGGCCACTAGGGTGCTACTTCCCGCCCCCAAAGGCACACTTCACTTAATGATCTCCACTTAGACCCCAAGAATTAATGTCCCTCCTAAAAGTGTACCCTTTATTCCTCACACCAGTGATTATCACTGTTTATAAGGTACTTCAAGATCCCCACAGCCTATGGAAAAGTGAAATGCAGCTGTAATTACACGGGCAGTAACAGAAAGGTAGGGGTAGAAAGAGCTCGGTTCCTCAGAGAGGCAAGCCACTGCCTAGAAAGTGACCTCAGGGAGGAATCACGCGCCCGGACGGAGGCGCGGCCGCGCCGCCCCCTGCTCCGCTTCTACCTCCCCGCATCCCAGGCCATCTGGTCCACCTGTCCGGGAAGCAGGCGGGCGGGGGGTCGCGGGGAGGGGCCGGCTGGCCGCGGGGCACAGGGGTAGCGGGCGGCTCTCCCTCGCCCTCCTCCCTCCCGCGATTCCCGGGACGCCCAGGCGCCCTGCGCGCCCCTGACCGCGCGCGCGCGCCCCACTATCTGTACCTTTACTCTGGGGAGGGTTCTGACTCCGGTCCCGGAGGACGTTGATCTGGTAGACAGCTCCGTAAGGCTCAAAAAGTTCTTTCAGCTCCTTTTCCGACCAGGACCGGGGGATCTGTCCGACAAACATCTTAATGGCATCTGGGTCTGGTTGGTCTGAGTGATCCAAAGCGCCGTTCATCTTGTTGGCTGTGCCGTTACTGTCAAAAAGGGAAGCGGGAGCCAGAGTTAGGGCTGCAGGGTGAGGGACAGGAAGACAGAAAATCGGGGGTGGGGGCGGGGAGGCGGAAGAGGAGCACGGGGCAAAGTGCCTAATGAGTCGTGGAAACGTGATGAACTAAAACAAAGCACAGGCACCATTAGGTTGCTCCTCAGCGGCAGCGGCGAGAGCTCTCACTGCAGGCTGCTGTTCAGTATCGCCGCCCGACCCCGGGCGGCGCCCTGCCGGCTGTCACCCGGGGCGTGGACATCTTGAAACCCGGCTCGGGAGGCAGCTGCAAGTTAAGAGCAGGTCTCGCTTGGCTAGGCTGCCATCAAAGCATCCACAGCGTTATCAGCCCCCACACTGGCTCTCGCGTGGAAAGAAAGGCGGGGCTGGATTTCTGCTGGCTTTCCCACCCTTCCACCCCTTTGGGTAGGTTTTTGGAAGAGAGGAGAGAGGTGGTAATAATAAAGTCACATGAAAAGAAAATGAAACACTCGGCAGTCCGTCAGATGACTAATGCAAGAGGCCGGTGATGAATTTGCAGAGCGCGCGAGGCATCCATGTGTGCATCAAATTAGTATGTTGTTGCTGCTCAGAAGGGAAAGTGCTCCAGCAATGCGGCTGGGTGCAGCCGATTGGCTGCCCACGCTGGAGAAAAGGGCCCGGGCGGGGAGGGGGCTCCCATTTAAAAAGCACGTTGTTTATGGGACCCGGGCACAAAGGGTTTAATTCAGAGAGGCAAAGGCGATCTCAGAATTGCCTGCTTTGTGCCGGGAGGAAAAAAGGAAAAAAGCAGTCCCAGAAAGTTGAGTTCCCGCTAAAGGACACTGAATATTTCAAATCTTTCACACTCCGTAAATTGCTCTCTGTATATCTGACATCCAGATGTTGCACTTGAGTTCTAAACAACCATACGTTTGGGAGAGAAAAGAGGAAAGTCTGCCTTTTCTTCTCCTAGCTTCGGTAAATATTTGGGGCCGATACAAAGGGCAAGACCATAAGCTTTTACATATCAATCCTCCTTAATGCTGTTTCCCAAAACCCTTATTTGAAAGAGACAATGCTTGTTTAGAACGTGCAATTCCAGTCACCACCATGTAAAAGGATGATGAAAGTGTTTATGTTTTACTTGGATTCCGCCCCCACCCCATCTGAGCTGCAGTATATAGTAAAGCAAAACCACACACCCTGTCTCCCCCGCATACCCCCTCCCCATGCACCCTAAACCCACCTACTCTGCCCAGCGAAAGGCTGAATGCCCTAAGCAGCATCCATCAGCAGTACTGTGCTCTGGACTCCCAGCCTGTGAAAATACGGTAAAATGCACTTAAACTCGGCAGACGTAGAACCTACAGAGCCTTGTCCACGACTGTCCCTCAATCCCCAGCCTCCAGCCCAGAAGGCAGAAAGAAAGGGCCACACGGACTAAAACTTCACTGCAGATGGTCACTTCACTGTAGCCTCAGGGTAACAGTAAGAAGGTTTTCAAAGATCTTAAGTAGGCTTCCTTATTTCAATCAAAACCCATCAGAGCACCTTAAATATGCTGTGTA
>NW_020185322.1:1882962-1952446 GCF_003031525.2 Neophocaena asiaeorientalis asiaeorientalis
GGAAGACACAAATGGCTAACAAACAAACAAACAATAAAACCTATGGAAAGGAGAAATCCTGAATTCAATTTAATCCCGAGAGGAAAATGATGGCAAATACTCTTCACTAGGTCCTGGCTTCAATTTCTCCTTCTTATCCCCCTATCCACCACTGTTTTTTAATCCTTGAGATAAGCAATCAGACTAACTTGAAGCGCTTCCAGAGCTTTCTCTAATCAACCTTATTGTCATAAAAAATGTTCTACAGTGCTGAGCATAAAATCTTCCCCCAACAACTTAGGTGTAATGCAATGCCTGCTTAGATTAGAGCGCGAGCATCTAATCTCAGTCCTGTGCACCTCTACTGCTTTTCAAATCGCCCTCTGGGAATTCAGTAAACACTTTAACCCGTGGAGCCCCCGGCTCGGGCAGGGCGGAGGTGGCAAAGGCCCACGCAGAACAGAATGTAGCCTTCACAGCTCGCTGACAGTGTGGCAAGACTTATTTCTGGGACAGGAAAGGCTTGTGGTTACCGCTGTTGACAAGCAGCTAGAACGAAAAGAGGAAGGCGTTGCCACAGGTCCCAGCTAACAGAGAACGGAAGTTCAAGAAATGGGGCTCCTGCATCTCGTCTGCACAAAGCGCGGTTAAGACAACTGAGGGGTCGGGCAGCAGCACACTGGTCCGGATATCTAGAGCAAGCATTCATGGGTCTCCAAACGAGGGGCCGTTTTTACTTTCTCAAAAAAATACACCCTCACCCAGGTGCATAAAGGAAGGGACGCTGCAAAGAGGGTTTACGCCCTTTGGTCTTTATGTTGGTATGTGTTTATAATCCCCATCCCCCCGCCAGCCATCCTTCACAGGTGCCTTTAGATCTCTTGTACCCTGAGGCAGAGGCGTGTTGGGGCTCAGGGTCTGAATCCTGGCACTACCGCTTCCTAACTGTGCTGCCCTGGGCCTCAGACTCTTCATCTGTAAAATGGTAACAAACTCCACCTCATATAGTCATGTGCTTAGCGCAGGACGTGGCCCCGGGTAAGTGTCTAATAAGTGTTAGCTGTTTCCGCTGTTCATCTTTTCTGTGCACCTGTGATGCACTAGAAATGAATGAACATCACAAGTCTACTTTTCAATCCAATTTTTTTTCACAGTATGGACTCAAACACAATTCATATCCTAAGTAATAATAATAATAACAGGCATCTTTCAGCGAGCACTTATATGCCAGATACCATGCTAGGTGCTTTAAATACATTATTTCTAATCCTTATAACGTCTCTATGAGAAAGTATTATTTTCCAGATGCAAACGTCTAAGAAATAAATTCCTTTTCTAAGATCAGGCTTATACACTGTAGAAGGAGAATTCGAACCTGGGCCCAGTGGGCTCCAGAGCACAGAACATTTCTAAACCATCAGGTGGCCACGTATTGTATCAGGTCTGCTTTGGGCTGAGAGTGAACAGCTTATGGTAAATCTACGAGAAGTCAAGGCCAAGAGCAAGACCTACTGGTTCCCTGGAATCACACTGCCAAGTAACAGGCGGCACTATTAGGAACACATATACGCATCTCTCCTCTTTCTGTGTTGGAATTAGGGTGCAAAGGACTGAACTTAAGAGTCCATGAAGGCTACCTTACAACCCACATTTTCTCCATAATCGTATAACGTGTCTCCATCTCCACTGACTGCCTCCCTCTCTATTCCCACCGGATCACATCGATGAGCACCTCTCATCCGTATCTGCATCCTTTCCCAACTACCTGCCCATTTTGCAAACAAATGTTCCGAAGATTTGCATCAAATGCTAAGAGCATGCAGCCCCTTCCCTTAAGTAAATCCAACTATGTCTAGCTGTTACACAAATTCAAAATAACACATCTGGGACTTCCCTGGTGGTCCAATGGTTAAGATTCCACGCTCCCAATGCAGGGGGCCCGGGTTTGATCCCTGGTCAAGGAACTAGATCATCCCACATGCTGCAACTAAAAGAGCCTGCATGGCACAACAGAGACCCGGGGCAGCCAAATCAACAACAGCAGCAGCACATCTTCCAGATCAAAGCATCAGTGGTCCTACCCCACTGATGACCCCTGTGCTGCTGAATCCCACGCTCTGGACGCTGACGGTATCGCAGCAGCCTGGGTGACTCTGTTCTCATGTGTGAGAGCTCCTCCTCCTTTGGACTCCCAACTTTCTTCCCAGCTGATACTCATTTCTACCAGAGACTTACTGACTTCTTTTGTCCTCATGGGGCTCCAAGTGCTGACACTTCTAAGGAAGCCAGAAATCATGTGTCTAACAGTTAAACCTTTTGGAGGTACTTGCCAGAGGCCACAGCAAACCAATTCGATCTACACAGGGGCGTAATTATGGGAACAGATACCCTAACTCTCAGTAAGATCTTCTATTTACTGGAATCTGATCTCGGGCTTAGAAAATTAGACTAGTTCCCTTCCCCACACTCCCTAGCCATCCTCAGCCTCCAGGACAGTGCAGGAATTAGGTTCAAATTCAAATATTTATTGAGAGCCTACTCTCTGCCAGAAAACTTTGCCAGGTACAGGACACACAGCATCACAACAGCTCCAAGAAGATGGAATTATTATCCCTGTTTTGGAAATGAAGCAATCGAGAGTCATAGAGGTAAAGTGACTTCTTCAATGTCACACCCCTAAGAAGAGGTGTCTGCAGAATCCGGACACAGTATGAAATAACGGCCAATGGTTACTGTTTAATATCCCATGAACTGGGTTTCTCTAGGGTGATGTTTCCCTCGGACTCAGTGGCCACTGGCAGGCCCGAGACACAAGCCATACCTCTCTGCTGGCACCTCACCTACAAACTACAATACTATCCTGGACGCCAATTCCGCTTTTGCTCTTGGCCAAGTGCCAACTATCAGGCTCCTCCAGGACAGATACCATATGGAATTGGACCACGAGTTAGAGAGCACTAAGCCAGCGGGCACTGGTGGTATTAGTCTCAGAGCCAAGACGAAAACATAATGATGTTGGGGGAGAAAAATGATGGTGCTTACTCTTTGCTTCCAGCACTGGCACTGACCTACTTCCCTACTCTATTTTCGAGTAAAGAGAACTAGACCAACAGAGGATATGCAAAATCTTCTGAGGTTCCTCTAAGCAGGAAAATATTACAGAAATTACAATAATTGATTCAATGTATTCTTATTATTGTTATTATTTCCAGGACACAAGCTTTTATGAGGTCCAGTGAATGCAGGTTTCTTTTTGGAGAATGCAAACAAAAGAATTGATATTTCTATTCTTTTATCTTGCTCTCATTGGACAGCAACCTTCTGCATTACATCTCCATCTCCCTTATCTATACAAAAGGAAGAATAACAAACTTACAAAATGGGTATGAGAAATACCAAGTGGCTCTAAATAATTTTATAAAAGTTGAAAAAAAGGACATAAAATGCCACCTTCAGAAGGTATACAAACCTGAAAACATCACAAAAAGATGCCTTGTCTTGGAAAAATTTTGAATAAAAGATAGCTAATCTCCTTGGTAGTTACAAATAATCTTATTACTCCTATAGTTTTCAACCCATCTTACTTTGGTCCTTGGAATGTCCTGCGTCAGTACTGCCAACCGTGTGCAATGACTGGAATGTTCTATAACCCGCGCAATCCAACCAGGGAGCCACAAGTTATATGTGGCTACTACACACTCGAAGTGAAGTTAGGGCAACTGAGAAACGGAATTTTAAGTTTTACTTTACTTGAATTAATTTAAACTTAAATAGCTCTAAATGCAAATATAAGTAGTTTGTTTGTTTGTTTTAAAGACAAATAGGAGTTGAGATTCACCAAAACATTTCCTCAGATAGTTGTGTTGGGAAAATAGAAATGAAGGGCCAGGAAAATGACACCAATGCTCGAGTCACCCGAGAGCTAGTCAGTGGGCAGTGGGCTGGCTGGCCTGGGTTCTCGTCTTGGTTCAGCATTCAATTAACTGTGGGATCCCAGGCTAATCATGTAATCACTCTGTACCTCAGTTTCCTCACTTGTAAAACAGAGACACAACAGTTCCCACCTGGTGGTTAGTTTCTCTAATTCTGCGAGTGGCTGAGTGGCTGGTCGCTCAGGGCTTCTGCCAGAGAGAATCCTCTCTCTCTCAGTTCGCGCCAATTCTTCCTAGTATCTCAACTGCAGTCAGCAGACAGGCCACTCTTTCAAAGGGCCCAGGGACCATTTTTTTAATATCCCTTGTACTTAAGTAATAGCCCATGAAGAAACAGGTTTTGTGTGGCGATCGCAGGAAACTCTCCAAGGCTGAGCTGCCTGAGGCACGAGCAGGAAGAACCTGGCGATGGGCCTGGTGGCGGGCAACGGGATGGTGTGAAATTCAGTAACGTTAACAGCCTTCTACGCTGTCCCTGTTGTTGTTGCTTACTATTTAAGAACAGAATTCTCTCCTCGACGGATTGGCAACGTGGTGCGAGGGGTACAGCATCAGCTCTTTGTCACTCCACTACTCGCTGGGGATCAGAGAGGGGCCCCGCTCCAGAGCTGCAACCTTCCACTCTAAACCTAACCCTCTCCATTTAAGAAGAGGCATTGGCTGTCATCCGACCTCGAGCTCCGGGAACTGCAGCTCCCTTTGAAAACACACCACTTCGGGGTCACCACGAAGAACACCTCTATCTCCTGTGCCTGCCTTTCAACACAGCACCTCTGCACTGCGCCGATACAGGTGCATCTCCATCGGCGGGATCCTGGTGTTAGATTCTGGGAGACCTAACGAAACCCTCCGGATATCAGTTTACTCAGCAATCAGAGGATGAAACCAAGGCCATTCCTGTATTTACCTGGAAGGTATGGATATAATTTCTCACGTGCAGCCAAAGTTTTGTGAGTCATGTCTCCACCAGTAGAGGTTATAGAATGGTAACAGGACGGGGCCCTCAAACTTGGAGGTGAGACTTCTGCAGATCAGCTGGTGAATTCACAGAAGATTAAATAGATCTAATAATACCCTAAGTCGCTGAAGGAGGCAAAGCCTTTCTCCAAATGGTCAAATTGTCAATAAGTTAGTTTGTGCTCCTCTGAAGAAAAGTTCAAGCTTCCCGTAAGTACGCACACATGTAACATCTTCATCCCTGGGCTTTGACAAAACTTGAAATGAAATAAAGTTTATTAAGAATGGATAGCACATCGATTTCATTCGCAGATGACTAGGAAAGCACGCATTTGTGATGGGCCTTCCACTGGATGGCTGGAGTTAACGCAGGATTGCATTTGGATGCAGGTCTAAAAGTTATCCATTCGATTACCGGGGTAAAATGTAACCCTGATTCGTAGGAAATCATTCCTTCAGAAAATGCCTCACAACACGGGTGTCTGGACTCACCAAGGGGAAACATTAGCTTATCTCAACCTGACTGCGAGTAAAAAGCAAAAAGCTAGAAAACCCCCCCAAAGTAATAAATATGGAGGCATCCAGGGGGTACCTGAAGGCTGAACACACACAGCCCTCGCTGGGAAGGCAGTGAGGCATCAGCTCCGGACAGCCCCCGCCCAGGGAACTCATTTCCTTCTGTGATTTATCAGAAATCGTTCCGTGGACTGCAGAGCAGAAGGTATTTGTATGGGAGAGTTCTTTAGATGAACTTTTAGAAATGGCAACAGGGAAATAATCATCACGCAGAAGATTTATATCAGCCTTCACCTTTTACAAGTGCTGCTGGAGCACACGTTAATTAATCCTCCCACTCCAAGGGCCGCGGTCAGCGCTTCTGCCCCCACTGCACAGATGAGCCAGCGGTGGCCGGAGTGGGGGGTGCACTCGCTCGGGGCGCACACCCCTTCTAGGTGCCCCCAGGCTGCTTCCCCTGCCCACCGCTAAATGCTGCAGAATTCACCTGTTTGCTTGCACAAGCACTTGCAACTGGCCCTTCTGGATGATGGAGAAGACAGTGGCTTGGCCTCCGTTAAGTAACTGAACCCGTGAATCATTATGAAATGAAGACGGGTGTGAGGGACAACTCAATACTGGCCCAAACTTCCCAAACCGAACACTAATTTTTACCTAAAATGTCTCTCCCCTATTGACGTTCCAGCAGCGAGTGATGAAAACGAGGGATGTATATTGAGAGTGACGACACAGCTCCTGGTACCCTGCACCTGGGCTTTAGCAACTGTGCTTTTCAAGGCAGATAACTCCTGCTTCTACCGCTGCCTACAATATTTTGCCTCGAGTTACTTATGCAAGAAAAAGAAAGCAATCAGGGTGGATTCACAACACTCTCCATCCACTGAAGAAATACTGGTAGTGAAAGTGGGTGGTTCACCTTTGTGGGATTTCAACCCCTACTCCTGCCCCTGCCCCGCCCCCAAAGGTTATTTGCACACAAAGCCCTTTTCTTACTCAGGTATTGAGGACCTGTCTTTTGTCAGGCACGGTGCTGTTTTTTTTAATAAACATTTTAAAATTTAATTTATTATTATTTTTTTGGTGGGGGGAGCTGCGTTGGGTCTTCATTGCTACGCGTGGCTTTCTCTAGCTGCGGCGAGCAGGGGCTACTCTTCATTGCGGTGCACGGGCTTCTCATCGCAGTGGCTTCTCTTGTTGCGGAGCACGGGCTCTAGGCACGTGGGTTTCAGTAGTTGCAGCACGTGGGCTCAGTAGTTGTGGCTCATGGGCTCTAGAGCGCAGGCTCAGTAGTTGTGACACACGGGCTTAGTTGCTCCAGGGCATGTGGGATCTTCCCGGACCAGGGCTCGAACCCATGTCCCCTGAATTGGCAGGTGGATTCTTAACCACTGTGCCGCCAGGGAAGTCCCATGGGGCCGGGTTTGAAGGAGAGAGAGTTGAAACATATGTAATTTATGCCCTTAAGCCACTAGTAGCCACTGATCAGAGTCAGCCATACGTACAATATGGAATCAAACCACAGAACACTAAGGCCCAGAAGAGAGCAGTATACACGGGCCCGCCGTCAGCCAGCCAGAAGGGATACACCTGGCCATGGGGACTGGCGTTCAGCATCGTGAACCATGCTACATCCTCGTGGTCCAATTTGCCCGTGGCCACAGAACGATAAGCTATCCCTGAGTCAGCAGTGAGACTGAACGGAAACCACTGCAGCAAGGGAGCTGGGCCTGGAGAGAAAGTGGCCACAGGTGTCTCCCATCCCGTGGAGCATACATTAGAGACAGGGGACCTGAGCCACCTGGAGAAGAGTGCCACGTGGACCCATGGCTGGATGGCCGTCACCCGCACTGCTGACCCTTGAGCTCGGGGGACAGCCCAGGGTCCCACCTCTGCTCCCAAGGCCATCAACTGGAAGCCCATTCCGTCCATGAAGCCCTTCCAGGTCCTCTTTTCACCCTGGCCTCTGGACTATCTCCTCTGCTGTCACCCCCCTCCAGCATTCCTGTCACTCACTATCATTCTCCTTGGTCTCGTCTGATCAACCCTCCCATCTGACCCTCTCCAGCGACAGCTGGCAGAAGGCTCTGGCACCACCTGGATCTCAGCACCTTTACAAATAACCTCTTCCCGTCTCCCTTTCCTCCAGCTGGGTTTCACGTTCAACTTCCCTGTTTTTCTTACTGCCTCAAACTGCCCCCTGCTCCACCCCGGATCCAAGACCAGGAATAATGTCTTACACAGAACACGCACATGACAGAGTGATTGCTGGCCCGCACCCCACCCCTCCTCTGACTGTTGAACCTACGGAAACTGTCATTAACTGAGCCCCCAATTCGGCACATGGTGAGACTGTGAAATTCCTGAGGACAGGGATGTCTTAATCATTCCCTCAATGCGCATTTCGGAGGTGACCCCACCATTCAGGCATTATTCAAGGTGCTGGGGATAAAACACTGAATCAAATCAGGTAAAACTGCCTTTATGGAGCTGCTGTTCTAGAGCAAGGCATAAAACGAGCAAACTAAGTAAATCTTCTAAGAGATTGGAAAGAGATCATTTCAATGGAGAAAAAATAAAGCAGGAAAGGGACATGGGAAGGGTTGGATGCCAGGGCACAATTCTAAATAAGGCATTCAGAGAAGGCCAGCACGGTGCCTTGAATTCAGTCTCAGTATAACCTCAATGCATATTTTCTGAACGAAGAGATTTAATTCAGCGAGAAGTCTTAAAAGTTGTCAACGTTCAATCACACACTACACAATCCGTCACTACGATCATAAAGAACCACGTTATCCCACCTGGAACTGTTGTATTGAATCTGGGGGTCAATACACCTATAACCAACGAGTTACTGAGTCAGGCCTGTTTTCCCTGAAACGCCCACTGGGTCCACTTGTCCTGGTGCAGGCACTGTCCTAACTCTGACTACTCTGATGATAACATCGTTGCAAAACCGTTCAGGGGGCTCTCCTACTTTGGACCAAAGGACCAAGATTTCACTGACCTTTGTGCTGCCCTCGGATTCACAACTCTATCTGTCCTCCCGTTAAATATTGATCATCTGTCCATTCATTATTCATTTCATCATTTATCAATGGCAAAATTTAATCTCAGGCTGCTCTTTCCTCAACCTGCCTCTGGCCTACCTTCCTCAGTCATAAATGATGCGTAATCAAGGAATACAACTTAAACTGAATGCCAGTCTCAGGGATGCAGCCAGCAGTAGAAGGGTGGAAGATAAATGCAGAGGAGATCAGTAATGCTGCTGTTTCCTTCCACTCACCTGGAAAATCAAAAGCTGACAGTTAGTAAGAACTAACTATGTCATATTAATGACCATAGTTTAGATCAGAAAACAGAATCCATTTGTGAACACAGATGTGTATTTCTGTGCACTTGCCATTTATGAGGTTCAGATGTATTTCTTTTTTTCTGATAATGCCTTCAACTCATGATTGTGAAATGCCAAGAACAGCATACCAAAAAAAAAAAATTAGGACTTCCCTGGTGATCCAGTGGTTAAGACTCCGTGCTTGCAATGCATGGGGCGTGGGTCTAAGATCCTGCATGCTGCGCGGTGTGGCCACAAAGAAAAAACATAATAATAAAAGTTTGTTTTTTTTTTTTTTTAAAAAAAGGACACCAGAGCAGTCAAAACGTATTTCACAAAGTTTCTGGCCTGATGTTTATGCCCCTTAAGCCCTTTGGGGGAGCTTCCCAATCCTTTACTCAAAGATTTCTTGTTTTACGTTGGTAGGTCGCTGGGGCTGACTTACATTCTCCAGGAGTTCCCAAGGACAGCCACCCAGCAGAATCATTAATTTGTGTAACGACTATCATGTCTCATCTACAGGGTCACATTATGCTGAACAAATTCTGTTTAAGAACGCAAGGAAGTATATAATGTATTGTCAGGAAGAATTCTTTCCAAATAAGAACGAAGAGAATCACTGCCCTTAAGGATCAGCTTTCAACTCTACTACAAACTTACCTAATCAGACTGACACCCCTACCTGGGGGGGCTCCAGGTAGCTGAGATTTTACTTTCTCATTCTAACACGGCTGTGAGCATCAAAACTCAAAATCTGTGGACCATCTAATTTGCCGTCGTCACAGGCAGCAACCGATTTTGCTGAGATGCTTCGACTTTGTGGGGGGGTATTAATTTTTATTAAGTATTCTGCTCGATTTTTTTTTTTTTTTTTTTTTTTTTTTGCGGTACGCGGGCCTCTCACTGCTGTGGCCTCTCCCGTTGCGGAGCACAGGCTCCGGGTGCGCAGGCTCAGCGGCCATGGCTCACGGGCCCAGCCGCTCTGCGGCATGCGGGATCTTCCCGGACCGGGGCACGAACCCGTGTCCCCTGCATCGGCAGGCGGACTCTCAACCACTGCGCCACCAGGGAAGCCCTCTGCTCGATTTTTATCTGCCTGTTTTTTGGCTGGGAGAAGTGAGAGAGGTGGGTGAGGACTGGGGCAGAGATGAGTCGTTTCTCTTGTGGGAGTTGGCTTTTCCAAAGTAAATTATGTTTGTTCCCTGATCAAGCAGCCAACTTTAATTCTTTCTCTTCAAGACATCACAAAACATGACGCTTGAGGTTTGAAAATGAGAAATAAAGGGCCCATATAATAGATGATTGTGTTATCATTCACGGGACTAACCATGAATTTTTTAGATCTTTCTGTCCCAACATAAGAAAAGGTGCTGACAGGTTTTAGAGGGATTGCACTAAACTCCTAGATAGCAGTCCAAAACATGTGCCTCTCTGATAGTCTGCTTAAAGCAATGGAAAAAGAACTTTGCCAAGTGTGTGTAATTACTTGAAGATGACCTCCAGAATTGTATGCATGTCAGCTCTTTGTGTGTTTCCCTAGGAGCAAACATGCTGGCTTGTCATGCTACAAAACTCCATTTCAAAAGACAAAGTCCAAATGACATTCCACTATGCTAGTTTTTAAATCTCGAAATCACTTCTTAAGATGAAATCAATACCAAAGACCACATTCTGATTCGGAAATCTATAGGCCTTCTCTCTCTCTCTCTCAGCATGTCATAAATTCCATTTAGCATCTTAAATCACCAATTAAAATAGGCTTTGACATTTAATTTGCTTATTCCCTAAAAAAACACACCATCAGCTCTAACACCCTAAACAAATAAGAATAGAAATAGGATTATGTGCAAAATTATAAAGGCTGTTATTCCACGAGGCTGAATATCATATCAAAAGTCCCCATAGCTGATTTTTTTTAAAAGCCATTTCTTCATTTTTTGACACTACATCTGGCACAATGAATACAGATGATCATTTGTTTATATATCTATCTAACTGCCTCTCCCAAACACAGCCAGATGGAGTCTTTCAGAATCAAATTAATTTCAGATTAATTCACTCTGGACCCACTCCAGTTCCATGACTCCTTGCTTTGAAGCACCAACCAAACTGATGGGAAGTCATGAACTGAAAAGAGCACAGGTTCCTCGATATCAAGGGGGAAAACATGACACAAAGCTGGCGCTGCCTCCGTGTCCAGAAAGTGATCCATTCGGGCACCACAAGATGCCAGCCTAAGGCCTGGTCAACACTGCACGGTGTCCAAAGCATCTAGCAAGAATTTCCTCCTGGATCCAAAGAGGATCACGGTTAATATTACATCTAATATTCATAACGCCTTGAGAGGATGACAGTCAAAATGAGCAACCTAATTACTAACACGAGAACCAGGGAGGTCACGGTAAACTTGCCCGTCCCCGCGGAGCCAGGTGGGCCACTGGACTCGGGAGGGTGAATTCTCAACGCCCCAAGTGCAGAATCTCTATCTCGAGCTGTAGCTACTGAAGGAACCATCACAAAACGTAACCAGGCTCTGCTTGCTGTCAATCTCGGCGGATGCCTTTATTATCATACTTGTTTCAATTGCAATTTGGGTTTCCATGGAGACACAACAGTCAGCTCTAGAAAATTATAAGATAAATGTCAGGCGGTGATAACAGTGTTAATGAAGCTTCGCTGACAAGCAGCTCCGCGCTTCAAATAATAAGCTTATTTCTATTAGCATATGTATAACCTGTCAAAAAACCTGGGAGAGAATATTAAAAGTTAAATATCAATCTATCTACATTTAAGAGAGAGCGGGGAGAGACCCCTCTGGAGTGGCTTAAGTTTGGTGGGTCAACTTGAACAAGAAAAAAGAAAAGTAACCACTGCTTTCTTGGGAAAATGAGGCACCAGTCATGGCTCTCAATGATGCTTTAGCTGACATCCAGAAATGCCTTACTTCATCCAGCAGTGGAGAGAATTTTTTCTTAAAATGTGCTTAAAGTAATCGCTTTTGTTTCTGGAAGCTAAGAGCTCAACTCACTAAGTCTGACTGTGACAGACCGCGAGCTTCAGAGACATACGCTACAACCAACCTTATGGTAACTGGATGGATGCATCCCCCTCTCCTGCTCCCCTCCCTAGGTTGCTGGATAACTATAATTGGATTGCTAGAATTCAGAATCCAGAACTATCCTTGACTAGTCTACAGCCAAACACGTACCACTGAAACTTTACCAAGAAGTATCTGTCAGATCACAAAAACAAAAGGACAACTATGGATTTATGTAAGTTGGATGCATTCCGAGTACACAGATTAATAGTGAGATGGTGAACAACAGCACAGTTCAAGGTAAGATTCCATAAAAAGAAACGGAAGGAAAAATAAGTTTGCTTTTATTTGGAAAAGATGATTTAAGAATGGAACAAAAGTTGTAATGTTTTCTTCATGAACATCCTCAAGGACCTTGAAAAGTTAAAAGGGTAACAATTCTGCAAATCAAAAGTCTTTCCAGGAAGACACAAGAAAGATCTGTACATATAAACTTCTCCTTCACCATTCATGCTCTCTGAACAATCCCTGCCATAGTGCCCATTATTATCTGATTCATTCCACCATATTTTTGTTCATTTATTTAACCGCTGTTCATCGAGTGCCAGGCACTGTGCTCAGAACACAATGATGAGTAAGACACTGTCCGTGCCCTCACATTTCTCATTGTTTAGTAGCTCGTACAACTGAATATCCAAGGTCTTGAATAAGGTGTCACAATGTTCTCTTCTGTCCAAAGTTTGGTCCTTATTGAAGTGACTACACAACTATGCTTTTCTGGGGTAAGGCAACGCATTTTGCTACACCTCTGCATTGGGAACAGCTGGCTGCTGAAATCCTGTCTTTGTCTGGATCACTATAACAAAAATACAACATAGTGGGTGGTTTATAAACACCAGACATTTACTTTTCACGGTTCTGGAGGCTGGTAGTCCAAGATGAAAGTACTGGCAGACTCGGAGTGTGATGAGAGCCTGCCTCCTAGTTCCTAGATGGCCGCTTCTCCCTCTGGCCTCACACAATGGAAGGGGTGAGGGAGCTCTCTGGGGTCTCTTCTATAAGGGCACTAATTCCATCATGGGGGATCCACCCTCATAACCTCATCACCTCCCAAAGACCCCATCTACTTAATACCACCACCTTGGGCGACAGGTTTCAACGTATGAGTTTTGGGGGAGAAACATTCACTCCACATCACGCTCCTTAACCACTCGTAACTCCTCCCTTCTCCCAGCTCCTCTCTTCAGGAGGAAAATTAATGGCGTCAAACCCAAGGTCTAGGATATAACTGGACCATGGTGCTAGGGTAGGAACTTTTGGTGCAGCTTTTGAAGAAGCTACAGGTGCTTGTTTCCCCAGAGAGGGTTGCTTTTTCTCTTTGGAATGCTCCCTTAAGTCCACATGGCTGGTGCCGAAGGCCCTAGGGCTGCCCCCCACTCCCAGCTTTGCAGGATCTAGCATGGCAGATCCAGGAATGGCTTAAGCTAGATGCTCTGGTTTTTTTTTTTTTTTTTTTTTTTTTTTTGCAGTATGTGGGCCTCTCACTGTTGTGGCCTCTCCCATTGCGGAGCACAGGCTCCGGATGCGCAGGCTCAGTGGCCATGGCTCACAGGCCCATCTGCTCCGCAGCATGTGGGATCTTCCTGGACCGGGGCATGAACCCGTGTCCCCTGCATCGGCAGGCAGACTCTCAACAACTGCGCCACCAGGGAAGCCCAATGCTCTGGTTTTGAGAAGAAAGGCAATCCTGAGTTTCCTAAGAGCTTCCCTACATTCTTTCCTCCCTAACTGAATTCACCATGAAGATGTGAAGACCCAGGGATTCAAGTCAGGGTTTGGTCCAGACAAAACAGCCTCCGGCCTCCTTTTAGGTTAAGGCTTAGCTCACAAGGCACTAAGATCTTTCAGCTCTCTTGCGGCCAAGCCGGTTCTCTGAGTCAGGGGTCCCATACACAGTGTCCCCCGGGCATCCGTCACGGTACATCTGCAGGAGTGGTAAAGCTGATAGAGGATTCCAGAGCTCAGAAGCCTCTCTACCTCACTCCACTGCAAGGAATTAATGTATCCTTACCTCAAGGCAAAATAATGCAAAACAAGCCAAAAACTATCAACCACGACAACAAATCTCTATAATATTGTGACGTACTCTCATACTCCCTGGTTTCCCTTCCTGTTATCCCACCCATGATATGAAAAGATATGAAAGGAGAAACAATTCAAGAGCACACAAAACCCAAAACACTAGCAATATAATTCTTTAATAGGGCCAAAGTGGTCCTCTGAATCCAGGGGCTATAAAGGAAAAGTCATGAGGTTTAAATTTTATAACTCAACTTGGACTGTGGGACTTGAGATCGAAAACTTTTCAGTTGTAAATCAAATCCTAATACTATGTTACTAAAAACCGGGTGAGGAAACATCCATGGTCAAGGAGACAGAGATTATAAACAGCATGCCTTTGTCTCATTAGTTAAATATCCTTACCCTGTCAGGGTTCATGATCAGGACTCCTCATTTACTTTTCCCCCTGGAGAAACTTTTCACAACTTCACATCACTCTTGTAAGGTCTTGGGGAGTCAAAGAGAGAAGCTGAGAAGTCACCTACAATGATTACTGTGGGTATTTTTTAATTGTTGAAATAATTACTGTTATCTTTAATGACAGCAACACAAAGCATATTACAATAGTTCTTCAATTTTAAAATGACAGCTCTAAACTGGGGCAACCAAAATTACAGTCATAATTTTCCAGAATTGACAATATTTGCTAAATAGACTCCTTGAGGAGAAGGACGTTATATACGTGGGAAATAAATAGGAGGTGATAATTCGAGTGTGGCACAGCTTTAAAAGGGAGCTCAGAACTGAAAGCCGAAAACAAATTGCTACCTAGGTTTTTCTTGTTGCTGTTGAATGTTGCGAGGTTTGACTACATATAGGCAGCTCAGCTTCGGCTGATCTGCAAGGCAACCATGATTTGAAAAGTATCTTTTAGATTCTAGGGTTGTATGCTTGTTAGACAATGGCATAAGGCAATCAAATCCAATTAAATCGAAGAGGAATTCCTGTATCAATGGAATCATTAAAATATGACCATGAAAGAAGCCTTTCCCACAATGCAGAATGGACAGTAAGTTCCTCTAGGACCTGGAATGACAGGGTTCGTGTTCATATGAAAATGGACACACTTTACTATGCTGGAAACATGCATGGAGTTAGTAACTGTGCCCAACAATAAAGATGAGAACCATGGAAGGTGTGATACCTGGGATCTTGCTTTTAGCTCCATGCTTAACTTTGAAAATCACGATCTGTTGGTTGGTTTGTTTCTATAAGGCAGAATGAAGGAAAGCAAGACTACGTGGAAAGATTTCTGTCTTATCTTACTGAAACCGACAACAAAATAGAAACACTACCGATACTGAAACCCAAAAATGCATCAAGGGCAGGAAGATACAAAAATATTAAAAACCACCACCCAAATGGCTCTGAAAACAATTTTAGCTCCCCTCCCCGGGTCGTAAGGTACCAATTCTGGAAATCACATTTCTCCCGGGAAACAGAACTGTGTGAGGTTTCGTGTGTGTACAGTCTTGTGAATGTGAACAGGAGAAAGGCAATTGTCTGGAAATCCGCTGACTAGACAGTATACACCTGAGTGAATGGACACCTTAGGACGGAGGGTATTCACATGGCGGGGGGCGGGGCAAGATGATGAGGAAACTTCCTAATTACGTACCTACGACCCCACACATGCTGTGACAGCAGCTTGTTTTTGAGGCTTCCACACAGAGGTTTCATTAGCGACCCAAAGCATCGTGACGTCAGTGGACAGCTTGGCAACGTTCCACCCCCTCACACAGGGACTGTGAGTGCAGAGCATGGAAAGATCCAGTAATACTAGGAATGCCAGAGGTGTCCTGAAGCCACACTGAGAAAGTTCAAACCCTTGGTGTTCATTTCAGACACTGCATCTGGAAATCCCACCTCGTCTGGCCATGTGTACTGTATTTAGAAAGAATTTGTTCTCGGGGCATTTTCATCTAGGTGCCCTAAAACCTCAAGATCTGTGGGTTCAGCTGTGTGGGAAAGTCAAGCTGCACCAGCTGATGAAGACGCGGGCAATCTCCTTAATATGCAGGTTAATAATTTAGCTGTGGGTGGGAGGGACTGGAAATCAGCAGAAGGTTCCCTCTGGTCAATGGGTCACTCGTGATAAATGGGTTCTAGCTAGGAGTCAGTTCACCTGTGAACCTGGAACGGTAAGATTTACTAAGCCAGTTTTTGACTTACTAACTGGTCATTATTGACAGGTTACTAGGGCTGTTTTGGGGGTTGTTTTTAAGACAACAATTGCTAACAGCAAGGGCAACTGGCTTCACTGACTGGAGGGAGATATTGCCTTTTTTCCCCTTTTCTTAATTAACACCAACATTCAAAACCCTGACAGAGATTAAGGGTGAAATAAATTATGGAATCACTTATGTGTGAAACCATACGTTATTAAAACTACTCTAAATGGGTCCTTAATCTAAATAAAGATGGCCATTTTAGGAAGCCAAGCATCTCAGGAATCAGAAAGGACACAATGTTATTCTGACCCAAGACATCAACAGTGTACCATTTTGCCACCCAGCCAAAGTATCAATTGTCCTAGACTCTTATTAAAATTCATGTATGTCTCTTCTGCTAGATGAGTCTCAGCTTCAATTATTTACAGCCCTATATTTCTGTTGGTTAAAGACAGGAGAAAGAAGCAGATTGGGCAAAATTCTCTTCTAATATTTCTACGTTGCCTATTCTAACCAGTCAGCAAAAGCAACTCCATCTGTTCTATGCTGTTTAAATGAGTTCCAGGACCACCTTTGGCAAAATCTGAATGAAGCACGACGCATCACGGTATAAGGTTCTCTTTGATGCTAAAAATACCGACTTGGGGATGGTGGGAATACCTTTCCCGCTATTAGTTTTAATACAAGGGATCTCAATGAACATTTAGGAAAAGCACTGGAGTCTCTCAATAAACCAAGTCCTTGCCATACCAGGTCCAGTCTCACTGCTGCTTAACTTATGCAAATAAACAAGAACAGGTGTTTTTTGGCACCTCCCACGGTGCTAAGCTCTAGTCCTCCTTTAATGTAAAATTTATTTGAACCTAACACCTGTACACTATTTCTGACACCGTCAGGCCAATTGTCCTGATGTGTGGCTCTCCACAGGAAAAGAAGGCACTAGGTTGCCACCGTGACCACTCTCCGGCTGGGAGGAAGGACATCTCCCCACGTGTGACACCGGGCACGACGCTACGTGGCAGTTGTACACACTGTGGTCAGGTGTTCATAAAAATACATTTTCAAGTGACGCAGTCACTTGAACTCTCCAGCTATGCCATGGAGATAAGGACAATCAGAGCAATTTCCTCCTAATAAAATCAGCAAACAGTGATGATATATGTTTCTGTAACTTAAGAGTCACACTCCACGCAAGAGAAATGCGCTTCCTCACGTTTCTTGCCATGTGATTACGAAGCACCGAGCTCAGTCGTTCTAACAGGCTTACCCTACTTCATTAACAGGCATCCTGATTTGTATGTACAGGGGCCACACTCAAAAAAGGCTATGGGGACAAGCTTTGCACGAGCCTTTTATTTTTTAATGACTACAGAAGCTCTTGGGGCCCATCATGTTAAAAGAAACAAAAAAGGAGGGAAGTAGCATTGGTTTTTAATTACTTCTGCCTCTGAAGCTAACAATCTCAAAACGAGAGCTCTTTAAACATTCAGCAATCAACTAAACTGCGACCTTTCTGACTTGGCCAGCCGACAGTTTTCTGTCGGTACCACTACTGCTGGCATCGTGATGATTCCTCACTAAGAGCAAATGAAAAGTTGCGATTCCTCTCCCCAAGGTATCATTCCTTCACAAAAGCAAAAACCTGAAAGTCTCAAGTACTAGTTTCACTAGAATCCATCACCTCCTGTTCATTCCTATGGTCATCACCCTGGAGCATCCCTGTGCTTAAGCAATGAGCCTGGCGCATACAAGGAATCGGCAGTGGATGCATGGATGGAGGGATGGATGGAAGGATGGATGGAGGGATGGATGGAAGGATGGATGGATGGGATAAACAACTAGAATACGGTAATCTGTCTCTTAGTTCAGGTACTGCCCTTAAACTCTAATGACTTTTAGTAACATTTATTAAGGCATTAATAAATCTGAAATACCATTTTGTAAAACTGAATACTAATTGTAAAGCTACACTTACCATTGTGGGTCCACCTTTTTCTTTTAAATAAACACATCCAATCTAGGTCTGACTTCATTGCCACGGCCCTGGGCTGGCTGTTAACTGCTTTGTTTTTTTCACCTAAGCGATGTCAGGGAGATCAGGAAAAGATAATACTATATGGATCAACACACTCTGGGTTGCGGCTGTGGACTGTAAAAGGGAGATGAGTTATCTATTGACGTGGAGAATCAGGTGCCTCTGGCCTCAGAAGGAAAAGAATCCTAAAAAGACCTAGTCAATGACAGGAAAGATTCCTTCCTTCAGCAACGTGAAGAGCAACCATCCAGAGACAGACAGAGCACATGAATACTTGGCCATGTGGTGCACAGAGCCAGACACTCTTCTCCCATCCACTCTGTGTGTCATTTCCCTCGGCCAGCTAAGGATGCATTCGTGGCCTGACGGATGCACAGGCCACACAGGGATACTAATAAATTGGAAAGGGAAAAGAAACCAAGTTCCGTGTTTAGATTGTAACAAAAAAGTTTCCTCCCTATGAATGCATGTAAAACACTACTTACTAAGGTACCATTATCTGAATGATTCACTCATTCATAATCGATTGTTTTCCTGAGTGCCTACAAGATACTACAAAACATTTCTAGGAAGTGCAGTCAATGGAAAAGAGGGAGGGTTTGATGATAGCCAGACTCAAGTTCAAATCCCAGCTCTGCAGGCTTCTAGCTGGGCAAGTTACCCAAGTCCTTCAGCTAGAGAATGAATGCAACGAGCCCCGTGTGCTGTTGTGAGGATTAAATGAGCTGTTTTAAATGTTAAACCACACCTGGAAAGAGTGTAGGTGCCTTCTCATTGTTCTTTGATTTTTTAAAGTAATATCTGGAAAATGTAAAAATGCATAAATAAAGAATAAGTGTTTCTCATACAAGGTAAATAGCAGTATATAAGAACCATGACCCCCCAAGCACCCAGAACGCTAAGTATAACTTAACTAATATCGACAAAGATGCTAAAGAAAGAAAATAACAACTTCTTTTTACTATATAGAGGCCTGCCTGGATTTTCTACTTGGCTTAGCTGCGGCTGTTCCACTTTTAGGTTAAAGGGAGATCGCTGTTTACCACCCTCTCTCTGCAGTCACCATGCATCTCTCCACAGCTCACTTCCTCTCTCTACTTCCTGCCTCAGCATCCCCACCCTTCTTCAGTAACTGATTTGAGAATACAGATTTCCCCAAGCAATTCAAGCCTTTAATATCTCCACCCCACCAATTGGTTCTGGGTGAACAATTCTACCTGATTCTCATATTAAATGTAATCACTCACTAGGCAACAGCGTTTGCAAACATGGGAGTCCTACGTACAACTTGCCACTCTTTGCTTGGTCAGCACAAAATGTGTTGCAGAGCCGCTTATGCATCCTGATGCCCTCACAAACCTATCTGATGCACAGCCAGCTCTTTCAATGATACATAAAAGTATCTCTGCCACACAGATGCCGGAGACTCATTTATGGACCAATTACAGGACTGGAGTGGCAGCAATGTTTTACATTTGTTCTGTTTCGTATTTTTAGCCTGGGCTTTTTTCTTTTTGTGGATTATGGTAAATACAACATTTGCTTCCAGAATGTGGGACTTGCTGGGATCATAAAGGAAAGTGCCTGACAAGCAGATTACCTTGGGCTACTGCACTGTGGGGATGGGGATGCAGACAGTTACGCTAAGTGGCTGGATTTAGTCAAATTCAAGTTCTATCAAGCTGCCTTGGCTTCAACACAGAAATCAACAAGGGAGCCTTGGTGTGTAGTGTATTTTCAACTCCCCGCCCCCGCAATCAGCACATCCTATGAAGGCCTCACAGTTAGAGAGGGTTGAGAAGATGCTCTGAGGAAAAAAAAAAAAGAAAATCAATCAACCTTTCTGTAAATTTGTTCCTCAAGTTTCTTTCCTTTGTAAATTGCTTGCTCAAGATGAAACTAACAAAGGAGTCTGGAGAACAAAGTAAAACAAGCAGGATGATTCTACCGGAAACTACATACTGCCCATCTGTGGAGCCAAAGAGTAAGCACTGCAGGTAGCACTCTGCTCTGTCCTGAGCAGATGACATCCCACAGCTATATCTATTAAAGCAACAACAAACTATAAGTTGGACATTTTGCCTCCTTGTCCAAATACACAAATCACTATGAGCCTGGGGGACAGATGTTTTTTCTTCTCTTACATGCCTGTAGCCTTTCCGACCTTGCCACAGACAAGCAAGGTACTGAGCTGTAAACGCAGAGCTGAGACTGTCTTTCAGAGGCAATTACACAGAAACTTTGTTCCAATGTCAGGAAATGTGGCATTTTCACGAGATAATGCCCATATGAAGCACACCAACCAGACGCCTAGAGAGTGAACCTGAAAATGAAAATGTTACACGTAGCTGGGCATTAACACTGGAAATGCTGTAAGTAGCTCTCCTGGTCCATACTGGGATGCCACTGGCATATGGCGGTGCCGTGACTATACTGTAGTATTCAAAGAGCTGACTCCTGCATGTCTGTGCATTTCATTGAATAGTTTCCCTTTTTTGAGGAATAATGTAAAGACATTCCACCCCCACTCTGATTTTGTTTTTAAGTCGGCGGTAGCCTTCAAAGAGAAATATAGTTGAATAAAAGATGACCACAGAGCTTCCCTGGTGGCGCAGTGGTTGAGAGTCCGCCTGCCGATGCAGGGGACATGGGTTCGTGCCCTGGTCCGGGAAGATCCCACATGCCACGGAACGGCTGGGCCCGTGAGCCATGGCCGCTGAGCCTGTGCGTCCGGAGCCTGTGCTCCGCAACGGGAGAGGCCACAACAGTGAGAGGCACGCGTACTGCAAAAAAAAAAAAAAAAAAGATGACCATATACGCAAAGCTATTTCTAGAGACTTCCAAATATAAAGAGATGTTCGGCAAAGCACTGAAAAGGTTAAGGGAAGACCTAGACTGGTGCCTTAGATGGGGGTTTTGAACTCGGGAATAAACAGCATGAAATACTGCCGGGTATTCACGGGGCTAAGGTAACCAATGTTAGGGATGCAACAGATGAGAAATAAGGGAAGAAGAGAAAAAAAAAGCAGCATGCATATTAGAAAACTTCCAACTGATTCATCTGGGGTGAAAATCATTCCAAACGCAGATATCCTTCATGCTGATGGAGGTAGCAACACAATAAGGGCAAGAATTACCTGGCTGGAGGGTAAGTCAGCCAGGCCAACAGGTAACGTGAAGAGAAAGGAAAAAGAATTGAGGCTTCAAGCTGCAGTGGTAGGGTCCCCAGGACCTGGAGAGATGTGAATGTGCTTCTTTCCAAGAACCTAGCATTTCAAGGGTTTGAAAATTTCAGGACACAGGCTCACCTCCGAGATAACTGCAGTTGGGTTCCAGACCCCTGCAATAAAGTGAATACTGCAGTAAAGCGAGTGGCACACATTTTTTGGTTTCCCAGTGCATATAAAAGCTATGTTCACAATACATGTTAGTCTATTGAGTGTGCAATTATGTCCTAAAAAACAATGTTCAGGGCTTCCCTGGTGGCGCAGTGGTTAAGAATCTGCCTGCCAATGCAGGAGACACAGGTTCGAGCCCTGGTCCGGGAAGATCCCACATGACGCGGAGCAACTAAGCCCGTGCACCACAACTACTGAGCCTGCACTCTAGAGCCCGCAAGCCACAACTACCAAGCCCAAGTGCCACAAATACTGAAGCCTGCACGCCTAGAGCCTGTGCTCTGCAACAAGAGAAGCCACGACAACGAGAAGCCCGCACACAGCAGCGAAGAGTAGCCCCCACTCACCGCAACTAGAGAAGGACCGCGCACAGCAACAAAGACCTAACATAGCCATAAATAAATTAATAAATAAATTTATTTAAGAAAACAATGTTCATACCTTAATTAAAAAGAACGTATTGCTAAAAAAATGCTAACTGTCGTCTGACAACACAGGGTTGCCACAAATCTTCAATTTCTAAAAAAGGATGCATTATCTGCAAAGTGCGATAAAGTGAAATGCAATAAAATGTATCCCTATACTGGAATCACAATTACTAAACAGCATCAAAATAGTTTATTGAACTCGATGTTAGGATTACAAAAAAGTGACCGACAGAACCACCTTAGGAATCGGCAGGCTAAGGGAAATATCTTTATCAACTTAAATACGGAAGAAACGTGGAATGCATGTGTGACAATTAGAGGCACATGAGACAGAATAGAAGAAACACGAGACAGAACAGAAGAAATAAAGAAGCAGGTGGAAGGAAGTTCTCCCAGGAGAGGGAGCACATGCCTTGGCTTTACTGTAATCTCTTCCTAAACGACCTGACCTTCCATCTCACCTGCCCATTCATTCCACGCACCACTGCCAAGTTCTTTTTTCCTACTTATGTGTTTATAAGCCCCTGAGGTCACCACTCTCTCAGGGAGAGCCCATATACTTTTAATCTTGACATTCAAATTCTTCACCACTGGATCCAACTGAAAATTCCAGTTCTTTCCCTATTTCCCCTACAAGAACCCTGAGGCACAAACTTTTCTATCCCATCATCTGCCTCTGCTCCTTTCATCATTCACTTCTGTAGCCCAGAATTAGCTTCCTACTCCATCAAGAAGCAAATTACCATTCAAGACACACAATAGGGCTTCCCTGCTGGCGCAGTGGTTAAGCATCCGCCTGCCGATGCAGGGGACACGGGTTCGTGCCCCGGTCTGGGAAGATCCCACATGCCGCGGAGCGGCTGGGCCCGTGAGCCATGGCCGCTGAGCCTACGCGTCTGGAGCCTGTGCTACGCAATGGGAGAGGCCACAACAGTGAGAGGCACGCGTACCGCAAAAAAAAGAAAAAAAAAAGACACACAATAATTAATTCTCCTCCAAACTCACCACATAGTTTTTGTCTATATAAGCCATCTGATGAATAATCGCAATTTATGTATCCCATATATTTTCATCTTATATAGTTACCTAATTATTGGATATTTATTATTTATACAGTCCAGTATAGTGGCAAGACCACAAGCTATGGGGCCAAAGGTACTGGTTGGGGTTGGAGCTCCACTGCTTCTAAATAGGCCCACAAGACATGGAGAAATCTAGGGTACAGTCTTTCACTAATGAAATGTTGTCTGTAATCATGTGACAGATCACAGTTGTTTCAAGTCTCAAAAGACATACTGAATGTGACAGTCCTCTGCAAACGATTAAAACACTCTATACCATACATTATGTGATCATCTTTCTGATTTGACTCTAAGTGTCTTGAGGGCAGGATCCCGGTCCAACAGATCTTTGGATTCTCAACTTCATCTATGGAGGCACATCGGGATCTAAATAAATATGCAATTATTAACTATCTTGCACTTCAAAGTCAACAGCAAAGGGCCTGAGGAACCAAGGCCCATTGCTCTGTACGCCCTACCACTCCAGGGCTGTCTAGTCTGGACACAGTCATTCATTCACCACTTGGTTCCCAAAGGGATCTTTTAAGGATGTGAATCTGCCTCTGTTGCTCCAGCTCTTTTAGATAATCTCCAAACTTCTGGGGAAGATCAAGGCTTTTTAGGAGCTAGTCTGTGGCTAATTCCAGAGCCTTTCTTTCACCACTCTGCCCCTCAAAGTCTGCTCCAGAGCTGCTGGTCCCATACAGACCAAACTCACTCTTCCACTGTCCTCCAGCTCCATTCATTCGGCCAAATCCTATTTGCCTTTGACACACTCCTCAGAGAACTCCTCTCTCCTACTCCAGTCCCTAGGCTCCTGAACAGGTCAGGAAGCAGTGTGCACAGTGCCACACACCACATACACGGCCACACACAAGGGTAGGCAGCTGCCTGACAAAGGGATCAGGCCCTCAGATTTGCATTCCCAGAGCGCGGCACAGTGCCTGGCACAGGGCGAGGGCGGACGGTTTTGTACTGAATGAGCGACTGTGGATGAATTTAAAAAACATAAAGTTAGCAACTCTGTTTTTAATGGAAATAAGCGATGGGTATTATTCCAGAAAATTATAATTTAACACATGCAAAGACATTAGATGTCAAAGAGCTACATCTACGTGACAGAAGAACAGAGTATTTTGTACGTTTTTGCAACATATCAAAATATTGCTTAAGATTAAAAATATGGGACTTCCTTGGTAGTGCAGTGGTTGAGAATCCGCCCGCCAATGCGGGGGACACGGGTTCAATCCCTGGTCCGGGAAGATCCCACATGCCACGGAGCAACTAAGCCTGTGCGCCACAACTACCGAGCCTGCGCTCTAGAGCCCGCAAGCCACGCCTACTGAGCCCACATGCCTAGAGCCCGTGCTCTGCAACAAGAAAAGCCACCGTAATGAGAAGCCCCCGTACCGCAACAAAGAGTAACCCCCGCTCACCGCAACTGGAGAAAGCCCACACGCAGCAACGAAGACCCAATGAAGCCAAAAATAATAATAAAAAAGGATTAAAAATATGTTCTCCTACAATGAAATGCATCTCGTCAAAGTGAATATAACCACTGAAGAGACCTGTCTGAGGCTAAACGGTAGACAGGGGTAGAAGGGAAGATTATTCCACGTCTACAGTATTTCATGGAGACGCGTACTTGGTAGCAGAAAGCGGACCCTCATCAGAAGAAGAACTCTAAAACATAAAAATGTGATTCCGGACCTTTTGGGTTCCTACAACTGGGGAAGAGTGAAAACCTACCGACTAGATTTCTTTTAAGCCAAGTTTAGTTACTGTTCAGCATTTTTGATTAATTGATTAAGCTGTGAGGCTGTTTTCCAAAATATCAATATGTTAGGCTCACCGCCCTATAAAAACTGGAAATGTCTGTTTTTATTTCTACTTTAAGTAAAATCCCAAGAAGCCATGTCTGACTTTAATCTCCTAAAAAAGAACACTGATGAGAAATTGAAGGTGGTGAGGAAGCGATGTAATTAGGCAGAATGGAAGAATTCATTGACTGACTGGTGTGTATGACTTGAAAGGGGGTTTGTTGAATAAAACATAATTGAACCATGAGGCCTAATCTGGGGGCTGGGGATGGAAAAGGGGGATAAAGGATAGGCACTTGAATGAAATTTCCAGGATAAGGAACTAGATACAGGGGGTGGGAGGACAGAGAAGAGGAAAGAGGAAAAAGGTAAAGATCTGATAGGTTATATAACCTAGAAGACTCAGGATTCCTCCGAGCTCTCCCATGGAGTCACTGCACCCTAAAGAAGCTACCAGAATGATAACGGGAAAACATACATATGAACTGCAATGAAGTAACTTACAAACCTTGGTGATCGGACGTTCTTCCCTGTAGGCTTCCTTTTAACATAAAAATCACATAACCCGCATGAAAGTTTCATCCTTAAAGAGTAACTGAAATATTTATAAGGAAACATTAATATGGCCCCTTTTAGAACATAATGCCATTAATATTAATGAAAGGTTTTTTAGTCATTTAAAAATATTTCTCAAAAAGTAGATTAATGGTTCAAAAATAATCCTGGATTTCTTGTCTCGTGGTTTTAAAACTATTTTAAATTACATTTTGCCAAGACAAGCTTTCTGGAAATGTAATTTCTATAGTTTAAAAATGTATAGTTAAAACTAAAAGGTGAAGATTCAGAAAACATCTAAAAGGATTTAAAGATAACAGCAAACTACAAAATTCTGACAATTTTTTTCATTGTTTAAAACTGTACTGATTTCAGTGTAAACTCAGCATTTATTCATTTCAGTTTCTTTACATGTAATATTCTCAGAAGCATTACTGTTTCTGTAGATACTCTATACGGGGCGGTTGAAAAATTCTCGATGTGATGACGGTCATTCATTTTCATGACTTAAGTAATTGAGCCTATCTTTAGAGTTATTAATTATAATTACATTATACTGTATTTCCAAAGAAAAATAAATAGACTGTAATCACTATAACCATACTGTAAAAAAACAGTAATTACACATTAATTCCCATCACTTCAGTCACATACCATTGCACTTAATGCCTTCAATACGTTCCAGGCTCAAGTTACACAATAAGCACCACCTTTCACTTAGACTTGATAATTTATGGCCTTTCTTGACCACAGCACCCAAGGTTCCGTCTTAAATCACTACAGACTGTTTAGGAGGGAGAACATAGCTCTGCTTCTCAAGGGATGGTCTGAACACATTTTAGTGTCTTGATGCCCCAAAGAGAAACGACAAGGTTTTGATACACATTCAAAGGCAGTTGACGACACCTGCCCACACCTTTTTAAAACAGAAATCCGGGAGCATGTCTTCAGGCTACTGCTTTCTGTTAGATTATAAATTCTCTGAGGGTCAGGCTCATTTTGGTAACCACCACGTCCCCGGCACAATCCTGAACATTCTATGCTCTCGGAACATGTGTCTGTGGAGTGAATAAAGTCTCTCCAGGAAGAAACACAGGACAAGCATGTGAGAGTCACGTGGCTTTTAACCACCCGACTTCTCAGAAGTTCCCTGTGCTTCAGCTCAAAGTTGGGCCTGGCTCGTTGACAGCTCCAGGTGGTCCACCTGGGAAATGTCATCCAGAATGGCCAGGTCCCCTCTGGGTCCTAGGCCTGAGCCTCAGGACAAAGGTGATTCCGTCCTGTGTCTCAGTACATCTTTTAGCAATGTTCTAATACTGCACATGTAAACAGCTCCAAGAAACCCCAGCTGCTGGGAAGTGAAAATCCCAACGTCGTTACTGTCGATATCGCCAGGCCTCTTTTATGGGAATTGTTACATTCTGCTCCAGGACAGCTTCACATGCTGCTAACTTTGTTCCAATTATTGTTATCATCCTAAATTGAGGACGGTATACTGGTGGGTATATGCACTATGCGTTACTAAATAACGCATTTGGAAAGCCATACCCTCCTTTGGGTATAGATCACAAGGAAACACATTTGAAGCTTGCCTCCACAATTCCAAGATTCTGGATAACTGAAAGAACATGGATAATTTTACTTTAAAAAGTTTTCCCACCTGCTGAAATACATGTAGAACTGGTTGCTGAAAAAGGCCAGTGTGTTATTTTGTAGAACCTAATTTGTCTTACTTTTTTAGAGAAAGGCAAATAAATAAATATACAGTGGATCCTTCTGTCAAACAATAAACGATGATGACAATAATCAGAGCTCATATTTCTTGAGAGCTTAATTTTTTTTTTTTTTGGCAGTACGCGGGCCTCTCACTGTTGCGGCCTCTCCCGTTGCGGAGCACAGGCTCCGGACGCGCAGGCTCAGCGGCCATGGCTCACGGGCCCAGCCGCTCCGCGGCATGTGGGATCTTCCCGGACCGGGGCACGAACCCGTGTCCCCTGCACCGGCAGGCGGTCTCTCAACCACTGCGCCACCAGGGAAGCCCGAGAGCTTAATTTTTTGCCAGACCTTTGGGTGAGGGCTTAACATCTATTAACTTATTTAATATTTTCTATACCCCTCTTAGATAAGTACAGACGAGAAAACTGAGTCTAAGAATTAAGTCCCATGGCCACACAGAAAAGGGAGAGAGCCTGGCAAGAACCATCTTGACTCTAAAAGTATTAAACCACTGCATTGATACAGCCTCTGCCCTCTGGGGTTTATAAGCATCCAACTCCCCCAAATGTGCCTTAAATTCAGAGTACTTAAATCACAGCAAGGCCATCCCAGGAGAGCTAATTGGAGAGTAGTACACAGAACATTTCTAACTCACTCTAATCCGCTGGCCTTTTCAAAATTCTCAAGAGAGGATATTCTAGTTTCCTCTGCAAAGCCAACCCGTAGCGATCTCTAATACCTCAAATGATCAAAAAGTTCCTATATCATAACTTTCAGTTGAGTTAATGTATTCTGGAATCACACGTTTTCCAAGCCTGTCTTCCATCTCCTTGGATTTTTCGTATGTGTTTATGTGTAATATACACATAAGTAAATATATACACACTCATACAAATAGGCCATGCCTATGTATATACACATATATACACATATTCAAACTAGGTAGCATTTTGAGAATCACAGAGTGTCTGTTTTATCTGAGTATACCTCTACATAATTAGGTAATTAACCTCTGCTTTAGAGCTGGATAAATCTTAAATCAGCAGGATGATCTGAGCAGAGGTAATCTGTTTCAAAAATCCCAAACATTCTACGGTGCAGTATGAAGTGTTTTTTAGTGACTATCTAATTATACATTAAATTTTTCTAAAAGGAATTCTAGATGTAGGATGGACTCACGATGGAGAAAAATCCAGATGGAAGGAAATTTGGAGGAAAGAAAGAGTGACACTTAAGACATTACTAGTTATTGTTAGTATCATTCATTTAGAAATTAATCATGCAATAGATGATGGTTTCCTTGTAGTACTGAATTAGTCGACTCCTCTCCTATTATTTAACTTTTCAGATGCTGTTCTCCCAACCGGACTGGAAGCTCCTGGAAGCCTGGAAACCATGTTACACTCTCCATCACCTGAAGTGCTATCACAGTGCCTTTCCCCTAGGATCTGGATAAATACTGGCTAATTGGCTGATTGACTGAACATGTCAGCTCCAGGTTTTCAGGCATCTTTCTGAACCTCACCATCCAAGGCCGCGTCACATTTCTAAACAAGTATAAAGCAGCACGTTCAGGCTCCGCATCCGTTTCTGAGCGTCTTTCTATTCCCAGGATCTAAGGAGGTGCCTGGTACGTTACAGACCATAATGAATATTTGCTGAATGGATCTAGTTGTTCTCAAAGGGCTAAGAATCACCCGAGAGCTTGGTAAAAGTGCAAAATACCATGCTCCATGCCCAGAGAGTCTGATTCCATAGACTTGGAGAGAGATCCCGGAATCTACATACCCCTGCCCCAAGGGATGCTGGTACTTAGAAACCTGAGACCAAATTTAGACAAGCACCAACATTATCCAGCTTCTGCCAGGACTTCTGCACAAGGTCTTTGGTCAGGGGAACCCATGCTACTTTACCAAAATTCAGGGGAGCAGTATAATGATGAATTTTATAAAGGAAAGATAAACGAGAACATTTAGAAGTACACAGCAGCTTAGAGCACCCCTTGCTCTGTGACCTAAGGTTCTATTTTCCCTTGAGATGGAGGAGAATATGACTGGATGTTTTAACATTTCTTGGAAAGGCCAGGGTTTTTCTTGGAGCATATTTCTTGGGCACTGATAAAATTAATTCTCATTTTAGAAAATCTGTTTGCTAAGTTGTGAGCTATTGTGGAGTCAAATTAGAAGAAATGCCTTTTTACAACATGAGTCCTTGTATTTTTTTTCTTTTTGACAAACCAAAAGAAACATAACGTACAAGCCATGCACTTGGTCCCAGCTCCTGACCCAAACTACTTCATGTCATGTACCCAAAAAAGACATGTCAGGGAAGGGAGAAATTGCTTTAAAAAAAAAAAGGTGTACAGGTTAATATAGAAGCTGTATAGAAATTATTTTGAAACAAGCACGGAGACAGCAAGGGCACTGTGGGAAAAAAAGTTAAGCAGTATTTCAAGTTAAGAGAATGTTTAAAATAATATCACAGCACATTATACCACAACTGGTTGTAGGTGTAGGAAAGTGCATGGGAGTCAGGACCAGGAATTCCAGTCTTCCCATGGTGTCACCCACCCCTCAGAGCATCAGTCTATATAAACGCCTAACCTATTAGAAGTCTGTGAAGCTGCAAGAACTGGCATTTGAGAATCACGTGAGAATGTTAAGATTTCCAACAGCACTGACGCTAGGCACTGTGATTTGGGTTCTATCCTCTGGAGTCACTGGCCAAAGTTATTTCAATTACTTAAAAGGAAGCGGCCAGATCTCCCCACCTCCTCCCACCAGGGGGACTCTCTCTGCATGGGTGGAGGCACCGAGGAAGGACACGTTAGCCTGATTCTCTCCTCCTGCTCTACTTTTCAGATCCCACTGCCAACAGAAGCACAGAAACTTAGAAACAAGTGTTCACTTGGTCAGTCCTCAGCAGGTATCTAGAAAGTCTAAACAAAGCAGGCATACAGCCCCTAGCATGGAGGACCGGCTCACCCGTGGGTGACTCTGAGAATGAGAGATGCTGAAAGGGAACTTGGGAGACCCACACTGATGCCCAATCAAACCAATGCCCCACACCTTCGGTCAGGTAAGAACCAGTTCTACTGAAAGCCTTCCCTGTGGTGACCTCCAGTTCCCAAGGGGACACATTTTTTTGAGGCAACACTTGACTACCTGCTCCTTCGGCACTGGTGCTTCCAGAGCGCCCAAGAGCAAACCCACTACACCTTTTTACTATGAATAAGCAGATTTGTGGGATGTACACACAGCTCTCTGAACAGTACGTGTACACTCACTGGGAAAGGGCAGAGGCAAAAGCTCTCCTGCAGGGCAGCACCTTTTCATTTGGTTTCAACGCTGGGCTTGACTGCAACATGCCCTTCATTGAGGCAGGAGAGAGGGGAGGACACTGGCATTCAGCTCTCTTTAGACAGGTAACTGACATCCTTAGCCAAACACATGCAAGTATTGCTATGCTAGTAATTCTGTGCACTTCGGAAAATATCCAGTAACATACAACTGTAACCAGAAAATACACAGAGAAACTAATTGTGACAGGCAACTGTGAAAATACAAGATTTGTTGTGCAAATATTGAATTTTTCAGCCTCTGTTCAACACTTGCTAACCTGGGGAGGGGGCGTTCTTTAAAGATTTCAAAGTCCTTTGCAGGTTCAGCCCTAAGGAATTACTCCTCTTCCGTAAGGAGGCTGTGTCTTTTACTGGACCCTTGGGGAAAAGACACTGGGCGTGTGAAGACAAAAGCGAAGTGAGGGGCAGATGTTACAAGTGGGGCAGGTGCTACAGGTTAGGAGGTGCTACAGGGTGGGAAATAATCAGCACAGAAGTTGCCTGGCCCTTTTGAGATTCAGATTTCCTCTACAAAGCAGGGCTAATGATACTGGATGGTAGTGATATAAAGGTCTCTTAGGGTAGCCTAACACACTTATTTCCCTTTTGTTTTTTAAGGAATATGACGTTTGCTCTTTTGTTCAGACATTTATTACATATTCTATATCTTGTACATATATGAACAAGACTTCCCTTTCATAGTGATCAGTATTGTCACCTTTGATTACAGCATCATGGGACAGGCCTCTAAATTGTGAAACGCAAAGAACCTTGTATTTTTATTGTTCTTCTTAGTCCCAAAGTAGAAGCTGCTGGATCAAAGAATCAGTATTTCAATGATGAGAAAGGTCAACGTTTGAATCGTGGGTCAGTATTTGAATGAGGGGATCAATATTTGAATGAAGGGCACTTGATGGCTCTAGCTTTCTAGATTCTGATAGTTAAAAAAAAATCTAAATTCTTGACCTCTGTCAATTCAAGGCTCCAAAAACCTGTTATTTTATCCGGCTGCCCTCTTCTTCCGCGGTTCCTTGTGCACTCAAGGATCTCTTTAGGGGAAATGAGATGTGCTCGCCTTCTTCCTTAGACTTCTACATTTCCTTCTTTCCTACTTGACGATGAAAAGCTCACTGGAATTCTAGGAGAGAGCACACATGTAGCCCAGCTGTCTTCTTTAAGTTTCTTCCAGTTTTAGACTTTCAAACATAACAGCATTTCTTAATTAACGGTATTTTCGTCACTCACACTGAGCCCAACATTTCTGCCACCACCTTCGTTATACTGAGCGTCTGATACAAGGAATCACCAGTACCACCTCTGAGACTATTCAGAAACCTCATCTGTCTTGTTGTGAGGCTGAGAAAGTCTGCTGGTACCTCAACAAAGCACACGTCACTGTACAGATGACCAATATTTTGGATGCATGACTCACAAAGACCTAAAGGTCCCCTTGGTGGCCCTGTTCTCCTGTGTTCTACGACACCCCCTGGACACAGGACTAGCTGAGACCGTGTCACGTTTCCTCCGAGGCAGGCAGTTAGCACCGCTTCCTATTTCAGTCTTTTGCCGGTGGAGTGACTTTGCTGCTGTCAGCCTGGATTATGGATATTAGATCTTGAATGAGCTGTAACTTCCTGCAATTGAAAATTTATAACACAAAGAAAATTTCATTGGGCCCTGTCACTGTTTAATACACACTCCCGTTGAGTCTTCAGGATCAAGTGGGTTTCTAAGATACCACCTGGATGGCCCACATTTGCTGAATTATGAAGGTGGTTTGTTTTCCTTCCTTGGCCGTGCTCTTGAGCCAATTCAGCCTCACTGTGATGAAAGTACATCCGGATTTCCTTCCCTTGATAGTCTACCCCCTTGCATAACTCCTTTGCCCTCTTAAAAGCTTAACTTGCTTATAAAAACTGGTACAAATAGAGAAGATAACCATAATTAAACTCTACCTAGGAGCTTATTTTAAATATTAGATCTTCAGAAACAATTACCTCTTTTGCAAGAAGTAACGTAGATCATCTTTCCTTTTTCTTCCTTGTTCTTGACTACACAATGATGGACATATTTAACTGGCAGTAAAATTTTTTTTTTTTTTTTTTTTTGTGGTACGCAGGCCTCTCACTGTTGTGGCCTCTCCCATTGCGGAGCACAGGCTCCGGACGCGCAGGCTCAGTGGCCATGGCTCACGGGCCCAGCCGCTCCACGGCATGTGGGATCTTCCCGGACCGGGGCACGAACCCGTGTCCCCTGCATCGGCAGGCGGACTCCCAACCACTGCGCCACCAGGGAAGCCCAACTGGCAGTGAATTCTTAAAAACAAAGCAGGAAGGAGAGAGGCAAGGGACCTGGATAAAACAGGATAACCTGAGGATAACTCAACTGGACACAGATCTGCACATGGACATAAACCGTACCTTCTGTTAAAAAAAAAAGTGTGAAAAACCACAGGTTGTCTACTTTTTTAAAAAATTAGAGTTTTGTCCACGAATACAAGACATAAAATTCAATATCCATCCAAAATATTACTCAAAATCTGTTCCAAGTTTCATCTATGAATTAACAGAAAGCCAGTGCTTTGAGAGTGCCAGCTTTTTCGACTAACCAGCTACAAAACTAGATTGTTGGACCAATCCTTTAAATCATCTTCTTGCTTTCAGCCTGGGGACTCCTTTTTCCCTGAAAAAAATCACCAAGGCCAACTGACTACTGAGCTACAACTAGCTGCAAAGTGTAGCCCATCTATAACATTTTATGCAACCTCAACATAGCTGAGAGTATCTCATCCTATGTCATGAGTCCATATTAACCCAGGACGAAGATGACGCAGGGGAGGGGGCCTGAGCCTCAAGAATGGCAAAAGATTCTTGATCCACAAAATTTGTGCTGGTTGTTATTTGATATTTTTGGACTTTACAAACCAGTTATGAGGACTGGGCATCAAAGTCAGCTTTCAGAACAGGTCTGTTAGGTGCATGATAACCCCTGGCAGCTAAGAGGAACCTCTTTTCAGCTGGGATGATGAATCTGAGAACTTAAAATTGGGCAGAAGTTCCACAAAAATGTCATGATACTCTTTCTTCAGTGACCAAGTATACAATGTCCATAATGAGCCCCAAGGGTTCCCATGCTTCTTGGTACAGCGTATCCTCCATGAAACTCAACAAATGAGAGCTGGCTTCCTTCAGAACATGCTTAAAGGGCACCATGATCTTCAAGATTGTCTTCTTTTCCTTGGGCTTCTAAGGTATCTTGTCAACATTATACCCAACTTGATTACTCTGTGAATGTCCGGCCAAGTCTTCAAAGAAGTCAAATATCCAAACTTTCAAGCTGTTTTATTGTTTTCAGTGGAACTGCAATTTGATTGCAAGTTATTTTCATTTATTTTACATTAGTTTTTGGTTTAATACCACAACACACAGGTAACGATGGCCGAGTTCGTCTTGGGTGTTTGTTGACTATCTCTCTGTTAATAAGCCAATGTGCTAAAATGCAGTTTTATGGGTTTGTCACATTTCTAACATTGGATGGATCACCTTGCTCTGAGTTTCAAGTTCTAGTTTGTGTAAACCAGCAGTGAAAGGGTAGAGCAGAAAGAAAGGAACTCTGACATTTAGTGGATTAAAAACAGACTAGGTTGCAGTAATACTCATTCACCCAGCAGCTGTTTGTTCAGCATTTACAAATACAAATGCCCATATGCAAGTACATACACATACACAAATACACATATACAAATGCATACATGTATACAAATACACACAGGCAGTGCGTATATATATAAACATATAAGATTATTCTAGTAATGCTGTGGGGAATAAAGAATAAAAAATACACTGCACTCTCAAAATATGTAATCTAGTTAGAAATACGAAAATTATTTACACTTCAGAACTCAAGGCCATTCATACAAACACATATGTTACATATCTTCATATATATATATATGAAGATATATATGTATATATTGAATACACTTCAGATCTCTCAACTTTTAATACAAAGTAGAGATCAGTGCCTTAGAAGAATAAAGTGCAGAGGGGTAGCAGTGTAAGAAAACACACCTTCCAGGTGAGTGAGGAGGGAAGAGGGATGTGACGGTGCCGGCTCCTATCTCCTCCTTACCTGACGAGACGGTTTTGTTCCCCTAATGGTTTACACGTTAGGAAAACTCTGAGGTGTAGCAACGCTGGCATAAAGTATGTGTTTGTGGAAAGATGGCTGAAAGTATGAATGAGCACTGATACTGACGAGAACGTTCCCTGGGGTATGAAATAAATGGCGGAGGCAAACGCTCAGATGGTCAGAAGGCCGTGGGAAATGCAACATGCTAACTGCCAACAACGGGCACATCACGAAACTCATCAAACCTCAAAGACACTCTGCGTGCTGAGACAGGACCATTTTCTTCCATTCTCTTACTAACACATCCCATTTTGTGTATCAACATCACCGATTTTCACACAACTCTGTACAAAGAATATTAATTAGCTGGAGCCAAAATTAACCAAGGGAAAGACAATTTTTTAATACACATCCCCAGCGTTTCTTTTTTTTTTTTTTTTCCAGAAAACAGTTGAAAAGATGATCCCTGTATATAACTACAAATACATATACACGTTTGCATATCTACTTGTGTGTATCAAGTTATCCTGGAAATTTCTGGAGATATGCCAAACTCCTCTTGGACTCCTAGTTTGCTTACTATTATAACCCACTCTGCAAGGGCTGACGATATTTTTCTAAATATACTATTGGTCAACTGCTGAAATCTTGAAACGTAAGAGTAGTCATGTGAGAGAGAAAAAGCAGGTGCTTCACAGATGCAGGGAGGCGCGGGGCTCTGGAAAGATTCCTTGGTTATGAGAGAAAAAGCTGTGAAGGATGATGGATATAAACAAAGAATGGAGAACTGGAAATTTAGGTGCAGGTATTCCTTTCTTCTGAGATATGGGTCTCCATCACTGAGTGGACCTTCTGTCCACTGTTTTCTCGACAGAACATTCTGTTTAGTCAGAGGCGGTGTAAACTGGCACAAGCCACCAGAGCCCTAGGAGTTCCTATTTTCTGTCCAATGGACAGAAAGATCTTATTCTGAGAGATGGAAAGAAAATTTGAGGAAATATAATGAAAATCATAAGTGGGTGTTGATGGAGGAATGAGATGAACGGTCTGCATTGGTAGAAGCTGCACGAACCCAGCAAAGGCTGCGATTTTAAAAACGGGAAATTAGAGGTGGCGCCGAGTACGACTCCGTTTGAAAAAGAGCAGACATATAAATTAAGTTGCCAAGGAAGACATCAGAAACAAACCGTACAGGTAAGTTTTAGGAAACAAGTCGGCACTTGAATGGGGGCGGCAGGGATTTAAGGCTATAGTGACGAAGTGAGGAGGTGGTGCAGCAAAACCGAGAGGTGACAGGCAGGGTGACAGTATGCTGCCGTCGCTATCTGAACAGCATCCGCTCTGGACCACTGTGCCATTCTAGAGCAACCCGAAACAAAGGGAGAGTGGGCTTCCCTGGTGGCGCAGTGGTTAAGAATCCGCCTGCCAATGCAGGGGACACGGGTTCGAGCCCTGGTCCGGGAAGATCCCACATGCCGCGGAGCCACTAAGCCCGTGCGCCACAACTACTGAGCCTGCGCTCTAGAGCCCGCGAGCCACAACTACTGAGTCCACGTGCCACAACTACTGAAGCCCGCGTGCCTAGAGCCCGTGCTCTGCAACAAGAGAAGCCACCGCAATGAGAAGCCCGCACACCACAGTGAAGAGTAGCCCCCTATTCCCACAACTAGAGAAGGCCTGTGCACAGCAACAAAGACCCAGTGCAGCCAAAAGTTAATAAATAAATATTTTTAAAAAAGGGAGTGAACGGAACTCACTCCCTCACCGAAGGAGTCTTCAAAATTGAGTTGTGAATGCTGAGTTATCCTCTCAGCCATTCAGTTCCTCATGTGAAACTCCCATTTTCTTCACCAAATTATCCATCCTAAACCTGCCTCTCTGTATCCATGTCTCCTACTCAGGGGCTTCACCCTACGGCCACATTATAAATAACAAAAGTCATTAAATCATCCCGATACCTGGCTTACGGAAGTCCAGATGTATGTCTGAGCAAATTAACTTTACAGCCTCTCTGCTCAGTGGTCGGTTTGCGCAGAACCTGCTGTTTCATGGTCTGCACTCAGCTGGGGCCCGGAGGTTCTCACCCCACGTTTGTGTACGTTCTTGGTCATTTCCACCACTGATCAGGTCAATTTCAAGAGCCAGCCTGTGGAACCTGAAACCATCATCCTTAATGGTCCAGCTAAGTGGTTCCTATGAGAAAGGAAGCCATTGAGACGGAAGTAACTTGTAAAACAATCTCGTGCAACACGTGGGGAAATTCCACCCCATGCTTCTCTGGCATCTACCTGTTTTCCCAAGAATGAGAAGTTCCATCAGCACTTTCCTCCTCCACCCTAGTCTGTAAGAAACCACCGCACGCTCTTCTTTAAAATGCACATATGTGAATCCAAAGGAAACACGATGTTGTCCAAAGCTAGAGAAAGCAACTAGAAGAGGAATTTACGAAGACGTATCAAAGGGATTTTCAAGCTCTTGAATATCTTTTGAAACTTCATATACGATGACAGGCTGTAAGCTCCTTGAGAGCAGGGACCAAGAGTATCACAGGAACCTTGATACACACAGAACCTATCAGTGTCTGGCCCAGAGCAGGCATCCACAAAACTGTGTTGAATAAATGAATGAATGAAGGAGTGACAATGCTTTATCACATTTCCTATCTGCCTGACATAAATGATCACTAAATTTTGGAAAATTTTAAACACTGCCTTTTAATGCCACATTTTAAAATGATGAATCAGTTTCTGTTCTAGATATGAAACACGTGAAGTGAATTACATGCGTATTTGTACTGCAATTTCTTTTCAACGGAGCAACTTTTATTCCAACCCATTTCCACCTTTATTAGGAATAAAGAAGCTAAGTGATACTATCCTTTTCTTAAACAGGCATGAAAACAGTTGGAACCAATCGCATTTCACAGGAAAGTCATCAAGAATAACAAGCATGACCACATGAGGTGTGTGTATACACAGAAGTCTTTAATCTTTCAGCATTTGGAGAGAGAGAGGGGGAGGGAAGGACGGCAGGAAGGGAGAGAAGACACATCTTCAGGTTTCTGTATATATTAACTTCCAAATTTTTTCCATGTCTTTCAGCTTCGTTTAGAAGTGCTTCACCAGAGACTAAGGTCTGGCAGAAGTACACCCAGATTGAGATCTATCACTGTCCAGAGCCTTCTCACTGGAGAAGGCGGGTCGCTGTCTCACACGACGGAAGTAGCTGGTTCTTCTCCATGAAGAGCAAGGATTCCCCCATAACATTAAGGAATTGCCCCAATACAGTTTTCAGCACCAGCGACGTCACCGAGTGTCAGTGCTGAAGTCTTATCCTTCACCACCAGTCAAAAGCCAGCCTCCCGGGCTGGGCTCCCCAACCTGCCAGGTCTGCCTTGGAGTCACAGCTCTGTTTCCCCTGGACTATTACTCTCAACTCCATGTTTACATCTGCTGGAGTACGGATTTTATAGTCGCTGCACGAGGGGAACAGAAACAGTGTCTGGAACGATAACCGTGAAGGGCTGATCGAAAATGCTTGAAGATGGAAAGCACGGTCTACAAAGATTTGGCAACGTGTATGGAGGTGTGTGGCCTTGAAACTGCTCATTTCATGTACCTGAAGGTGGCCTTGTAGAATGTCCTTATGGACAAGCACACTTCCTGGTTGTGGAAGATGCCTCCACCCTTAACATCTGTGACTTTCACTCCACCATCCGGAACTGGAGACTCAGGGAGCAGGGGGAAATGGGAAACTCCAGACATCAAATTGATCTGCCCTTGTTTTTCTTCTTTTTCTTGGCCACTCAAGGGATTCTGACATTCAAAGTTGTACCTTTCAGCCCCAGAACTTACAGTAGCACCTAGTGCTACTAGGTCTTAGGACAGATGCTCCAATGCCCACCTTCTACTGGCTGAGGAGCACTGCTCCCAGCGCCCATAGATCAGTTATTTACTTCCATGCCAGCAATTTCTGACTCTAAAATATCTTCTTGTATTTGTGTCCAAGACTAAGTTTCCTGGGGACAGAAAATTACATTTTGCGAGCTACTGAGCTTGGCCATCCTCCCTACTTGATATATACAAATAAAGCTTTAACACATCTGCATGAGACAATTTATTCCCCACAACTGCTTGATTTCAACCACTTGAAACCATTCCTCATGGTTTCAAAGGAGCAAATCTAAGAGGAGGGAAAAAGAGGGCTCTGACTTCTCCCACAAGTTGTCAAGTTAGGAAGGTTCTGGAACAGTACTATTTTTTTTTTTTTTCCACGGTACGCGGGCCTCTCACTGTTGTGGCCTCTCTCGCTGCGGAGCACAGGCTCCGGCCGCGCAGGCTCAGCGGCCATGGCTCACGGGCCCAGCCACTCCGTGGCATGTGGGATCCTCCCGGACCGGGACACGAACCCGTGTCCCCTGCATCGGCAGGCGGACTCTCAACCGCTGCGCCACCAGGGAAGCCCTGAAACAGTACTACTTTCTGAAGACGTCTGGCAACACCACATCTCGGTGGCGTTCGGCAGTCACTGTTTGGAGGGGACCGCTGGTTGCAAACTGGCACAAAGAGTCAACTGATTCTACCGCTTGGTTTTTTGACTTTATCTAAGAGGCAATTTCTGAACATCATAAAAGCCTTCTTAATTTGACTCTGTATTGTGTAAAGCAAGCTGTCCTTGGTTACTAAACTGATTAGTAAGTGGTTTATATTACTCTAATGGTTGCCATCGTTATTGCAAGAAAAAAAAAAAAAAGATAGTTGAGTGAGTAAAGCTGAAAAACAAGACTGTTATGCCCAGTACCGGGATGACAGGCTGTCGCATTCAGAAAGGAGCCAGGTCTACAAGCCCAGGCCTTGCTGCAGAGATCCATCTTCCAAAGACCCTGCACCAAATGCTGAACAATGCTATGCTTTAAAAAAAAAGAACATTCCATTCAGTGGCTTTCTTAAAAAAGATGATGGAAGGCAGAGTGGAAACCAGCAGCAGTTCCCAGAGATGCTGTAATTGCCTGGACTATCTCGCCTGGATGTGAAATGCACCAGACCTTTTAAACTGGGCCCACATTCTGCCACCATGCTCGGCCATATGGTGATCTGGCAAATTTGGACAAAACACCGCCCGCCCCCACCCCCACCCCAATCAGTCTGCACGAGCCCTTCCTTGAGAAGCCAATTTCCTCAGTGAAAGGCATAGTAATTGCCATGAAAGGCATGCATCCCTGTCATGAAAGCATTTTTCTTTGCCTGCTGGATTCTACGTACTCAGCATAAGACCTCCCAAAAGATGGTGTTAGAAAAGCCCTTCCTTCAGGAACAAACAGCACAAGCGTTTTTCCCCCAAGTGAAAAGTCAAAGGCAGCAAGGAAAGGTGAACCTCTCAGCGCTGGGCACCTTTTCTTCATCGTGCTCACCGGAATTTGCAATCTATGTGGATTTTTGTGGTTATTTGGCTAATGGCTGCCTCAATTTGACCATCAGCTCCTTGAGAGCACAAGCCAGCTTTGTTTTCTTTGATTCTTGCGTCCCTGGCAAAATATGGAGTCTGGCACTTAGTAGGGCCTCAAATATTTGTCGAGGGAGGAAGGGAAGAAGGAATAGGAGGGGGAGGCGGAGGAATGATGGGGGCCCCAAGGGGCAAAATGCTGCTTCATGGCTTGCGTCCTACTAGAATTTGCCTGATTCCTTTCACACGAACGGCCCGGACCTACAAATACGCAAACATCTGACATGTGTATATATTCACAAGCCCGCAGAGAGGGGCCAGCCTCAGAAAACGCTAAGATAGGTCTTAAAATTTTATTTCAACCATGTAATTGGACTCATCAAGGGAGAAATTGGTTTTCTATGCCTGGAAATTGGTGGGAATTTTATTATTTCTGAATTTGCAAAAATAGCACTGAGTTGAGAAGTCCCACTGTGCCGACTTCACAACTTCTCGTACCAGATCTGGGTCACGTCGGCGATTTCTGTCCCCGACAGCAACATGCCTTGGCAGCAAAGTCACAGAGGCTGTATAGGCTCTGAGCTCCTTTACAGGCGGCACAGCTACCTGCAGGCTCTTGGTGCCTCTGCGGATGGACATGCTTAAAAGCTGTTGATTTGAGAGGCACTGGTCGGCCAATCTGTGCACCGTTTGAACCGCACCTGCCGTAATTTTGCACTTCGAGGACTGCAGGCTTCAGACTGGAGCGCCCGTGAAGGATCTGTAAGAGCCTCGGCGCTCTCTCTAGTGCTGCTGCAGGGCTGGCTATGGCCCTCTTCCTTTCCCAGATAGTCATCCAGAAAATCAAGAGCCCACCCACCAGAGTGGAGGAGGCGTTGGACAGGGTGGGGTGGAGAGGCTGGAGGATGAATCAAGAGGCTCCAGATGCAGGAAGGGTGAAAGCACAGCCTTTTCCAATCTCCTGGCTGAATGGAGCTTTTCCATTTGCCTTCTGCTTTTCGAACAGTGGAATCTGGTACTTGGAGGTGGGTCTTTGGAGATGCTTGATATTTACAGGAACGTCAATTTCAAAAACGTGGCAGTGAGAGTGTCTTTAAACAGGATGAAGGACATTTGAAGTCTGACTTTCTCTTGGTAAATTTCGTCTTACTCAAAATGGTGAAATGGGGGGAATGAAATCCTGCTAGAGCATGGAGAACCTAGAGCAAAAGGCAGCAAAGTTTTTCTTCTTGAAGGGAGAAGCACAGGGAGTGTGGAAAGTCTGGCCCCTTGAGAAATCTTGCTCCCGGGCACTAGTAAGCAGATATCCTTTCCTTCATCAAGGTGTAAATTAACGACTGAATACACACAAGTTCTTTCTGCAATGGCTTACACTTACAGGTACAGAAACTCCATGAACTCAGTATCCCTTGCACCCGGCAAAAGTGCCTGACACACAAGGGCTCAAAGGATGTTTGCTGACCTGAATGAACCTCTCCCTTGGCCTGTACAATCAGCAGCGTACCTGGCTCCAACCAAATTCTGCATGGTCGGGAAAATTAGCTGCTGGTGAACTGCAGCATAAAAAAGGAATAAAATGGATTGGAGCAGTGTTACATGACTGTATACAATGATCACAATTCATTAAACCGAACTGCATGTAAATAATACCTTAATAAACAAAAAAGAGGAGGAAAAAGAAGCCAACAGTCAAGTAAGTAGCTTGGTCAGGATGTGAACCCAGATATACCCATCCTGTTTGATCTTTACGGATGCTGAAAGCAGCTTCACGCATCTATTAGCCATTGGCATTTCTTCTGTGAAAGGCCTATTTGTATCCCTTGCCCATTTCTTTATTGGGGTTTTGGATTTTTAAAATATAATTTATGGAGAAAAATATTTTAACTGTCAGTAAAAAGAAACTAAAGATTTATAGTACAAACATGACACTTCTGAACACGACATTTCTCCTAAAATTGATGTTATTAATGGTTAGATTATGTGAGAGGGAACCATACATCTGATTGGTGTTTTAATAGAATTTTTTTTCTCTTAAACAATTTTTTGAAAGTGCTATGAAACGGTCCATGAAGAAAGTGCCTGGTAGCTGGTTGACAGCAACTGTCCCTCAAGGAAGACAGGTGGAGGTAAAGGAAAACCTGACTTTTAGGAAGCAGGTCCACTGAATTTCCCCAGCTCGATTTATTGCCCTATTTTATCAGACCCTCCTAAATTTACCTGTTCAAGTTTACTCGAGATATCGCAAGTTTCAGGGGAAAAAAACCACACCTCTGGACCATCACACCTTCATTAACTCAGGGAGACAGAAGGTGTCAAGGTTACGACCCTGCTGTTCTGGCACATCTTCTTATTGAAAAATCATGGGTGCCCATCTAGCTTCAGCCTCGTTTATGTATCTGGTCAACCGGAGGGCACCCCAGGCAAGTGCCTTGAGCAGCCTGTTCTGAGCATCTCCACTCACCTTTCCTGATAAAGTCACCCTCGGAGACAGGTAGGGGGACCAGAGCTCCTCCATCCTCATTTCACAGAGTGACAGAGCAGTTAAGTGACTTGCAAAAGGTCAAACAGCCAGTTGCTGGTCAGGACAAAAATAGAATCGGGGTTTGCTGACCTCCTTGTCTCCTGCTCAAGTGATTCAAGGACAAGAGCAGTTGACTCCTGAGTCGTAAACTAACATGACAAGCTTTTGATCTTCTCATCCTCGGACAGGATGAGCTAAGGCATGGAACTGGTTTAACGTTGCTCTTGGACATACAAATGAGAGGCTGCTGAACTGGTGGGGAAAATCCAAGGCCAAGAATCCAAAAGTGAGTAACTTCAGCTTTCCCACTGGCTAGCTCTAAAGTTATGCAAAAATCAGGGGCTACTGTGCCTCCGTTTTTCTCTCTATGAAATGGGGACGCTGCAAACTATTGCTTGAATATACTAATCTTCTAACAGAAGTATCTTATCTTAGGAGTGCTGTGACTCAAAGCCTCGGGAATGGAAGAGATGAATATGGTTTGCGGGGGTGGGGGGGGGATGACCCTTGCAGTGAAAACAAGAAAGAAGAGAAGGCAACATTGTGAAAACACTACACTGCACCTTGGATTAAGACTGAGAACAGGAATAAGGAAGAAGCACACATTTAAATGGGGCTCACTTATCATGCAACTGGGCCACAAGCCCTGGGTTTGGACGTTGCTAAAATACATCCCCTTTGCTGGGCACATCGGGCTTGACACAAGACCTTGTTTCATTCACAGACATGCTTATACTTCTGCAAAACTGCAAAAAAAAAAGCTTTTAATTACTATTTGTAGAGCATCGAAGACAATTAAATGCTTGTGATTACCCTTTTGTTTTTTAAAAACACAGAACCAGAGAATAAACATTTCTGTACAGCCATCAGAGCAAAATGCCTTTTGAGGCAGAATGCTCTGAATACATTCTGCCTTATAAAAAATGTATAAAAGGATAGCACAGAAAAGGGCTGTGAGGCGTGACACGGCCCCATCATGCTGTGCGTGCCTGAGTTAGCCGGTACAAGATCAGAACCAGAAGCAGAGATGAACGCCATTCAACCAGAGCCCGAGGCTGGGAGGTCCAGCATGGCATCGCCTGGGGTCAGTGGCGGGGCAGCTCCAAGGCACGCTCTCTGGAGAGTCATCCGGTTTAAAAATATTTGGGCCAACGTGTTATCATCTGGAATGGAGACTCTGTCCCCCATTTTAATGTGAACAGGGATCATGTTCATTTCATGATACTATCACAGCCGCAGTCATTGTTTTGATCACGACTATTAAAAAGAGTTAAACAGAAACCCCCAATAGGTTGTACAGCATGACCTCAAATGACACCCAGGTCTCCAGGTGGCCTCCAGAGAACTGGCAGGGAGTAACAGGAAAGCTGGAAATCCAGGGAAAGAACGAGACCCCCTTGAGCACTGCCGTCATCGGAGAACCGCCTGTCTTTGGGAATGATGCCTGGCCCATTTCTACAAGGCTTTGCATGCACAGAACATTCTGACTTTTGTGACATCACTGTACCCATCTGGCAAATGAGTGTCACTCAGGTGACTCTTCCCAAGCCATATGGTTACTAGATGTCAGCATTCAAAGACAGGTCTTCGAAACCAGCACGCTTGGTGTTCAGCAGAATCTCTTAATGGTCTTAAGATGTGAGTAGAGAGAGATGATATAAAGGAGTAAAATATGTTGGGTTAGAGGGACTCTGTGGCTGGTTGTCAATGGGATTCACAAATCGCTCCTCGTATGTCTTGGAGGAAGCATAGCTTAGTGGGTTGAGCCTGGAGTCTTGAGCCAGACCACCCAGATTCAAGCCCAAGTTCTGCCATTACCAGCTGTGTGATGCTGGAGTAGTACTTAATGCTCCGGGGCCCGGCCGAGCTTCCTTATCTTTAAAATGAAGGTGATAACAGAACTTACCTCACGTAATTATCATGCAGATCAAGTAAGTTAATTTTTTGTAAAGCATTCAGAGTAACATCTGCCATATAATTAATGCTGTATATGTGTTGGTTAAATCAATCAATTATTCTACCAGGATGTTGCAGGTTCTTCTCCAACTGGCATAAACAACTTTCTGATGCATTTTTAATAAAGAGACATCGCCTCCCTATTACCTTGTTAAAAGTTTCCTTGGACTCATCCCGATACCCTTCTTGACCACATGACTGACAGGAACACAGAACCTCTCTCCTCATCGATTTTCAAAAGCAAAGCCATCACGACTCAGCATCCAATGTGTTCCCCAGACTCACCAGGATCACTCTTCTCCCCACAAAGCTTGGAAAACCACTGACAAATTTTATCAAATAATTACACGGATTGATCCAAGAAAGACACTTGTTCTGCCAAAGTGGGCACCCCACCACCTGCTGTGCTAGTGCATCTGGCTTGAAACCTGCAACCCTGCTGGTCAGTCTTTGCTTATAGACCCCCAAGCCTTGGAGGTCTTATATATATGGTATGTAGGTGAATAAACATAGACATCGACAAGCCTAACAGACTCATCAGAGGAACTGTTGCATCTTAAAAATCATCAAGCTTCAAAAAGTAATTCAAAGAACAGAGTGCTGAAAAGGATCTGCTTTGGAGGAGACCTGGCCGTTTACTGCCAGTTAATTTGCATACGGCCTGGTCCTTTGATCTTCTTAAGGATGATCTATAAATTTCTGTGGTCTCCAGTTCTTGCAGAGAAGCAATTCAAATACATTACTGTAGAGCCTACAATTAAAAGGATTTCATCTGAGAAATGACTAATGCCATCCCATAGGATTATGGCCATTTAAAAAATTACTTGCTTTTCAATCTTGAGAAAGAAAAACGGAGCTGGAGGAATCAGGCTCCCTGACTTCAGACTATACTATAAAGCTGCAGTACCCTATGACATAAATCACAGCAAGATCCTTTCTGACCCACCTCCTAGAGACATGGGAATAAAAACAAAAATAAACAAATGGGACCTAATGAAACTTAAAAGCTTTTGCACAGCAAAGGAGACCATAAACAAGATGAAAAGACAACCCTCAGAATGGGAGAAAATATTTGCAAGTGAAACAAATGACAAAGGATTAATCTCCAAACTTTACAAGCAGCTCGCTCAGCTCAGTATCAAAAAAAACAATCCAATCCAAAAACGGGCAGAAGACCTAAACAGACATTTCTCCAGAGAAGATATACAGATTGCCAACAAACACATGAAAGGATGTTCAACATCACTAATCATTAGAGAAATGCAAATCAAAACTACAATGAGATATCATCTCACACTGGTCAGAATGGCCATCATCAAAAAATCTACAAACAATAAATGCTGGAGAAGGTGTGGAAAAAAGGGAACCCTCTTGCACTGTTGGTGGGAATGTAAATTGATACAGCCATTATGGAGGACAGTATGGCAGTTCCTTAAAAAACTAAAAATAGAACTACTATACGACCCAGCAATCCCACTACTGGGCATATACCCTGAGAAAACCATAATTCAAAAGGAGTCATGTACCACAATGTTCACTGCAGCTTTATTTACAATCGCCAGGACATGGAAGCAAGCTAAGTGTCCACTGACAGATGAATGGATAAAGAAGATGCGGCACATATATACAATGGAATATTACTAAGCCATAAGAAGAAACAAAATTGAGTTATTTGTAGTGAGGTGGATGGACCTAGAATCTGTCATACAGAGTGAAGTAAGTCAGAAAGAGAAAAGCAAATATCGTATGCTAACACATATATATGGAATGTAAAAGAAAAAAAAAAGGTTCTGAAGAACCTAGGGGCAGGACAGGAATAAAGACGCAGACATGGAGAATGGACTTGAGGACACAGGGAGGGGGAAAGGTAAGCTGGGATGAAGTGAGAGAGTGGCATGGACACATATACACTACCAAACGTAAGGTAGATAGCTAGTGGGAAGCAGCCGCACAGCACAGGGAGATCAGCTCGGTGCTTTGTGACCACCTAGAGGGGTGGGATAGGGAGGGCGGGAGGCAGACGCAAGAGGGAGAAGATATGGGGATATATGTATATGTATAGCTGATTCACTTTGCTATAAAGCAGAAACTAACACACCATTGTAAAGCAATTATACTCCAATAAAGATGTTTAAAAAAATTACTTGCTTTTTTCTGTGTTTATCTTTTGGAGACTAGGATATACTAGCACAGTGCCTGCTGCTATAAGGGGAAAAGGTCCTTCCTGCTTTGTCTCCACACACTAACTCTCAGAGCACAAGTGTCAGGTATATTTCAAAGGAGGGTGGTTTAAGATGTGGAAAATCAACCTGTTTTTCACTCCACGATACGGTGACGAGACACATAAAATCACTTCCTATGCAAATTCTATTTTTAATCCCACTGACAGCACCAAACTGGATTAACAGTGGTGAGGAGTTAACTCAAATCTACCTTATTTTCATCACGCATTTTGGGGTTTTGTTTCTTAAGTCGATTGTTTTTCCTCTGGAGCTCAGTTGAGTGTCAGCTCTGACTTTTTGAGTAGCTTTGAGTAATGGGATCAGCTAATGTTCTGTACATGAAGCAATTCCGTACCATTTCGCTTCTCTAAAAATACTGCTGCCTGCCACCGGAGCCAATCAACAGTGATGAACAGCTACAGGGACAAGTAGGTCTCTGAATGTACTTCGGATCTGACAGCCCTTCAGCAGATACAGAGAATGGGTCCCTGTGACTCACAAACCCAGCTCCCTCCTAGGGCAAGCAAGTCCTTTCTTTTCCATGTGAGAAAGGGCAAGGATCCTTAATGATCCGATACGGTCCTCCCCCTCCCCCTTTTCAACAACCCAACAAATATCTGTTCAACGCCTGCAGTGTCTGGTTCTTGGCAGCTGCTGGGCTGGATATAAAAAGCTGAGTAAGACACACGTCCTTTTAACCCATTAAAAATCCGTTAGTATGAGGCCTCTGACTTTGTCTGAACTCATGTTACTCATCAAAACGAAGCTGAAAAAACTGCGTTTGTATGCACTAGATACATCTTCCTGCTCTAGTTCACTGACCTCCAGAAAGTCACGTGGCTCATCTGCATATCAGGTAACTGGCAACACGCAGGTCTCCACCCGTTGACGTAGGGCCACTTTCACTCTCTAGGTGTGTAACTGGATTCAACCACTCCAAAATGTTTCTTAAGTCTCTACTACGTGCCAGAAGCTATACAGGCTACCTGCTGGGAACCCACTGGTGATACAAAATGGAGAGCAATATGTAAAGTCATTTACCCATTGAATTGATGACCTTAAAGAAAAAGCAGGTATAATTTTGATGCGTTGGTTATATGTTTTGGCTAATCAGAGCTTAAAAGTATATGCCTTCTACCAAGATTACTGCATTTTCTGCTGTGGGTGTTCAGACTGGGAAATGGTATTTTGAGAGTATAAACATCTTTGTGAGGTCTAAGACCTTAGGATGCATTTAAATTTCTCAAGCCAAAAGAAGGAAAGGGCCGTTGCCCACCCATGATAACTAGACAGTCACTTATTAAGAACCTTTGCTTTTTCAAAACCCACTGCCACCATCCACTAGCTCAACTCCACACACAGAGCAGTGCTTGGCTGCAATGACATTCCATCCACGTGTCTTAACTGCAAGTTCTCCTCTGATTATGGGTCAATGAGGGTGTAAGCTAAGAGTGTCAGCTAGTTTCCAATAGCCACGAAGTGACTTGTGACGAATCCGAATCTGGTATTATCAGAAGATTTGGTACAACATCAGGAACTGTCAAATTGCCTTCAGCATGCTACAGATTTACTGATACTGTTAGTTTTTCTCATTAACTTCCCTTCCCATCTGTTTTATCCTGGTATTTTACATAAATATCATTGGCCTACGATTCTTGTGGACACTAAGAGACTAGGATTTCCGTATACATATTTCTTAAAGGTCATCTTGATTATTATTCACTCTCTTTTGATTTATTGTTTTTGCTCTCAATATTTTCTGTGCACTGGGCCCCTCACTAAGCGCTAGGACTAGAAAGACAAATGAGAAATGAATGGGGAATCCTTAATTGAGCTTACATCACATTTTGAAAAATTAAGCGGGAGAAACAGGGAGGAACGTGATAATCAGAGCATAGATGTGTTTCCCAGAATTGGATTTGCTATGAGCTGTTTTTGCCCAATTACTATTGTAACTGAGCCATCTATAATTCCTTCCACTTCTATTTGCAGTCTAGAGGAAGTCAGACACAAGATGTTATACATGGAGCCTGAAGCCAGAGCGTTTTCTGACAGCAGATTCCCTAATGTCCATCCAGATCACTCTAAGAAAGAAGAAATCAAGAAGTGATGCTCCTGGAAAATGACACCTGTCAGACCCATAACCTTGACTTCATTTCTAATGTTCCTGGGATGGCTGCATGGAGGGGACAAACCAGGACCCTGAATTGGGCACAAAGGGACCTGGCTGGGGACCCAGGTCAAGACAGACCATCACGTTTAAAAAGTGATTCTTAAGAATCCAGCTCCACCCTTTCTGTCTCTGGTTTAAAGAATTCCTGCTTCTAACTGTTATATATATAAGATGAATAAACAAGGTCCTATTGTATAGCACATGGAACTATATTCAATATCCTTGACAAACCACAATGGAAAAGAATATGAAAAAGAATACATATATGTGTATATATACGTATAGCTGAGTCACTTTGCTGTACAGGAAAAAAAAATCAACGTAAGAACATTGTAAATCAACTACTTCAATAAAATAAAATTTAAAAATCCCTGCTTCTGGTACAGGACATTTATACCATGTAAACATCACTTCCCTGCTTCAGTATTCCACATCTATTTCCAGGCCCGCATATGGAAGGCCATGTCTCCTGCCGTGGTTACCTCCACCCCTCTATACCCAGCATAAATTTAATTAATGAGAGAAGTCCATTGGACGTTACCATCCATCCCCTTTCCTCCACTGTCTGATACGTTTCTATATTCCCTTAACAGCCAATTAGTGACAGCATCCAGGAGAACGGATCCCATCGTGGTCCAGGCCCCCAATTCCCCACACACCACCTAGTGGTGATAATTATATTAAAAGTCATGATGATGCCGACGACACTATTCTCACCGAATTTAAAACACCTGAAAGGCCACTGTAACACTGAGCGTAACAGAACCTTAGTTTTCCTTTTGGAAACACTTCCCAAGATACGTACAGTGCTCCTATTACCTTGACAAGACTCACCACGGCCTAAATTTAGGTTAGAATGCGAGTTAAAACCACCTATATTTTGAAATAGGAAGGCACTGATTTACTGAGCAATTGAAAATTGCATTTCCCTGTTCATTGGCTTTCCAAATAAGGGGGGGGTAAGAAAATAAAGTATTTCTGCAGTTGCAGCAGAGGCTTCAGATATGGGCCACACGTGTGGAAATGCAACGCTTTTACTTATCGTGACTCCGTTTCAAAACTACCTTCCATCATGATTTCATTTTCACTAGCCTTATTTTTGTCTATAAATCACTTCTGTTGCCCAAACTTTGCTTGCCTCCCACATGCTGACAGAAGAACTGGATATTACTATTGCTTTCCCCCCAATAAATATTGCTGTCTGTAGTTTACTGCCACTTGAATTCCTTCTCCTTAAATGAACGTAAAGGCATCTCTCTGGCTATCCACCACATCTACTTCTTCCTTCGCTTCTGAAAAAATAATAAACTAACAAAAAGCAGTAAATATAGCCCATTTCGAAACCTTCACTTCCATTACCAGTTGGAAAACTGATGAACCAACAGTCGATTCAACTAACAGCTCTAGTCCTTCTAATTCAAATGTGTATGTGGATAAAGTCAGAGTTAGGGATACACACACAATACTTCAAAAGGGATATCATCAATTTGTATTCATCTTTCTTCAACTCCTGTAGTCTCTGATTCTCTTTCTTGGATCAAATAACCCATCAGCTCAACCCATAACCCATTCTGTATGCATCCCTGGTTCATGATTGGACGCTTTCCACTTCCTGCTATACATCTTAAAGAAACGAAAAAGCTTACTATCCCCATGGGTGAGATGAAGAATACGGAAGAGCCTACAAAGTGAGATTTTTCTTGAAAGGACATTAGCATCTAATAAAAAACGTGGTTTGGAGAAGAGGGTCAGCTCAGAATCTGCATGGATATGGGACATTTCTAAAATTTTGCCACGGTGTTTCATGTATATTTCAAGGTGCAAATATGGAGGAGGCCCCTTTGAAAACCAAAAATGGATACAAGAAATCAACAGGTAAGTAGACTTTTAACAAAGCTACTCTGGGGTATCCCCCCAATTCTTAGCGTGTTTGCTTTACAAAAGCTAAGCTTACCACACAGGTTGCACTGACTCTTCTTGTCAGAGAACAGGTCTCTCCTACCCCAAATGTTTGATTCCTGTAAGTCCACCAAATTCATAAGATGCAAACTCTACTGCTTTATATGAGAGGTGGCTTCCTAAAATGTATTACCGTCTGAGGTATTGACTTGTTCTCAAATTGCCTAAGGAAACACTCTGAATTCCAATGTCTCCACCATAAACTCAGGGCATTTTGACTGTATTACAGACACAGCCCAGTAAGATTCATTCCTGTGATGCTGATCCTTTTTCATCTATAACTTCTATGACATAAGTTTAGTGAAAGAGAGGATGCTTTCACATCAGACAGACGAGCATTTAGAATCCTCTTCAAGCCATACACCAGGAACAGTTTCCCATTTAAAGAAAAATAAATCGTCTTTATAATTGAAAATAGCTTTCCTTTACAACTCTGTTCGGCTTTGCTGGGAAGAAAAAAAATTTCTCAGTTTATGAGGCAGCTTTCATTGAATGTGGAGCAAAGGAAAACTAAGCGGCTGCTTCTGAGGAATCAGCCTTAACTACACTGATGAACGTTCACCACTTACAAGCATCAGAAGAGTCTGTGGCTACTATCTTTTCAGCTATCGCGAGACAACCTAGCTAGCAGATAGGTAAGTTGTGCAATAGTTCTGTTAGGTCATTTTGCCCATCTTTAACATGGACATTTAGGAAGTCAATAAAACACCCAGCAGAAAGATGGAGATTACCCTTAGGAGGCCCAGAAGACTTCTGAGGGGAAAAAATCATTCCGTTAATAAATGCTACATATTATTATTTCATCAAAGGATTGTAAATCACTTCCAGATGACAGCTCTGGGTTCAGAAGCAGACAATATCATGGAAGTGATTAGGAGCCTGGGGAGAGGCTGGGCACGTTATCTTCCAATCTGCCAGCCCAGCTCCCAACACACCTGGCTGCGCGTCCATGGGGCTGTGCTGCGTTTCCAAGGGCCTCTCTGCCTTGTTCACGGGGGTCAAGGTGTCCAAGTGCTCAGGGGTTACACGATCAGGCTTACGGATCCTGGATATGAGTAGAAACAGCACTCAATGGTGCTCTCCCTTTGGCACGTTTGCCTCTGGTATTCTGCAAGACTTGGCCCTTCGTTGGTGCGCTGCTGAGAATGACTGTGACCTCAGAGATCATGGTCAAGATCATACTGGCTGCCTTCCTGCCTCACCCAAGCCTCTCCCCCACCCCCCCCCCCCCGATTCTCTGCCTCGGGATGTTACCTCCCCTTCAAGTGCTTCTGTTTCTATTTCACGAAGTAGCATTTTTCTACCCCTCCCCCCGTTGAGAGGAGAAACAGGATAACGCAGGAGCCTGAGCAGGGTTTGCCCCAGACTTAGGGAGATGATGGGGAAACAGGCAAGAGGCTGAATGGCTTCTGACAATTCTTTCTGTTCCACAGCATTTTTTTTCTGTTCCACTGAATGAGAGACAGAGAAAGAAAAAGAGCGATTTTCACAGAAAAGCTTATCTTTGTAATGCATCTAAAGACATAGTGCATCTCGGAAGGAATGACGGTCAGATTAATTTTTCTGAGACACATGTTAAAATTGCAAAGCACCAAAATGCCATTCCTGTCATCTTTGCTCTCCAGCCTGCCTTGCCTCCCAGACTGGGAAGGAAGGGAGGAGGGAAGGAAGGGAGGAAGGAAGGAAGGAAGGGAGGAAGGGAGGAAGGGAGGGAGGAAAAGTATCTGCACCCAGTAGTTAAGGGTAATAACCAGCCTACATAGCAAAACTGTTGGTCACCTAACGAGGTCACTCGAAACCCACGAAACTGTGACAGGGAGGAGTAGAAAGTGAGGCTGAAAACCAACGTGCTTTGCCCCTGGAGAGGCAGGAGGCAGCCCGGGCTAATTCAGAGAACACTGGGGCAGCGCTGGAGGACACCGGGTCACAGCCCCCCATCTGCCGAAATTTCAGACTCTTCACGTGAAAATGAGAGCATGCAGTAGATTACATGTAAAGGCCCTTTCAGCTTTGTAATTCTAGATGGAAACTCCAAGTCCAATCCCCAGGTGCATGGGGCGCTGGGGTTCCTGGTACATAAGATACTCAAGTCTGTTTGCTGTTCCAGAAACAGAATCAGGGTCCTCAAACAGTTCCCGTGTATATGTGGTAACTTGTTACATGATACAGGTAGCAACACGAATTAGGGGGAAATAGATGGATTATTTAGGGGATGGTATTATAGAAACTAATTTACCACAGAGAGAAACTGTTGGATCAATACCTCCTCACCATAAAAACAAAACAAATCCCCCAAACGTCCCCTCCAAATGCTGTCAAGGTCTAGATATAAAGTGCAGCCACGAAGCAAACCGAAATAGCTACTAGAAAATATTCGTGATCGCTTGAGACGAGGAAAGATTTCTTAAATATGATTTTTTTAAAACTCATAAAGGGAAAGGATGGATCTGCCTACAACAAAGGATGCCATAGACAAATTGACAGGAGATATCTTCCATCTCTAAAGATGAACAAAAGATTAATATCCAGACCGCACAAGAGACCAACAAGAAAAAAAGATAAATACAATAGAAAAATGTGTGTAAAATATGAACAGGAAATTCATAGAAGAAAAAATCCAAACGGCTCAGAGGTATATAAAGAGACGCTTGATCTCACCAGTAATCAGAGAAATGCAAGTTAAAAGGACAATGATAGAGCTACCAGATTAGAGCCAGAAAGTAACACAGTGCCACATGGAGATGCAGGGTGACAGCAAGGCTTGTTCACAGCTTTGGGAGAAGGAACTGGATCCGTCCTTCTGGCAAACAATCTCCTGCACGTGGAGAAATGAAGTGGGCTCCTGCCCCGCAATCCTGAGAAAAATAACCCACCAGCCACGCGCCCACAAAGCACCATACGAGGACATGTATGTTCATCGGAGCAGGATGAGAAATATCTGGGAATTGGAGGCAGCTACGGGTGACTAGTACTAGGGGAATGAATAAATAAAACCATGCAAAGTTTACAGGATGGTATATACCACGTGGCAGCCAGAAGCGAGGAATATGATGCATACCCACAACCTAAGTAGCTCTAAAAGCAGTACTGACTAAAAGAAAAAAAGGAACCGCAATCTATACTCCCATGGATGTATATATTATGAGTCATTCATGCAGGTAAATATTTTTCAAGGACACACATACATCTAAAGAAATGCTGAATGCATTACAGTGGTAACCTCTGAAGGGGATGGGGACGGGGGCAAAGGGGGCAAACAGAATGAAACAAGAGGGTCCTTGAATGGCCTGATGATGACGGTGATGAACCATGAATGCGGGGAATGACGCTATGAACCACCTCTGGGCACCTGAATGGGAAGGACAGGGTGAAACTTCTAGAAACATGTGTCTGCTTAAAATAGAGTGTGACGTTCAATCAGTCAGTATTTAGGAAATGCTTGAGATTGTAGGAAGTTGCAGAAATCAGCTCTTCTCTGGATATGCTGAGGTTCCTACAGCCTCTGACAGGCTGGCTGCCTAGACTCACAAGCTCACACTCAGAACAGTGAGGTGGCTATCGGTGGGTGGGAGAGATGCCTAGAAGCTCAGAAGAGTGTGTGTGTGTGTGTGTGTGTGTGTGTGTGTGTGTGTGTGTGTGTGTGTGTGTGTGTGTGTGTGTGTGTCTTTGTTTTTCTTGTCTGGGAGTAGCTTGATGACCTGGAATACTTTCCCTGGGAGTAAACCATGGATAAATTGAAAAGTCTGTTTTCGAGAACGAAGGTCACAAGCTGGTGGACCACGAGTCAAATCCAGCGTACACAATGTTACTGAATTAGCTGCCAATGTTTAGGTTTTGCATCCAGTCTGGATTCCTGGGGGAAACTGGAAAAATATGAGACAGAGGCCCCGCACACTTTTGCCTGAACCGCCTGGGCCGCCTTCCCACAGCAGCAGCTGCGAGCCCTCAGCTTTGCCGCAGGCCTCACCCAACCCTGCTGTGCACCCAGACTGCTGCTGCTGGTCACTCGCTTCCAGGCAGGATGGTCTGCTGTGCAGCCACATGGGAAACTGGTTATCACAGGACTCATGAAAACAGTGTCAGTCTGAGCTTAAAACAAGCATGAACCCACTTCAAGGGGCACTTCTGGAGGAGCTGTGTGCCCCATGGAATGGACCAGAACCAGCAGAGGCAATGGGGCAGGGGCAGGGGCAGGAAAGGCGCCCAGTCCTTCTGTGTTTGGAAGACATTCAAGCTGACGAGGTTCCAGAACCACATTTCGGAGAGTCAGCCTGAGTTGAGGAGAAAAGCCTGCATGCTGGATGGTCACGGTCCCCAAGGGCCAGTGCCCCCTTCAAAGTAGATACAACTGTCCGTGCCAATCCTAGTTCCCTCCCAGGTATCATCTTCTTCCATCGAGGAACCATTTTGCTCCACCTAGCATCCCTTCATTGTGTCGTTTATTAATTTTCTCATCTTTGCTTAAAAGCTTAACTTCAAGTGCTCTGAGGATGCTGGGTTCTTGTCCCCTTCCCACAGTTCCACAGAAATGAAGGTAGTGCTTATGTTTTAGGACTAATATTAAAAGTGCCAGGATGACTAAGCTCTGAGTTTAAACCTTCTTTCTCACTTAACGTCTGTCTACAAAGTGGCCTTCTCAAAATTATCAGGACACATCTGCTAACGTACACGTGTGGGACTGACTAGGACCTATTTCAATTCTTTGAAATAGAAAGCCCTGGTACCCAGTAACAATGTTCTATCCAAAGAATTCAGACACTACTTGGATATGCTTTGTTTTGATATATTTTTTTCCCCATCAAAAAGGATCTGTACACGAACAACATACTATCAGTCAGGCAATGGTAAGGAAGAAGTCTATAAAAGGGTAGCGGCTAGAGTGTGACTCAGATGTAACAGTGTAAAGAGGAGTCAATAAAGACCTAAACTTGGAGAGGAAATCCAAATCAAGTGAGGGAGCCCCCAGGCGAGATGGTATCTGGGGAAGAACGCTGCAGGCCAAGGGAAGAGCCTGTGCAAAGGCCCTGGGGCAGAGACATGCTTTTAGGTGTCTGCAGAACAGCAAGGTGGATAGTGTGCCAGAGCAGGAAGAGCCGAGAGTGACGTACTGATAAAGTCCTATGGGAAGAAGAGAACATTTAGAGTGGGGAGTGAGAAAATGAATTAGGTTATGGACACACACAGGTAGGCGGAGCCCAAAAGCAAACGAAGAGTCGACCTTCAGTGGGCAGTTGAAAAATACAACTGGATGTCCGAAAAGGCAGGGGCTGAAGATGTCATCAGAGGTCACTGGCGTTTAGAAGTAAACGAAATCCGGTCTGACTCACCCTGAAAGGCAACAGCAATGGCGGCTCCCACTTCTTCCTCCGTGCCAGGAAATGCGCTAGTTTTACAAACACATTATGTCACTTAATCTCCACAACGGCTCTTTGAGATGGGCACTTAATTATTCCGTTTTACTGATGAAGAAACCGAGCCGCAAGCAGTGAGCTAATTCAAGCTCACAAATAAAGGAAGCTGCAAAGCCCGATTCATACCCAGATGGCGTGGCTCCAGATTCTGTGCCCTTAGTCACCACTGTTGATGGTAAAAAGGACTATTTTTATTTTCCACCCACTGGAAATTAGGAGATAACTTGATCCGTCTGGACTTAAAGTTTTTACTCCCCATCCCATAACCCATCCGGATGTGGATTTGCATCACTGTTTTAATTTTGCTCATCATGAAATCCTAGGGTTGGAAAGAAAAGGCTTGGCCCCAACTACATTTCAGCTGAACCTGGGTTTTCATTCTTCGATTGTGGACCCTCAGAGAAGGAGATTACAAAACTGTCACCAGGAATCTGTTGTAGCGTCTCAGGGTCCACAGTCCTAAGTTACCTGTGTCTGCCACACGCCACACAGCCAGTCTAGACACAAAGACACACACTGATGCTGAGGTTCTGAATATCCTAGCGTTTCCCCATGAGACCTGCATACGTATCGACCCCAAAGAGCATTACTGGAAAATGCACTGTCGCTTGCGTTTAATGATTTTCTTCCCTTAGTACATTTGGTGAATTTTTTTCTTAGCTCAAGGTAATTTCTTATCGCTCATATTCCTGGTAAATATGTTAAGTTCATGAGGTCAACCTCATCAAAATATGTTGTATGAAGCTTCCTGGAAGCTGAAACGCAGATTTTTAAAAATTTATCCGAAGATTCTAAAATTTCATCCTTCAAAGGATTATAGCAGTTTATAGCACGTGGCAAAAGACGAGCAAATAAGCTAGAAATACTAGAATAAACCCTTTAAAAATTTACTTTTCTCCAACTTGACATAATTTATGGAACTTCAAACACGTTATGATACGAACAGTAGTCAAGATCAGTAATAATTGGACCAATGCTGCAGGCCAGATGCTAAGAGGAAAAGGGTGATATTGTCCGTATTTCTCTATCTAAATATTTCTCACGCTTTGCTGAGTAAAAGCATGCTGAACAACTATGAACAGCACAACCCGAATTTCTCACATTTCAGGAGAGGATAAATTCAGGGGTTATTAAATTTCACTCATCCAAATTTTAAAATACTTGATAATCTGTTAGCCATCTAATCCCATATCACGTCCTAGAAGAGGGTTTTTTTTGTTTTTTTTTTTTAATCTTTGGGACAACCAAACTAGACTCATGTGAATCGACCACTTGTTCTCTATTCATTGACTATTTGTTGGACTTCTACTAAGGACCAGTTGTTATTGGAGCCCACGATCTGGAAGCACCACCCACCACCGCAACACATAAACATATACCAGGGGCAGTTTTAATGTGCTGAGTGTTTTATATCATTTAACTCGGGTAATTATGATGACCCTTTGAGAAAAGTACCGCTATGATTCCCATTTTACAGATGAACCAAGTGAAGTTCACAGAGGTCACATAACTCGAGCGTCATACTTAGTTCAAGGTGAAATGAAGTTTCAAGCTCAGGTTTATCTGATCCAAAAACCTGTGCTTTTTAAAAAAAATTTTTTTTTTAACAATCTGAATTATTATTTTCAAACTTTTAAAAAAGTTTTTGAGGCTGGAAAATTTCAAACAGATATGACAAGAAACACACCACTGTTATAAACCTTCATGTACAGTTCCCCAGGTTCAACACTTTCGATTCATCTGCCATGGAGGTATTCTGAAGGACCTCTTAACCGTCATATGTCTTTTATCAATACGTGAGCCTGGATCTCTAAAAGATAAGGGCCTATCATTGAATACATACCCACAGTGTCATTATCTCACTTAAAAATTAAAAGTAATTTCTTATCATCGTGAAATATTCAGTCACTGTTCAAATTCCCCCAATTGGCTTATAAAATATTTTTACGGTTTGTTTGAATAAGGTCCAAATAATGAAGTCCATAAATTGCAATTGGTTGATATGTCTCAGAAGTGTGTTTTACTTTCTTTTTTTAACATCTTTATTGGAGTATAATTGTTTTACAATGGTGGGTTAGTTTCTGCTTTATAACAAAGTGAATCAGCTATACATATACATATATCTCCGTATCTCTTCCCTCTTGCGTCTCCCTCCCTCTATCGGTTTTACATTTGGTAGTGTATATATGTCCATGAAACTCTCTCACTTCGTCCTAGCTTACCCTTCCCCCTCCCCTGTGTCCTCAAGTCCATTCTCTAGTAGGTCTGCGTCTTTATTCCCGTCCTGCCCCTAGGTTCTTCATGACCTTTTTTTTTTTTTTTTAAATTCCATATATATGTGTTAGAATACGGTATTTGTTTTTCTGACTCACTTCACTCTGTATGACAGACTCTAGGTCCATCCACCTCACTAGAAGCTTGTGCTTTTAAAAAGCACTAGGCTCTAAAGCCTCTTGTAAAGTTTTAATAAAAATAGACCAAAAAAATGTATTCACTAGAAGCCTTATACAATGTCACGGGAACAGAAAAAAGGAAAAATTCAGCTCTGGAAGTACAGGAAGCCATCAGGGGAACATTATATCTGAATTGAATCTTGAATGACAAGCAGAAGCTCAAAGACGGAAGCATGATGTGGGGTTGGCTGCGACAAGATGTGGAGGTTTTCAAATTCTGATAAATGGTTTTGTGTAGCCAGGTGAAGAGTGTATGCAAGCTGCCAACTAAGCCGTTGGAAAAAGGTAGGTTGAAGCTTCATTGTGAAGTGCCCTTCGGACATGCTAAGAAGGTGAAACTTCATCCAGTCGGCAAAGGGGAGGAAATGGAGAATTTTGAGTAGGGAGTGACATGCTGGCACCGGGTTTTAGTTTAGAGGCAGGGAGGTGGTTGAAGAGATTTCTGCAATCGTGCAAGGGAGAGTTGGCCTGTCCACGCATGATAGAGAGGAGGGGACTGACTTTTTAACATGTGTTTATTAGGAAGAAAAAACTGATAGCACTGAGGGTTTTATGAGCTGTGGGGAGTGAGGGAGAAAAAGGTGTTAAGCATGATTCTGATGCGTTGCTTGGGTGATTTTCATAAGACCTCTGGGGAGAAATAAATTCAGAGGGGAGTTCTACTTTACATGGGATTTGGCTGTCTGTGGAACAAACAGGTAGAGATTTCCCATAGAAAATTACTAAAATTCAAGAAAAAAGTGGGGCTTGTGAAGAAGATTGGGAAATACCCACAGTATGGACGATGTCTAAAGCCACAAGCGTGGCTGAAGTAGGGACTGGACGGGAAGGTGGGCCCAGAGTTTCAGAGACAAGTAGCAAACATCCCCCACAGAACTTAAGGGCAACTGCTTCTGACGCTAGAAGGAAAATCTATGTATTTCAAAATCTTAAGACTCTTTAGTTAAAAACAAGGCACACGGATAGGAGTAACAGAAAGTTTAACTTGCCAAAAAAATCAATGGCACGTGCCTCTGTTTTATCTTCCGTGACAGCAAAACTTGTTTATACAGGGAAAGTAAAGTTACTTCAGGAGCCGAGGTTTGCTGAGATATTTTAAAATTCTTACTTACCTCATACCCCCCAAAAGAACCAGTTAATGCCTTTTTCTTCCAATCAATGATTTTAAAACTGGCATATTGGGGGAAATATCTTGAAATCTACGAGGGTCTATTTTTGTCGTGGACTGGAAAAGCTTTAGTAAACAACCATGGCTATTTTTATGAATTTATTTCTGCTTCTGCAGTGAAGTCACTGGATTATAGTCTGATCTAATAGCCAGCGTCAAACCTTCAGAGTCAGAAACTTCAGTGCGGTAAGTAAAATCGAAGGAGGCCCAGTTCTTTCTACTCCTCCACTCAAAACCAGAGTAGCGCTATCAATAGTCCTACCATTATAATTAGTTCAATAAAGGGCCCCGCTGCTTCTATGTGGAGGCAAAAACACTTTTCAAAAATACATTTATTAAATCTGGACTATCACTTTATTAGGAGCGTTTGATGCTTTCTCCCAGGAAAAAGGAGATATATGTGTGTATATATATATATATATATATATGCTATAAAATCAGGACACCTCAGCCATCATGATTATTTTCCTGTCATTATCCAAATTGTCAACGAAAGGAAAGATCATTATGACCCTATATAAGATAGAAAGAATGGAGCAATAAACTAGATTCATTTCCCACTGGATGATATTAAAGCAAAATTATTCCAGGCCGGGGAGACATGGTGCTTGGTATGCAGAGGCTGGAAGTTTTTCTCATGTGTCACAGTGGTTAAAAATAGACCAGTCAGCCAACCGGAAAGGGTGAATCCTTGCTGTGTAGACAGCACAGCTGATTTTCTACAAAGCAGTTTACATTATGATGTTGCCAATATCTGACTAGGCCTGAATTAGCAGAGAAAGCCGCGCATTTCATTCCCAAGGCTGTCACTTGCTCTGACCCGGAAATGCTCTCCTGTTCTGGGGTGTGTGACGCACGCTGTCCTGGAACCCCACCCCTTCCCCCGACCCCCTGGGCTCCTCCTGCTCTGTCTCCCATGCAGGCTCATCTTCCTCTCACCAGTCCTCGGGCAACCTCATCACGTGCGCGTCAGAAACGATGCCTGTGCGCACACAGCCGCAATCCGCATCTTCACCCAGGCCTTTCTCCGTGTACCTAAAACCTAACCCTCCTGATCTTTCCCCCAAAGCGACTAGCTCTCCAACTGGCTACCACCATCTTTCATTCAAGTGCACAAGACACCCTGGGGCCAACATTCATGCCTCCCTCTCTCACCCTCCACCCACAATCCAGCACAGTGCTGTATCGATTTCCCCTTCTAAATATCTCTCAAGTGTCCAATTAAAAGAAATGCAAGATTCAGAAATAAAAGAGTGTAGAAACAGTAACAGTCTCACAATCAAACTAGACAGCACCAAAGGTATTCAGTGGCGCAAGTGCCTTCTCTTTGCCAGGTTTTCCAACACTTCGCCATCTACATCCTAATGTGGGTTTTGTTCCACTGAACGAAACCTCCCGTTTCCCAGAAGGAAGAGAAGAAAACCAGACAGCTGGTATCTGACACCTCCCATTTCAACCAACACAACAGAAAGAAAGTTGGCTTTTTCTGGCCCCTCGAGGGTGCTGGTCACCGGGTTTGAATGGCTCTGCACGCTGCCAGCTCTTCTCTGCTCCAAAAAGGTCTCATGCTCCAAAATGCTACGGAACCTCTTTCTGGGCAGGAAAACCCTGTACATTGTTCCATTTGTGGATTTAGATTTAATGTTTAACTGATGGTGGCGTGTGAAGAATGGAAGGTGGGGTTGAGTGTCATCTTTCCTTGCCAGTATAAGGATGAATTTCAGAGACTTTGGAAAGTCCCCTTCTTCTAGACAGTATAATCCACCTTGATTTATTAGCAACTCCAATCTAGCCCTGCACAAAGAAAGCCCCACGTCACTTAGGAACAACGTGTCAACGCCTTATGAATGGAGAAGAAGAGAGAAGAGTTACTACAATTAGCATCACTTTCATATGAGAGTCCCTAGCATAAACTTTTTGACCCTGGGCCATTTTGCGTTGTAAATATACATTGTGTACTGAAAAAAGTAGGAACACAGAGTTCGCATAACAGGCTGTGTAATACATAATAAACTCAGAATTCTACCACTGAAAATGGTATCAACCTACCATCTACAAGAAAGACTGTCATTTACACAGCAGTGAAGAGAAATAAGATATCCCACGAAGAAAAGCCAAATATATAGGGGTAATAACACAGGACTGTGTTGAGAAATAATCTTCCCTAATCATGAGTAACAGCGACTACAAAATGTCAGTAAAATTTAATTGAATACATTGGTGTTAACTCTCTCACTACTACCCAAAAGCAGAAAGAGAAGGAAATCTGGAATCCTACGCCCATAAGCTAGTCCTCTTTTTAAAATTTGTCTCCGAAATGTATTTGTCTTCGGCAGAAACCTAGTGAAGAGCCAAGGAAGAGAAGAAAAAACAAATTGACCCTAAGGTAATTTTAGATGAGCAATAAAATCTGGAGGAAAGCCATGGCAGAATTTATTGAAAAGCAGATTTTTCTCCTTCAAAAATATTATTAAAAATATGAATGTTTTGGGGACTTATTGCCAAGTATACTGTGTAAGCTCTCTGCTCCTCAGATATACCACACTGCCCAATGTGATGGATGGGGGCTCTTCATCGTTTTTACTGAACAGCAGAGCTGCCTGGGCTCCATCCTGCTGTTTGGAAAGGTGAGGGTATTCATTTCCTCACCAGGGCACACCTCACATAGCCCTCGGTTTTTCACACAGTCCCTTCCGACTAACACACACCTGCAGGTCCTATGAGATGGGAAGGCTGGAGGCAAAGAGCTGTCACATTGTCGGCAGGAGGACGGTCCGAATTCTCTCGCCAAACTTTCACCTGAAGTCATCCTGGTGTTTCACCTAGTACAACCCTATTTACAGGGTTAAATACAGATAATTCTGTCCGTTATCTGCATTTTAAACAGAAACCAACCTCACATATTCCCTTCCTGGACTGTTCTCTAACCAGGGGGATGAAAACAGGTGTGGGCAACCTGTCTGCTCTCACCCCTGGCCAGGCAGAGTCCAGCCTCAGACAAATCTGCTGCCCATCAGTTCAAAGGGATTAACCACGATGAGTAGACAGAGGCCCCCAACCGAAGAAGAGAAAGATCCAACAGACAATTCTAAGCAGGGCCTTTCCTATTTTCACAGAGAAAACAATATGCTCATTATACATATTTGTACCTATAATGAATTGTCTTAAATAGAAAAAAAATTGATGAGAGAGAGCCATTATAACAGTCTCCTTTCTAAAGGGCTAGAGGGGGCTTTCAGTGTTTGTCATCTCCTTATTCACTCTCTTATCTATTTTTTTTCTCTCTTCTCTCCTGAGTCCACCTCCCACCCTTCCTCTGTAATTCTTTTTTTCAAGGCTTGCTTCTTCATTTCTCTCCAGGACACTGGGGCCTGAGCTTAAGTCCAACTCCTGCTGACCCCGGGGGTGAAGGGGGCAGAGGAGAAGGAATAATCAGACACATCCCTCTACTTGCTAAGTGGAGCCAGAGGCGAGAGCACCCTGGATCCTGACGCTTCACATTAAGAAAAGGCAATGCTTCCAAGGGCCTGTCTCCGTCCACAGCAAAGGCCGTTTTACTCACCAGCTTCTTTATCACAGTCCTACTTGGTGGTCCATTCGACCTAAAATCTACGCGTGTAAAATACTCTTCGCCCTTACCAAAAGACAAAACTCGAAAGCTCCACGTTCACTGTCAAGACCTCATCACCTCTGGAGAGTGTTCACTTGAACAACTGAAGCCCAATCACTGAAGGACAACACCCAGCTTTATGTGACTTGGTGTGTTCGAATCTCATGGTTGCTGGCAGGAGGGGTGATACCCCAGAAGGCCAGAGGCTAGAAAAGAGACCCACTTGTGGTCAATTTGGGAAGGCGCATCACAGGTGATTACGGTAGCAGAGTGTATCAGTTGATCAGAGAGCGACCACGGTGAGGGGGTGGCCCTAGCAGGGGAACATAGTATCAGAAACTCCAGAGAAACCCAGGCACCCAGCAGGATCCTCAAAGCAGGAATGGAAGAACAGGACATGCTTCACGTGGGCACCTGGTCACAAAGAAGAGAGGTAGGGACAGATCTCAGAACTGAGGCTGAAGGTCCAGATGGTCAGTCAGATGACTTGAGACCTAGCCACTGAATTGGAACACTGGACTCTTTCCAATCTCCTGGTTCCAGGGTTCAGAGTCCAGTGGAACTTGTTACAGTGGGAGTCAAGAGTTTCCAGGTAAAGGAAAAGAATGAAGTAGGTCGTTCTGTTGGGTATTTTCATTTTCCCAGATTTCCATCTCCTACCTACCACTCTTCTCCTAAACCTTCCCAACTAGAAATTAAAACCTTCTGGCCTTTCTTCATCTCTATCAATATTAGACAAAGCACTTGAAAAGCAAAAGGAACTTCTCTATGGATATCCAGTCAAAAAGATGACACATAAACATTTTTAAAGGCAAGTTTCCTATGTTAACAGTTCAGTGAGATAATTCTCTTTATGCTTCTGATTGTTATACAATACCCATAGGCACATCATGAAAATGCATGGAAATACCAGCCCTGCTTTTGTTGGGATATTTATAGGAGACATTCTAAATCACTAAATTGCAGTGGATAGAGAAATACGGAAATTGCCAAGTTCAAACTGGATCAGGAGAACTGTGCGTGGAACAACAAATGCTCCTCAGACCACGTGTTCTGGAACCAGTGATTAAAAACTTCACTTCACTGTTGGTTTTAAACTCCAGTAGACTGGCATGCATCTGAAGACACAAGCTACTAGGACTAAAGAAATTCAAGCAGGAGAGGAAGGATTTGGTTAGTAATAAGCTTATTTCAGACCTCTTCAGATTAAGGTCAAGTATAAAATTCTCATTAGTTTCCAGTTTATTTAGAATAGGGCTGCAGTGATTTGAAAGTCACCTCCATCATCCTGGGCTAAGAAGGAAAAGAGGGTGAGTAGGTCCTACAGGACCCAAGGGAAAGGGGTACCTGTGGCTCCCTCATTTCCGACAGATCCTTGGTTAGAACTGCTTGGATCTGAAGTTGCTTCTGAATCATTTTGGCCTAATTCTTTGCGAAGGGGTTCCACGGAGCCTTCAATTAGCCCAGGAACCAGACTTGTGAGATGGCAGCATTTCCCCCTCTCTGATTGTTAACTGCTTTTATTTTCCACTTTATTTAAGATGCTTAATTTGTTTTTAGTGATTTATTCCTCTCTGTAATTAGATGTAGCGATTAAGGAGCATCTTTTCCTTGGCAAGGTAGTGTCCCTTGAACAGAAATGGGCTTAAGTCAATGGCACAGGGGCTGCTCCTAAACACGAGGATTTGCAACAGGGAAAACCACCCACCAGATTCCCTCTCTGGCACTTCAGGGATGCAAGTGAGAGGGAAGACAAAGAAAGATGTAATTAGTAGGAGGGAGGCAACAAAACGGATATTTTAAATGCAGCACCCATTCATAACACAGCATTTCTCAAGAAAGCTACTCTATTAAATTACCTTGCTGGAACGCATTATTTAAGCCTTGGTTGTTTAGAGCTAGGAGTAAATGCATCTCCTCCGCATTTGGTGCATTAATGCCTTTCGCATAAATGCAGGTCACCATGAGGCTACTTACTTGTCTGTAAAATCAGATCTGATATCAGCACAAAGGCAAGAGGAGATTAAACGGGCTGTTAATATCCAAGAGTGTGAGGGAGATGCCCAGACATACTTTCATGACAGTATAGACTAAATATGGCAAAACGTGAAAGCACATTGTGGCAACCAAGGACATTTTTTTTTTTTAAATACTTTTACTCTGCAGATCAGTTAAAAGATATGCAACCTTTTTCATCAGGGAATTTCACAAGGGGTTTCGTCACTTTCCTCCGGATTCTAAGCGTTGGTCTCCTGTTTCTTAGGAATTTCATTTCAAAGTGTCTCGTGTCTCCTGTCCTGATGAGTGATGATGAATGCTGACAGCCCTGCTTCTCCTGCTGGGGAGGATCACGTGTCTGCCTCTCAATCTCCTTTTCTGGTCTCCAAACAAAAATTCCAGCACTACCTCTTTCAAGTTGAAAGGCAGTGAGGCCCTCGCAGCAGGGAGGCTGTTTCCAAGTGACAATGCCTTGTCACAGTTAAAATGTGAGCAAAGGACGGAGGCTTACGTGCCTCTGGTAAACCCCAGTGGCCCTGACCCTCTGCAAGGCACAGATTAAAACGTCCCTGGGCTGCATCCTGGTTGCAGGTAAACCATCACAAGTGAATGGAGAAAACAAGTGGACACTGGGGAGCTGAAACGTGGGCAAGAGCCATCACAGATGGCAACTCTGACGGTGCTGGGAGACCTCAATCCACATGACATATTCTGGAATCATGCTGCAGACAACCAGACAGTCTGCTGCTTCCCCACCGCCGCCCCCCGCCCCGCCAAAAGCAAGGATTCTCATTTGAATTAAGTCACAAACTCTGGTCAGTAAGTCTGCATGGGTGAGTGTCCCTGTGTGCATGCGTGAGCTTCTCTTAGGGTCGAGATTCTCAATGTTTCTGGCCCACTGGCACAGGGAGAAACTCCATTTTGCAAATGCCCTGTACCAAGAATGACAGGGCAACGTGTCGGGGCCAGTGCCGATCTCGGTGCAGCATTAAGAAGAGAAACAGAAAATGAACATGAGTACCATTAAAAAGGCTAAATGCTTGATAGCAATAAATTACTGCCAAGATCAACAGCAAATCGAATCCAGTTATGACTCTACCCCAAAATATCAAAATGTAATTATACTCTTTTCACACATCATTATTTGCCATTTGGGGAAATGAGAATGGACACATTAATTAATGTCCAAAATGATATTCAATTAAAACAAGTGCAGTGCATCCTTCAAGGTCTGGCACTAGGATGCTTGCCAGTGTCCCTACTCTAGGAGTTTAGACCAGCAAGTCTCACATACGTTTATCTGATGGTTAAGTTTTATCTGCCAGGGACAGAGGCTGCCTAGTGAAGATTCAGAAACCAAATGACAGACACCCTGGCATGAACACACGGTAGGCAGCCCTATCTCACAGTGCTTGAGACGCTCCCTTTTTTACCTTAAAGAATCAATCAACAGAATGTATTTAATACAAAGACGTGGCTCTTGCTTTCCTGGTGCTTTTTCCCCCTTCCAGAGAACATGTTTTCAGGAAAAGCCTGGTTGCTATGGAAGCTTTATTGTCTCCCACTTCAGTATTTAGAAGGTTGGAAAACATTCAGTCACCTGATCTGCTAAACATCCCTAAGTTCATTATAATAAGAATCAGGAGGAGACAGACAAGGTGGTTTGAAAAAACAACGTGGCTCTTTGCCCACAAACGGGCAGCTTAGTAACCAGACTCTCCGTAACCACGCTGACCCTGACACACTTTTCTTCCTAAGCTACTCTTAGAAACGACGGCATTTTAGAAGAATAACACAGAACCGTAGATTTCTAGGATAACAGGCGGGTTTTGTCATTGTTTTGTACTTAGCATAAAGTGAATGCTCTGGAATGCGATTCAGTCCGGCTGCTGGGTCTCCAGCAAGTTAATCTGCCATAAAGACACGTCTGCATAAACAGGAGTACAAATAAAGCACTGGAACGCGCAGAGAGTTCTCCAAACTGACCTGAAAAAAAAGAAATGGCCTCCAATGTACCGTTTGGACGTCCAGCCTGAGAACCGTCGGACTACCATGTGGTCAGCAGGCTCTCATCCTAATATCAGCAGAAATGAACTGTAACCAATTGTAAGTGGCTACTAATTGCCCATGACAATGACGGAAAATACGGACTCGACCTCAGAAGAGCTCATTTAGTCTGAGCGGTAGAGATGGAGTCTGAGCCTACCACAATTCTATCACAGGATGACCTTATTAATACGCCGTTCTGGGGTTCTAGCTGTAAAACAGTGATCAAGAAATGAGTGGTTAGCGGTGACCACACTGACAGTTTGGGCCAAGTGAACTGAACTGACTGGCTGATTCGGTTGGGGGAAGAAAATGGGCCCGGATAATGTAAGTAAAAAAGTTGTTCCCTAGTAAATTCAAAATTGCTCAATCGTTTTGTATATGGAGATTACTATTAGCATTAGGTTTGTTTAAAAGTTTGCCTGACACATTAGAACAGTTTCACTGTGATATCCCAATTTGATGACATGAAGGTAGCGATCTGTTAAAATTATAAAGCTGGGATGTGCATTATGGCTGTTGGTTTGATTTTGTAACATCTCTGCTACTGTTCTTCCTCCTCCTCCCCCCACCCCCTCCTTCTTCCACATGCCTGGTTTGTGCAGCATGTGTTTATTTAAATATTGAAATAAATTACAATCGATTCCCGTGTGAATTTCGCAGTACCTTTTTTGAGGACAGACGAACCCGGAGGTTCAAACAAATGTTGGTTGTCAGAACTTTTAAGACTAAGCTCCAATCCCGGGAACAGTCCCTTGGAAACTGCACATTGACTAATTCCCAAACACCAAACTCTTGTCATCTGAGAAGCACCCTCTGAAGACGGAACAGGCCAAGTGTCCCACGAAATGACTGACAGCAGCATTAACTCCTCCTTCTGTCAAGGAAATGAACATACCAACGGATGCAAAAAAAAAGCGCTAGAGGAGACAATCACAAGCGACCGCATCATTTTGCATCCGTTGGCATGCTAATTCCATGACAGAACAGAAAAGTAAGACCGATGCCAATCAGGAAGCACGGCCTCCTGCCACACACACTGAAAGACACACAATCACGCTGGGCAACATCCAAAATGCCAGGAAATGCATCTCCTTTTTTAACGGAGAAGTGCAAAGTGAGGTCGCAAGTTCAGTGATGGCTACAAAATAAGATCTGTGGGTCCCACACGCACGCGCGTGCGTGCGGAGGGACATTCATTCAGCTGTGAGGCTGAAGTATTTATTTATCAATCCAAGATGACATGGCCTGAAATTAGGGTGCAGAAGGCTGAAGCAGTATCCACAAGACCCCCCGGCAAGAGCCTGACTCTGTTTTGGTCATCATGACCACTCTGATGAAGGGAGCTGAAAGCTGTGTTAATTTTTTTTTAACTTTTTGAAAAAAGTTGAGGGGAAAAACTTGAAAACTGTGTGGTTAAGAAAAATGACCTAAAACTTACAAATAAGATAAGGTGGGAGGGAGTACAGCATGTCCTTAAATTGTCACAGTGGGGCACTGTCTAACAGGCCAAGGATTAGTCAATTCTCTAGAAAATATGTGCCTTTTTTTTTTTTTGCTATTTAGTATTTGACTGGAAATTACAGGTTAATTTCTAGATTTACCTCCAGTTGAAAGGAGTACCCCAAAGCTTGTGGTTGTACTGTTGTCTAGGAAATTAATCAGTTCAAGATATAATCAAGACATTTTAATCTAATATTCTTTTCTAAATGCCTTATAAACACAAAGTTCCTCAAATGCTCTTTAAACCTCCATGACCACCTTACAAGTATCCTCACTGATGAGATCAATCGTTGACCCGCATTCATTCGTTGCCTGATGGAGAATTTCATTGAGAAAGTCCTGACAGTGGTAAGCTCACTTTTGGTCATTCAGGAGAATTCTACTGCTTACCCTTCTCCATTTTTCTATGGGTTTTTCCTACAGGTTAAATTTTACAAAATGATTTCAGAAGCTACTAGGCCAGTGCAGGGGGGACAAAACCTTTAGCGGTGGGG
>NW_020185322.1:1952491-2022686 GCF_003031525.2 Neophocaena asiaeorientalis asiaeorientalis
GGGGGGGGGGGTGCTTCCTCCATGTTTGGTTTAGCCTTTCCTCGAATTGCTCCCAAATCAGCAGAGAATGCGCTCAACTGACTGCAGAGAGCTGCATTTTAACATTTCCCAGCAAGTACGGTTTGCATATTTAAAAAAAAAAAAGCTGGGTGAGGCATTGAGAGGAAAGGCAGCACACATACATTTTCTTGGAGGGGCGGTCTCACATGTCGGTGGCCTCGTTTTTTCTAGGCGCTGGGCCTGTGGGTCAGTGTTCTCTCAAGGCCGAAAGGGGATGATGAACTTCTGTAAAGGAGGCCGAGTTTCTCACCAAAGTCTTCATTCCTTTGCGGAAGAGCTCCCCCGGGACAGCGGCCTTACCCACCGTCTCCTGAGAGACAAGTGATTTCACTCAACGCCCTCAGTGCCCTGACCATACAGCACCTTGTTCAAAGCACAACCTGAATTTGAGGCTGTCCTACAGTCATGTTACTTGGGGAAGCCAGTGGGACAAAATGTAGCACCAAACGTTCATGCTGTGGGCTTACCGCTTGATACCTTTTTCCTTGAAATCATCCTCTTTGAAAGGTTTCAGGTTTCAGAAGGTAAGGGAGATTCCGGATACTTACAAGGCTACATGTGACCTTCCTTGCACACATGCCCTAAGGGCTGCAAAACGAAGGATGATGAAGGTCACAATCACATCTTTTTAAAAAACATGATCCATTCATAGGAAATTCAGGGAACAGAAGAAAACATAGGACCTCATTCTAACAAAACAACCATTGGTGTTTTGATCTATTTCCAGCTTGCATTATTTTTTAAGTTTTTTTACATACGCTTGCACATGCATCTGATTTTTTCACTCAGACTATATCCATTTCTCATCTATAAGTAGACGAATAGGCGAATAGAGCCTAAGGCTCATACGCTCTGTTGTGAAATCGTACTTGATCACTTACGTCCTCTCCAAGTTCTGGCAAACAGAAAATAGTCAATAAATATCAGCCATTTTCCTAATTATATTCTAACTTTAGATGGCTATAAAACATTCGATTAAGTCGGGATGCCATAATCCCTTTAGCTATTCTATCACTGCTGGATATTTAGGTGGCTCCTCATTTTTCACTATCATATAATGTGATCACTTCATTACCTACATGTCTAAATTACAAATCCATCTTTTCGGTGTTCTCTCTGATGACTGTCAAAATACCCGGATATGTAACCTATGTATTTCTTAACTATTAAATACTAGAAGAAACACAGAAATTCTTCTGATTTTTTTAATTGGGAGGAGGAAGACAAATTTAAAAAGAGGAATATTGAGGGTCAGACATGATCTACTCTGTATTACTCTGTACTCTCCAAAAGTCACAAATGATAATTTTCTTAATCTGGAAAGAAAACACGATTTATCCTTTCAAATATGTGTGTGTGTATATAAATCTTCTCTTTATCGTGCTAAGTCTCTGAACTAAGCGCTCTGCCCCTTTTCTCCCTCCATCAGAGCTTAATGCCCCACAGGCTACTTCTCCTGCTTCTACCTTCTCACCATCCACTTACAACCCAAGCTTTGGCCACCTGGCTTCTATCTCCACCAGCCACTGAAACTACTCTTTGCAAGATCACAAATGACCACTTCTTGTTACAACTCTTCATTCAGCTTCCAGGACTCTATTCTCCTGAGTCTATGGCGCCCCTGCGTGGCTTCCTCCTCAACTCGGGGTGCCCGATCTTCTCCACACAGACCCTCCTCCTTGACGTTTTTCACCTTCTCCAGTCTGGAGTAGCATTCCTATACTTTCAATCATTCTGTCCTTTTCTCCTCCAAAGTCCGATGGGCACGTCCCACCCATCAAGTGCAAAACGGACTTGAGTCTCCTTTGCTGCTGTCAGCTGTCACCCTCCGCTGCCACAGACCGCGTTTCCCAAAGGTGACCGCAGTTAGCGTCCCCGCCCCAGCTGCTCTTCTGAAGCGTGACCTCGCCACCCCCACCCACCGAGACGGGGAGCCCAGTTCTCTCCCCTTGAATCAGGATTCGCCTTAATGACCTTCTTGCAGCCAAGGGAATGTTTGACTTTCGAGGCGAGGCTGGAGAAGACAGTGCAGCTCTGGCCTGGCTGTACTGGAACATTCCCCTCGACAGAGGCTCTCCTTCCCTCTCTGAACACCTGGCAGCCACGCCAACATGTGTGGAGAGGCCAGGTATGTGCTTCGTCTCCAGCTCAGCCTGGTTTCTGAGTAACCGAATCCTACGCGTCAGATGACAAAGAATCTCTCCTTGCCCATACTCGGGCCATGCTCCTCTGAGCCCTTCCTCGACTAGGCCTTACCCTGGCCTATAAAGGCTTGAACAAACTCTGTGGAGTGTTTCTAACAGCTCAAGACTGTGTCCCTAGGATGACCCTCCCCTCCCCCTACCACTTAAAGTGCCCATCAGAGAAAGGTCAGGGCGGCCAAAAGAATTTGCTGTTTGTTCCAGCCAACACCTGAAGATAGGGTCTCTGTGGACACCCAGCCTCTGTGGGACGGTAGCAGCCTAACTTCCTTAGTGCCACTTAGCAAACCCACACGGGTTTCATGTGGACCAAAACCCTCCTTCCTGCTCTCTGTAACTTTCATATCCCTCACTCTCCCGACGCCCCTACCCACCCCCTCTCCATTCCCACACTCTCCGTCACTAACACTCAATGAGCTCTGTACAAATCCAAGTGAAGTTCCGTCCATGCTGACCTCTTTCCTATTGCAACAGTGTAACACTACTTAAATGCTGTCCTGACCGCTGTAACCAGTGTCCAGTTACCTTGACGCAGTCACGTGACTGAAGAGACTGGGAATGATTCCCATCCTCAGCCCAGGGTATCACTGCCAGCCATCTGAATCTTTCCAGCTGAGGCCCCAGACACCATGGAGCAGAAACAAGCCATCATCACTATACCCTGTCCGAATTCCCAACCCACAGATTCCAGAGTGATGTGGTCGTTTTACGCCACGCAGTTTGGGATGACTTGTTACGCAGCAATAGGTAACTGATATACCCAACAAAACCACCAGTTCTGCCTGGCTCCCCCTGCTCAGGGCGTTTGTCTTCTCAGCGTATCCATCCACACAGCTGAGACACATGATCATTTTGAGTCGAGCTGAGCAGCAATACACACAAGGGCTCCAGTCCTATGCTCTTCCTTCTCTAATTGGTTCTATTGCTGAATTAATACTAATCTTTTTAACCGCAGGTTTAACCATGTCATTACCCTGCTGCTACACACCCTTTAATAGAGCTCCAATGTGTGCGGAGAAAAATCCAAACCCTTCAGCCCTGCATTCGAAGTCCTCTCTAATTTGGCCTCAATTGACACTCTGTCGTACCTCCCATTTTTCACTGCTTTCACAGGGAGATGCCCACCATTTCCCCCTGGCTTTGCCCTGCTCATGCGGCTCACTCTGCCTCAGTGTCTCTTCCTCTCATAGGTGTGGGTGTAAGTTGACGCCTCCTTTAAGGCACAGCTCTGCCTCCGCCGAATGTCCTCAGCACCTAGACACCACCTTCACTCTGGCACACCTTTTGTCTTGTACAAATGTCTTGTTTTCACGTCCTGTCTCCTCTATGGGACCACCTCATTCATCAAGAGCAGAGATCACGTCTGGGACATCTCTCTGTCCCAGTGCCTAACACTTGGCCTTGCACATAAAGGGCATTCAGTTTCTCTGTCATTTCTGTGACTGTATCAGAAAGACAGACTTTGCTGGCAGGAAAACGTTGAACCACTGGGTCTGGAAATTCTTCTTCCTTAACATTTAATAAATACGAATAAAGTACAAGGCCGTGGGAAGGACCACCTCCAGATCCTCCCTGGCAAGTTCTGGGACAGCAGAACAACTTCCCTTCAGGTAAAAAGAGAAGCTGAGAGTGAGATTTTAAGTTTAGGTACCTGGAGAAGAACAGACTTTAGCCAGTGCTATCCAGCACCCAGTTGGGTTAAAAGGCTATGAGGCCCTGTTTCTGTGGGCATGTGTTGTTGTGATAGGTCAATTATTCCTACTGACTGAATAACGTGGAGTCAAATCCCATCATAAACGTGATGAGTCTCGTTCCGGGCCCTGCTGAAATGCACCGGCACTTTGATAACAAAATGATGGACAGGTGCAGCTTGTCATTATAGGCTAATAAAGTCATATCCCATGTCAACAGCGATGCCTCCAGAAATGCATCATTTATGAGGGGGAGCTGGTTGCTAATGTCCTTCACCTGGGTGACTTTAGTGAGCCCTCTTTCCAGCACAATTAGATACGTGTTTTTGCCCCTTGCCAAAGACCCGGGAGTTTTTAGGTTTAAGATAACCTAGTGTCACGTGTTCAGAACACTTTACCATCTGTACACTCTCCCAACATGTAGGAAACCCACCTCTCATCACACATACACCCTTCTATTACTGTTCATTCTGCTTGGTAGCTGGCATCTGAGGAGAGTTTCTGTGGTGATAAACGCAGCCTGGGAATGTAAAGCAATTCACCCAACTCAGCAAAGATCCTGAAATCCCAATGTGAACTTCACAGATACAAGATATCATCCCCGCGCTTTCTATTTTTTCCTGGGTATTCTCCTCCAGCTCCTTCTAGAGGCTGGAACTGCACAACTCTCTCTTCTCCTGTGGCCCAATGTGTCTCAAACCCACCTCCCAGGGATACAGTGACACACAAGCCAGCCAGCGTCTCCAAGAAAATCAAACACACTTAATTCTTTTGAAAAATCCAACCCGCGACAATCAGTTTCTCTTTCAGTGGCTGCTCCCCCATCTCCTGCTGCCCCTTTAAGAAGGTGGAAAACACCTTCCCCTGGAACGTGCAGAAACACATTTGTAGATGAAATTCTATTTTGGTCTCGCCATGAAGGAAGCTATTACCCGTCAGTTGTTATCTTTACGTGCATGATTAGGAATAATAGCTGATTTGTGAAGTTATCTATTACGGGAAATAATCAAGATTAATGAGCCCAGTGGCACTTGCTGAATGCCTAGGAAGATTTATTGCTCAAGCTGGGCGATTCTCCTGTTGTGCTGTTGGTGCTGTCAGGAGTTCTTCTCACACGTGCAAACGGAGACATGGATTAATTGTGGAAGAGGAGAAAAGCTCTTTCAATGTTACCAACTACTGGGGACAGCTCAGCCCCGTCTCTTCCAATGATCCCCTTTTGTTATACATAATGATGCTGCAGTCTAGTTCCCATCCTGCTTTAGACCCAAGTAGGGAGTGTTTAGCTCATACCCTCCAGGGTGCATGGACTGTCCACTAAGAGTCCTGTCCCAAAGTCAAGATTTAGCCTAGGTGGAGGGAAAGATATGGGGGCTGTGGCTGCAAATGCTCAGGGAGTTTCAATCACTTGCTCAAGCAGCGAGATGCTATTTCAATACTTTCTCCTCCGTGGACCTGCCCTACAAGCTACAGGGCTGCTGCAGATGGCAAAACCATGGCTGTGGTGCCAACATACCTTTGTTCTGAATGTCTGGACTGATGCAGGACAGTTCTGGGCCCTATGCCTCTCTGGAAATGGAACAGTGATCCAGGATCCAAATGACACTCCGGCGGTATAGCTTCTGTATGGTCCCAACTTCATAGTTAATAAGAAATTACAAAGACTGCTTCCTGACACAAGGCAGATGGGAGGCAGGGACAAAAAGCTCCCAATGACCAGATCCCATTTAGGGGCAGCAGACTGACCTGCTAAGGGCAAAGGAGTCTTTGCCTGCCAGCATCAGAATCCTTCCCTGCAATGCGCACCCCTGCCCATATGTATACTCTTTGTGCCTCAGCGGCCCATCTGTAAACTAGGGAAAATAACAGTACCAACATCACGAAGTGGTTTTGATGGATTAAATGAATTAATACACATACCAGTGCTTAGGAGAACTTCATAAATGTTAGCCGTTGTTATTATTTTTAAATAACAATTTGTCAGTCGAAATGTACTTGAGATCTCCTGGGCTAGAGATTCATGGCACTCTGATACACTGCTTCAAAACTGTAAATTCCCAGATTTTTTTCCAACGGGCAGAATGAGGGTGTAATGGGTGAGCCCCAATTCAGGAGTTAAAAAGCCTAGCTTCCAGACCTAGGTCAGTCACTAACCAACAGTATGATATATTGGTCTGGGCACTTTATATCTTTGGGTCTAGTTTTCCTATCGATAAAAATATAGAATTGGAAAATGACCTCAAATGTCTTCAGTGATGGTATCACATAAGCCTTTAGGTCCCACGCTTGGTCTTTTTGTTACTTAGGGGGAGAAACACCCCCAGGAGTAAATGTAAAATTCAATGCAATATACCTGAAATTTTATACGAATAGAAGGAAACCCTAACAAAGGTACCTTTGAATATTTCCACAGGGTATATATTTGTAGAAATTTTAAGAAGTCAAAGCCTCTAAAAACACACTTTGCAAAATACAGCAATAGCAAAGCGTCCCAATAGAATACTTTTAATGTGCTGCAGCTTGCATTTCCATAATGATATCAAGAGGATCATTGGGTTTATTTAAAAGCACATGTACTGATGACCTTAGCAGTCAGACGATAATGACCATTCGTTGAAGGGGTTTACACTCTCTAGACCATAATTTCCATATTCTCTTGGCAGAACTTAGAAAATATTTTTTTTCCTTATATCCTTTTCCTAGAGACCTGTTAATTATCAGGTAGGGTCAGAGATTTCTACACCAACAGAGAATTGGCTAGTTTTTTAAGCAATATAAACTGTACCACTTGTAAATTCAAGAGGATGACTTCTTCATTTCTCTCTCCCAACCCTACCCTTGATTCTGCCCTACACTAAGCGTCTTAGAGTCAGTAGGTTTACTGCATCACGGGTGAGACATCCAAGTCTCAATCCATGGAACTCTTCATAGGCCGCCAAGTGCTTCAGGGCAAGAGTGGAAAGAATTTAGTTTTCAGCTTAAACTTGGAAATGTGAATAACTGGCTTGAGAGATTCGTAATCAGAAAATTATAGCAGTTCTAGAACTGAAAGGGATCTCAGAGCTCACTGAAGTAACCCCTTCATTTTACAGATGAGAGGAGAGACAGCCAGGCAGGAAGGGTGATTTACACAGTTACTCAGCCACTCATAGCAAAGTGAAACCTGGAACTCACGTTTTGTGACTCCTAGGCCGCCATGTTTTCTACTCTGCAGGGAAACCTAGCACATCGCCTTACCCATAGCAGCCAGCAATACCCTGTAGTTGAATAAATAGCTGAATGACCTGGAAATCTAGAAAAACTGGAGGGAAGAGAGTTTGGAGAGGAATGTCACCATCTGGGCCAGGTCATGAGTTCATCTCTCCCTTTATTTCAACAAAAGATAGGCCCACTGGTTGCAACAGGACAGCTTTTCTTTAGGGTCCTCTGTTGGGAGGAGCTAAAGGCTGGATATCATTTTGGGGTGTGCCTTTTGGGGAGTAATTAGAGTTCCGAACTCTGAGAAAGCAACGGGCGTTAAGTGAGGGAAGGGTGGGTAAAGGGGTGGACAGGACTGGAGTCTGAAATTTGTGTTCCCCTCCTTATTCCTTTCCTCCACAGAACCCTGGCTCCAACCAGAAACAAGGAATCCAGAGTCCCAGGCCCCAGTTCACTGGAATATGGACCATTCTGTGATAAACTGGCCGAAGTTACAGGCACATTTGAAAGTCCCTCAGGGAAAGAAAAGTAGGGCAGGGTGGTATGCTATTGGCCCCAGAATAAAGCGTGTTCTGTTTTTTCTTTTCCATGAGTTAAAAATGTACGGAAGAAAGCACGAATATTATGGGGAAATTAGAATCTAGAGAAAATATGTCAGTAAATGACCAACATGCCCTGAAAGCCTTTCTTTCCTAAGAGATGCACACTGGAAACCTTTAGCAACACATTTATCAGGCTGGGCAAGATAATCCATTAAGCACTTCAGAGAGAGAAAAAAAAAAAAAAAATCAATCAAAATACCCTTGTTCAAATTTTCATCTATTTCTAAATGAATCCTCCATGAGTACCTTTTTAGAGGTTCCAACATGTCAGTTTAATGAATTCTCTTATTTATTTTTTTCTACCTCAGCCTTTCCAGGTTCTGGCTAGTATTTGAACCAGTGGTGCCAAAATAGTGAAGTGGGGTCCTGATGTAGAATTTCCATCATTCCTGGGAACAAATTCTATTGGGAATGGAAATGCTCTTATCCTAACATCTTTTAGCCAGGTGTTTAAACTCGAGTTGTCCCAGGTGTGACCTAGACTGATATAAATCCAGACAGTGAAACTGGATGCTAGTTCAACTTGAATTTTCAAGTGGTACTCTTTCAATTATGATACTGAGATTGAGATATCTTGACCAGCAAGCTTTCTTCTCCCTTTCCCCCTTGGGTCTTTCTGCCAACCTAGCAAATCACTCAGTAAAAGTTATCTTCTTCAAAGCATCTTACTGTCTAGCTGATGCTATTAACATGAGACCAGGCCCCTCTATATGGAAACTCACATCTACAAGAACAAGAAGTAAATCAGTAATTCTTCACTGTGCTGAAGAACTTATTACAAGATTGGGCTTGCCCCTCCTCTAAAATCAGCCCCCTTAAATTTAAAGAATAAGTTTCTTTTTTAAAAGTTTGATTCCTATGAAATGGATGCTCAAGCAACACGTGAGAAGTTCAACAAACACACACCTACCTTTTTTTTTCAAATAAATACCACACTAACTCATCTAACAAAGCCAACTTAGAAACTGAAAACAGGAGAATGCTGAAATAGACAGCTATAGTCGCCTGCCTCTAGGAGCTGACAGCTGGCTAGACTTAATTCTAATGACAACAGACATGGATCAAATCACAGTGCAAACAATCTTCTTTTCATAAGTGAATATTAGGACTTTGATTCCAATGAAAGGCTATCCCAGCAAAGGCTGGTCACCATTCTCCTCCACCTCTGGAGCACTGCCTTCTCCTTATCGTGTGATTTAAATTAAGCACATAGATGAGGTTCCCTCTGTAAGACACAATGAAGAGGTCCTCCAATATCAGACTCAGTGCCATGCACAAATTATATTTTCACAAAATGAGTGTTTGATGGAGAAGAAGGTAATGGTTAATACATACAGGAACATTCAAGTCTAACACTGGCTTTGCCTGAAATTTACAAGGGCTGTACATTTCTAGATGCCTGTGTAGGCAGTGAATCCATTTTCTGGGTAATCTTGGGGAAACTGCAAATTCTATGTTTCTTGTCTAATAGAGGAAGTAATAATGGCCACACCACACTAAATATATACATCATCATCCACTCACTCGTTCCATGAACATTTACTGAGCAATCATTATGGGTCAGAAACTGGGCACTGATTAGGAAATAATCCATTAATGATGTTAGTAGAAAGACTTGTAAATATACAGATTTATTTAAACAGAGACAGAAAAAGCAAAGGGAACGAACATGAACTGGGTACCTACTGGGACCGTTTATACATTACCCCACTTAATTCTCATAATAAGCCTATGTTATTTCTATTTGTTTAGATGGTTAAATAACTTCAGTGGTTAAAGAACTTGTTAAGGTGACACCTAATTAGTAGCAAAGCCAGCATCTGAAGTAGTGTCTGACACGTGCAAACCCTTTTCATTCTACCTTACCAACTCTTACAAATACAGCCAAGACATTTACAAACTGGGAGCAATTAACAGTGGTTTATACTCTTAATTATTCAGCCAGATTCATTTTTCTTCATGTTATAAGGTGTACAAATGATGAGCAACTAATTGATCCCACAGTGATCTGGTTTTTCTTACTAAATGCTGTTGCTGTTTGTACTGTATCATGATAATTCTGACCACACACAATGATACAGCCAGGTGATAGCAAAAGCTGACTCGAGGGCTAAGTGACCACTTCTCATTCTATTTTGAAGAGCTTAACTCCATGGATCTGCAGTCTCCCCACATTTTTGAGGGGGTAGCTATACATCAACCCTCAAAGCTGGTAATATGCTAAAATCAAAGTCTGCAGACAGAATCTAAAGAAATTATGGAATAAGAAATCACTTAGGTGATAGGACTTTAAGATGATCCTAAAACATTAATAAAATTTACATGTTTTTTCCAGATGCCTCCTTCTCCACCCATTCTGAACAAGTTTAAGAATGTTTTTGTTTTTACTTCTAGGCCAATAAGTACAAAGAGTATCCTGAAAACCACAGAGAGGGCAGGGAGGTAAGATACGGGAGGAAGAGTAGTTTTATACATTCAGTTCATGAAGGACTGCAAGGCTCTTGCACCTCAGCTGTACACACGGTATGCAAATAACAGCCGAAAGGGGGTGGCGATCTGCTCAAGTGAATTAATCGATTGTAAAACAACTCTCTTCTGGTCCGAAAGTGTTTGCTTATTTAATTCTTTAATCACATCACATTTACACCAAAGATGGGAAGAGTATGATTCTGAAAGATGTGGACATGCCCAAGAGCACCATCACCCCCAGATCCTATCTACTGAGCATCCCACGGTCTACAGTCTTTCCCACGGAGGTCAAGAGCACATAATACAGAAGAGAACACAGAATGGTTTGTGTAATTTTTGTAGGCAGTGCATGAAGAGACAGGACCACCCACTCTGGTGATCTGGTATCATTATGCGTTCAGCAAGCTTCTGATGGGTACGTAACACTGTCCCATTACATTTCTACAGAGCCTTTCTGAGTAGTAAATGTGTAGGGGATATGGATTGATTTTGGAAGATGGAGATTTCAGGGAGGAAGAAGGTTCGAGATCAAATGAAGCTGGCGACTCTAGAAATAGGGCCAAGCACTCAAGTGAGGCCAGCGAAAAAATATACTCAGGCCACCTCTGTCATCCAGGACTCAGGCTCAAGCTGGTCTCCATGGGTACCTTTATTATGGGCAGAACTTGATCGGCCCTGGAAAAGCAGTAATAAATCCATTCTCTTTGTAGTCGTTTTCTCTGAGCAAAGCGTAAGTTCGTGAAAGGTGAAATTTGTGGGACCTGAGATGAAAACGCTGAACTCTTGTTTCCCACTGCACGCACTCCCCGCAAACTCCTTTTAGGATAATACAAGAAAGAGCAATTACAGAGACACTGGAAGAGGAAATTCAAAGAAAATTTAGGCAGACTGTCTTAAAGAAGCTTTCAAATACCTCGAGCTATTAGGCTGTGGAAATGCCCTCCAAGGGAGAGCGTTCAAAACTCACACGGATGAGACATCAAGGCCTGTAAGAGGGAATGACCTTGAACTAGCAGAAAACGGCCTGCTCTAGTCAACCTAAGCAGGTCATTTCCCAAACTAACTTGTATTTTCCATTCCCTTCGGTACGTTATTCTCAAGGACTATTTTGGGCTTTGGTTGCAAAACTCCTCACATGCTTTTATAAGTATGATTTATGTCTCAATCCTGATGTAGCAGTTTGCAAATCAGACTACTGCCTTCCAAATTTTTCTTCTACTCACACAGTAACTTCTAGAGCTATGGGACTGGAGTCCATAAAAGTGAAATCAGTTTTATGTTTGTGTACTGGACGGTAAAGATTATGGGGGAATAGTTCATAATTCATCTGTCCAGAGGCCCACCTGGTCTTTCAATTCTGAGAGCGTCAGAATGTTTAACACACACAGCAATAAATAGCTAACTTTGAAACTAACGATTTTCCAGTTTCAACTTTAAATTTTTCTAATAGAATAATACATATTTTTATAGGGCAGAGAGGACTTGCATCATTTTCCAGGAGGCAGAAGAACACACACTAACGACTGCATATTTGGAAGACAGAAGCTTCTAATGCCAACAGGTTGACCTAATTACTTTTGATATTTTGTTCTCATTTATGGTGTCAAGTCTCTAGTTATAAAAGCCTTAAAGAACACCTTAAAAACTGGACTAATCAGAACTGACCCACTTGGGATGATTTAGGATTTTTTTTTCCAGTGTAGTATTTGTTCACTTAACCTGAATTTGGCTTTAAAAAGAAAGGAGAAAATACTAACCATCGTCATCATGATTAAAAACTTCGATTAAAACAAAACTAGCCAAGGAGAAGCCTTTTGCTGTTCTGTGTTCACGTATCACTCCCATCTTTTCACGGACTGTTTCTACAACGAATCTGCTATTTCTAATGCTAACCCTAGCCATTTTGTCTGAACTGCCTTCACCCAGGAGACATTAACTTGTCTCAGAGTTAATGGTTTTTTAAAACTGCAAAGGACTTGGGAAATTACCATTTTATAGGTGAGAAAACTGAGGCCCAGAAAAAATACAGCAACTCACATAAGGTCACAGAGCCACGGATGACAGAGCAAGAACTCCAAGGCGGATCTGATCTCCAAGCCCAAGACCTCTTGCCCAGACTCTCTCATTTACTACAACCTGCTTTCTGGAAAGCTCCATGCTACCAATAACCAAGTCAGATTTGCAAGACAAGCTCTCCTCTGGTCAATCCCCTGTAAGCCTGAAATTCTACTACTGACAACCAATGCCTTGATTTGTGGGGCTCAAACCAGGTAATTTAAAATGTCCTCAGGCTTAAGGAAGCTGAAAACAGATAATGCCTACGATCCAAGCAATGCTTCCTGTCTCATCTACTCTTACTTAATGAATCCACATCATTTTAGCAAACACTGAGAGAGAGGCTAAAACACAGTTTCAGCTAGAGCAGGGTTCCCTTGAGAGAGAATGCTAGGTGCTACATGTTACATCGTTAACTCAAGCTTTCCTGGTTATCAATCACTAATTAATTCTGGGTTGTAAAACATTGTTATAAGGCTCTCACCTAAGAAAACACCCAAGCACTGAAAAGTAGCCGTGGATCCAGATGTGTCTGCCGATATGAAACCAGCACAACACATTTATAACCCTCTCGCCACATTTTTCCAGCTCCAGCTGTATATCAAGACTACCTCCCTGCAGGGCAAATGGACTCTCACAGCATCTGCCTTTTCTCTTTACTGTCCAAACATAAAATTCCGGCCCTTTCTGCTTGTTGCTAAATCTGCACTCTTTGACTATTCTTTTCAGATTCTACGATAAAGGCCCCATACAGCATTCTCTGTATGCTCGAATATTCTACCTCAAGCAGGAGTCAGCCTGCTTTAGTTAAGCTCAGCCCATACTGTTAACAAGCTTGCTCCATCTATGACAATAAATATTCCATCTACTCAAGAAAATAAACTTCGGTTTTTTTATGTCTATCAGCAATCTAACTAGCCTTTTTTAAAAAAAAAAACAAGGGATCATGACTTTTCTTACTGAATAACTCAAGAGTTTTTTAAATAAACCTATGTTCTGAAATAATCAGGGTTGCCCCACACTAAAAAAATATACTGTGCCATTTTAAAGAAAGCTTTTAACAAAAATAGGGAGAAAAAAGAAAAGATTTTTTGCTTTGCTCCTTCTGAGATGTTAACGTTAGCAGTAAATTAGAGATTTCGGTCAATTGAGATTTTGCTCTCATGCTAGTACTTTTTTCTTGCCTAGAAAGTTTCTAGCCATCATTTCGTAGTATCTGCTTGCCTGGTTTCTTTATCAATATCACTCTTTACTCCTAAGAATTCGTACGGCTTCTCACTCCACTTCATCCTTGCCGTTGGTGTCACCTGCTTTGCTGCAAATATTTTATCCCCCAAAGACAGGTCTCTTAAATGTAAACCAAACGGAAACAAAGGAGAGAATATATTCACTTTTTAGAGTCTGGACATTTGAATCAAATACGTAGACTCACAGCAATAACCCCCTTTATTTACACAACAGCCTTCTTCTGAGCTTCTTAAAGGTCTTGACAGATAGAATTAAACATTCCAACAGACTGCTCCTGAGGCTCAAATTACCATCTCCCTCCAACTTTCCTGACCACGTATTTCTTATACACGGGGACTCCACACCTAGTCAATGTTTACTCCTTAATGAGGTGCTGTATCATAGAGCATAATCTTTCCATTGAGCAACTCTCATACTGACCTGCAGTGACTTTTTTCTATTTAAAAAGTGTGTGTGTGTGTGTGTGTGTGTGTGTGTGTGTGTGTGTGTGTGTGAGGGAGGGGGAGGGGAGGGGGAGATGAGCTGAACGCTGAAGGAATACGGTGGAGTGGCATTATGCTTTCTTTCACTATTCCGTACAGGAATAAAAGCATGTCTTCAGATGACTTATGAGCACCCCTTACAAACGCAGAAGTACACCTTGGGGGCTCCCCCAACACCTCTGCCACTCCGATGTACTTGCCAAAGAAGGAGGGGGCGACCACGTGGCAAGGGGAAAGGTGGTTTACTTCTCAGGCCAAGGGATCAGGACAGAGGAACATCTTCCCACAGTAACAGCAGCAAACTAGAATATTATCAAAAACAGCTTTCAGTTGGTTCCCTTCTGAGTCCAAGAGGGTTTCTTTATTTTTTTTGTAGCCCGATGGGGACCCTACTTGTAAACCATTTTCTAGGAGAAAATAAGCTCCAAAATTCAAATATGGGACTTAAAATGAACTACTTGGCTAATGCCACTTAGAGACCATCAGATTGTTTTGCTTTAGATATCTGAACATAAGAATGACCCGCAGTACCTAGGGCTGGGCAAGGTCACCGGTGCGTCTTCACTAAAGAAATGGGTGTCTTCCTACACAGAGGTTCAAACAAAGCGGTGCCCATGTGATCACCCTGATTTGTGATGCATGATTCATGCCTTTTGGGGGCACAGAACGGCCACTTCTCTCTCAATTGCATTGGATATATTTTTGTACTGCATGCTTTGTCTCTTACACTCGAGCTGCCATAACATCCGGTCACAGAGTGACTGCAGAAAATGGAGGGCATCTTTTCGCCTGTTTCAAAGAATAGCGAGTCATATTTCCACGCCAAATATTAGTTACGGAAACTAAAGAACACCAACCAGAACTCGGCTGGAAATCTTTCCCTTTAATTCCATGCTGCTCCTAAGGCAGTGCCAATATATTTTGAGAATGGAGGTGTTCCTTTCAATGATGACATCTGACTTCAGAATGGAGCTGACATACTTTCCAAGAACGGAGAACCAGGCTAGCAGCCAAAGTCACTAAGTAGTTTCCAATCTTTGGCTGTTTTTTTCATACTCCCTTGCACAGTACTTCCTACCCGTATTTTTGAACATATTTTAAAAAGTTTTTTGTTCCCTCGTGTGATAATAGTTGAATCTTTTGGTACCTGATGACTGAGAATATACAGAAGGATGTATTTTCAATTTAGTAATATGTTTCAAAATTATCTTACTACTCAAAGTAGCAACAAAATGGATCGGACAAATGTTGTAACACACACATACACACATATACCTCTACAGATAATGCCTGGTGTGCTCAAGGATTTTAGGACTTCTGCTAATTACTCTGCAGTCCCCTCAGGGGCTTGGGGCACAGAGGCTGGAAATTATTCCTCTAAAACAGTCTTTCAAATTACAAGCTTCTGAGTTCTATGACTCAAATATATAAAAATATTCTCACTTTGTCTACATTTGTTTTGTACAAGCCCCCCGCTGGGACATGCACTGATTCTTGTCATCAAGCTGTGAAGGGCATGATGTTTTGTTGGACCAGGGGCCCAACGTGCTCTACCTCAATTTTGTTCCTCAACACAGCCCTATGAGGTTGGTCTATTCCCTCCGTGTTACAGATGACAGAACTGAGGTTCAGAGAAGGCCACGGTCAAACATCTGGGAAGAGGAAGAGTGGGATTCAAACCTTCCAGCCCAGCTGCCTCACACTTCACATTCCCTGACTTGCCTTCTATGCTGAGTATCATCTCAGTTAAAATAATCTGCCTTTCCATCTGGCTCAGTCCCAATGTGCCACTGATGGGTCTGATTAGTGTAAGTATTTAATCAATGTCTGCTCGCCCACAAAACTGTGACGATTATGAGGGCAGAGCCTATGTCTGATTTCGATCTCCAGCACCTGGAATCAAGCAGGGCACACAGTAGGTTCTCAAGAGGGATATCAGGGAAATAGATCCCAACTCAGTTCTGTTTTTCTCCCCACACTCTGTGAAATAACTGTAATTGCCCATAATTTCTGAACTGCTTCATAATTTTTCCCTTTAAGATTATTATATATTTTCATTCTCCCCTTCGCCCCACACCCCTGATTGCATGATCCTTGACAACAGTGAAGGGCAAGATTTACTAAGTGCCTACTGGGGGCAGGTGGTTTACATGTATTGCTCTGTTGGTTTTGAAATTCTCAACATCTTGCAAAGTGAATATGAGTGTTCTCATTTTATAGACAGGAAACTGGGATTCAGAAGGTGAACTAGCTTGCCCAAGATCACAGAACCAATAAACAGGAAAAAAGAGATTCAAATTCATGCCTGATCTGACTCTAAACCCGTGATCTATTTCACCCCCTGAAACATACACTAGGGAACCATGTTCTCTTTCCTTTACAACCACAGAGAACATCAAGTTTCTTGCCTTAGAAACAATACTTACTAGGTGGTAGAGTCCGAAGAGCAATGACTCAATTTAAATCAATAGATTAAAAAATTTTTTTTTCTGTAAAGCTGGTACTCTCCCTACCTTGTGTGTAGAATCTTATTTTAAAATGGAATATATGCCACACATGACTAAGTTTTTGTTAAAAAACAAAAAGTCAGCTCCAATATATTAATACCAGCAATGGGCTATGGATCTCACACATCCCACATCCCCAGAAAATTCAGAAAGCTAGCTCCCCAATGAGAGATGTGCCTTTTACCAGCACCTGAAAAGTATATTTCCACTGGCTATCATAAATGCTTGTTCCCATAAAATCTAATGGCTTCAAGTAAGTCCCGTGTTTTAAAATCTGTCAAGTGTGCACACATGTACGTGCTCTTGAAAAGAGGTTACAATGGCTCCCTCCTTAGAACTTTCTTGGTCTCATACATTTCTATTAGATGCTTGGGCTCTGCCTTGCAAAATGCAAAACAGAATTCATGAGACGACATCGTTAACAGCCATAAAAAGGTCAGCATGACATTAAGTGACTAACAGCAGGATGTAGGAGGGAAATAGGAGTGAACGTCACAAATTCAACTCCCGAGTTGTAATTTCCACCTATTGGCAAAAGTAGCTATCAAGAGTGTCACTGTAATTGTTTTTACAGCTCAGCAACATCTACACCAGTGGTCTCGTGTGTGTGTGTGTGTGTGTGTGTGTGTGTGTGTGTGGGTGTGTGTGTGTGTGTGTTTTATGGGTCCCATGTCCACTACACACAGACTGGTCTCTGTCCCCCCCCCCCCACCTCCCGGCACATGGGAAACGATACTATATTGGGAGATTGTAATTTGATTAAATCCCAGTGTAATTTGATGACTGACAAAAGCAACTATGTCTCCTCTCACAACCTCCAGCAGAGACACATGTAGTGCTACCCAGGTGTGTACCAAGGGTGCCTTGGATGGTCCCTCAGCAAACCAGGTCTGGGGAGCAGAAGGGTGAGGGGGTCTGAGGGTGATGACTAGGTGGGCTGTGGAACAGCTGGTCTAGGCATGAGGTAGGAAGGGGAGGGCATGGGTGTTCACCACTGTGGTTAAGAGCCAGGAGAAAACTGCCCAGGCTTGAATACTGACTCTGTCACTTGTGTGTCCCAGGGTCCTTGGGCAAGTCCCTTATGCTCTGAGTCTCAGTTTCCTTACCTAGAAAAGGGACATGAAACCATCTACTGTTTCATCTTGTGAGGGTCACAGGGATTAATCCACATACAGTCACTGGCAGCTTAGCCAACACGGTAAACGGTAGCTGTCGTCATTATAACTTTCAGAAATGAAGAAAGGAACTTGTGGTTCCAGAAAAGATATGAAATTTGAGGGAAAAAAGAAGTCATTGCCAAACATCAGATGGGTGCTAAGACACATAGTGAAGCTGGACCAATCACTCCTCAGCTCAAACACCTCCGAAGGCTTTCCATGGAACTCAAATCAACCCTGGTCCGTACAGACCCGCCAGGCCCTACGTGGTCTAGACCTGTGACCACCCTTACCCCCTCGGCTCCAGCCATACCAGCCTCTGGGTCTTCCTCTAACCCACCAGGCACACTCCTGTGGCTTCCTTTGGATGTACCTTCTGTCCAGATGGTTCACTGCATGTGACCACCTGGGTGAACCCCTCATACCTCCTTCCTATTTTCGTTCCAGTTAACTCCTCCTTGATGAAACCCACTCTGACATCTGGTTTAAAACTACGAGTCCTGGGCTTCCCTCGTAGCACAGTGGTTAGGAATCCACCTGCCAGTGCAGGAAACACGGGTACGAGCCCTGGTCTGGGAAGATCCTATATGCCGCGGAGCAACTAAGCCCGTGTGTCACAACTACTGAGCCTGTGCTCTAGAGCCCGCGAGCCACAACTACTGAAGCCCGCGTGCCACAACTGCTGAACCCCGCGTGCCACAACTGCTGAAGCCTGCACACCTAGAGCCCGTGATTCGCAACAAGAGAAGCCACTGCAATGAGAAGCCCGCACACGGCAACGAAGAGTAGCCCCTGCTTGCCGCAACTAGAGAAAGCCCAGGCGCAGCAACGAAGACCCAACTCAGCCAAAAATAAACAAACAAATTTAAAACTACGAGCCTTCCCCCACCCGATCTGTCGCTCCCAAGTCTCCCTGCTCTGCTTTATTTTCCCTCCATGGTACTTAATACCTTCTCATGTAAATTACTTGTTACATTTAGCATCTATTTTCTCTTTCTGTCACTGGACTGTATGCTCTGACAGGGTGGGGAGATTTGTCTGTCCTGTTCACTGCTGCTCCATGAACATTTACTGAGTGAATAAGTCCTGACCTTAATATTTTAGATTTCCTCTAAGTTTTTCCCTAAGGTTTGAAGAGGAAAAGCTCATCCTTGCCCTTCTTCTACTGTGACATGAATTTATCAAAAACAACTACCGAAGGAGCCCCTTATAAATCAAATGATCCCAGAAACCATCACATGACTTGTGTACCAGGTAGTAAACTAACCGGTATACTGAATTTATTTCTTCCCATCCCTCTCCAAAAAGCATTGGAAATAGCTTCAGTGGTAAGGAATGCCACTTCAGCAATGTAGGAACTTACTGTCAAATCTACTAGAAGAAAGCTGAAGGGAAAAAAAAGATAATCTCACATTTTTGCAAAAGGAATCATTGTGATTAAGAAATGTACCCTTGGATACACCATGCAGAGTGTTACTTTCCAAGAGAGGTACAGATGTGCTGGTGATGGCAATGGCTTGTCCAACGTGTGAATACCCCAAAATCCCAGCATATATCGACTGTCTCCAAAGGGGAAACTTCTTCTTTTTTTAAATAGATTTAATTAATTAATTAGTTGGCTGCGTTGGGTCTTTGTTGCCGCGCGCGGGCTTTCTCTGGTTGCGGAGAGTGGGGCTACTCTTTGTTGCGATGCACAGGTTTCTCATTGTGGTGGCTTCTCTTGTTGCGGAGCAGGGCTCTAGGTGAGCGGGCTTCAGTAGTTGTGGTACGTGGGCTTCAGCAGTTGTGGCTCGCGGGCTCTAGAGCGCAGGCTCAGTAGTTGTGGCACACGGGCTTAGCTGCTCTGCAGCATGTGGGATCTTCCCGGACCAGGGCTTGAACCCGTGTCCCCTGCATTGGCAGGCGGATTCTTAACCACTGCGCCACCAGGGAAGCCCCGGGAAACCTTCTTTAACAGAAACTGTGATTCCCAAATTATGAACAGAAACCAACCTTAAAATATGTAAATCGCTTAAATGTTCAAGTCCTTTAGATACCAAGGCACTTCACGCTAATAAAAGATGAGCTTCGGGCTTCCCTGGTGGCGCAGTGGTTGAGAGTCCGCCTGCCGATGCAGGGGACACGGGTTCGTGCACCGGTCCGGGAAGATCCCACATGCCGTGGGGCGGCTGGGCCCGTGAGCCACGGTCGCTGAGCCTGCGCGTCCGGAGCCTGTGCTCCGCGATGGGGGAGGCTGTGACAGTGAGAGGCCCGCGTACCGCAAAAAAAAAAAAAAGATGAGCTTTAAAGCATTACCAGGAATAGCCCAGGTGACAAATGATACACACGCCTCGAGAAAGAAATACTCCTGGACTTGAGACCAGGTCTGCATAGCTTTTGCCATATTTTTCTGCCTGGGCTAATTTCTGTTGATTCTCTGATCACTGGAGAGTCTGTGCTATGCCAGGCTTACCCTGGCTCAAGCAACACACTTCCATCTCCATGACTGCAGGTCACATTACCTCATGAATGAACTGCTATTTGGGTCAGTTAGGAGTCTCTGCCTAATTGAATGTGCATTTTATCTCTGGTGCTCATGCTCTATATATCAAGATTTCAGATAGTTATTGGGGGGTGGGGAAGGGATAAAATATTGGTATCAGGATACACAAGGCACTGTGTTCATTATACTCGGTTTGAAGCAGAACAATTCAAAATCCTGAATAATTCAAACTCTTTCGCTCTTGAATGATGGGTTTGCTTTTAAACTGAATCATTGTCATTTAATTGATATCACTTGCTTACCGACTACTTCTTCCACAGTATTAAACTCTTATTTATTTTCTAACCAAAAAATGTTGTTTGATTTTTACGTTAAAGCTTAGGGTTCTTGAAAAATAAAAGCAATGTCCTCTTTGTCTTTTTATACCAGGCAAACAAATACAATTCCTTGGTTACACGGCCAGTCCTGAGGGGAGTGCAGGTAGAGAGTAACTTGCTGAAAATGGTGAATTAATCCAAAATACTGCATATGGGGGAGGAGAAACAAAATCCACAAGTCAGAAAAAGAGTCAAGCCCTATGAACGGATTCTGACCACCCAGCCCAGACCCAAGAATTCGGTTAAACTGATCAGTGACATCAAAGGACCCTGTTAGTGGTATGTTCAGACAGTGACAAGACTGAATAAATCACCTTTGGTAAGAACCAAGAAATATAAACTCCAGGAGGAAGGGAGTAAGACCCTCTCCAGCAGGTGCTGGAATAGAGCATGGTACAGAGGAGACCCTCAAAGGATGTGCTGAACACACTCAGTGAATGGTTTCCTGTACTTCAACTCAGTGAATACAACTCCATGGGATGGACACCTCCTTGGCAGCTGTAGTAGATTATCTACACAGAATGCAGAAGTCACAAATCCCACCCACCCCCACGCGCGTGCACGCACACAAACACACGCGCACACACACGCACACACACACACACACACACACACTTAAAAAAAGCCAGATATTCAGGCTCTTCCTTTCAGAAAGGATGACTTAACTGGTCAGAGTGGGACCCTAGTATCAGTGTTTTTTTCTTTGTTAATTGGGGTATAGTTGTTTTACAATGTTGTGTTAGTTTCTACTGTACAGCAAAGTGGAGTTCCCTGTGCTGTACAGCAGGTTCTCATTAGTTATCTATCTTATACATGCTAGTGTATATATGTCAACCCCAATCTCCCAGTTCATCCCACCCCACCTTTCCCCCCTTCATGTCCATACCACTATAAAACTTGTAGAGGAAAACAAAGAGAAGAACACTCTTTGACATAAATCACAGCAAGATCTTCTTTGACCCACCTCCTAGAGTAACGGAAGTAAAAACAAAAATAAACAAATGGGACCTAATGAAACTTAAAAGCTTTTGCACAGCAAAGGAAACCAGAGACAAGATGAAAAGACCACCCTCAGAATGGGAGAAAATATTTGCAAACGAATCAACGGACAAAGGATTACTCTCCAAAATATACAAACAGCTCGCACTGCTCAGTATCAGAAAAACAAACAACCCAATCAAAAAATGGGCGGAAGACCTAAATAGATATCTCTCCAAAGAAGACATACAGATGGTCTAGTATCACTGTTTTTAAAGCATGACCCAGGTGATTCTAATGTGTAGCCAAAAATGAAAACCACTTACCTACACAACACTGAATTCTTATATCTAAACCTTTTTATATAATAATGTTTTATCTATATTGACAAGCAACAAAGAAAAAAGTAGTGGCCCTTTTAAAGGACATCTGCCATACTTGTGTAACACACCAAAAGAACTGGAATATTCAAATTTAAAATCGCTAAGTATATTCTAAAACATTTTATTTACTATCAAGTCAAAAAGTAAACCTTAGGGCTTCCCTACTGGCACAGTAGTTAGGAATCCACCTGCCAATGCAGGGGACACGGGTTTGAGCCCTGGTCCGGGAAGATCCCACATGCCACGGAGCAACTAAGCCCGTGCGCCACAACTACTGAGCCTGTGCTCTAGAGCCCGAGAGCCACAACTACTGAGCCCGCGTACCACAACTACTGAAGCCCGCGCACCTAGAGCCCGTGCTCCACAACGAGAAGCCACTGCAATGAGAAGCCCGCGCACCGCAATGAAGAGTAGCCCCTGCTCGCCACAACTAGAGAAAGCCCGTGTGCAGCAAAGACCCAACGCAGCCAAAGGAAAAAGAAAAGAAGTAAACCGTAGATCTTTGAGGCTTTAACTTAAAGTGTGATCCCAAGTGACTTCCAAATAGAAATGTTCAGCACAGTGGCTGGCACACAGTGATGCTTTCAAATCAAAACTCATAAAAAAAAATTGATAAATAAAATCCTACCGTTTAAATATTGAGGTTTACATGTTTCTGTGCCTAGATTTTATAGATAAGCCACAAGTGTTATGGTGGCTGCCGGGCCATCTCAAATCAGCATTTCTCACTGAACGATTTCCAATCACTTCACAGATATCAAATGGGAGTAAAGATGGAAAAGGCAGCCCCTCCCGCCGCCCCTTACATGGAGCACGTCCCTAATTATTCTATGTCCAGGTACATCCAAGAAGGACACTCCAACTCCAGGCAAAGGAGAGAGTTCAAAGCAGCAGATCCAAGGCTATGAAACCAGAGAACATTAGGACGTGAAGAAACCCCACCGTATAAAATACATCCAAATTATGCTTTTCCTGAAATGATCCAATTGTAATGACCACATCTGGCACTGGGGCGGTAGTGCAAAACACCCTTTCGATCACGAAGGCATCACTTGTCCATGGGTCCCTGGGTCCGGTGGGCCGTCTATCCTGGAGGCCTTGTGAGGGAGGTTCCCTCTGGACCCGGGGGCCGAATTCAGTTACCAGGTGGATTCCATCTTACCTAAAGTATCAGAAGAAAGGAAAACCACCACGAGTGTTGTTCAGAGACTTAAGACAAAGTGAAACGTGAGTCTTCCAATTCCTGCACTCGCCCCTTCACAGGAAGTCAACAGCCCTCTCCTGAAATGGTCTAGATCTCTCTTCTCTTCCTCTTCCATTTTGAGCACAAACATCTCATTTCAAAGGTGAGCATTTCAGATAAGCTGTTAAAGGAAGAGAATCTGAGAGAAAGATCCACAGCCATGTCCACTGGTTTTGAGTACCTGTACCGAGCCTCTGAAGGCTGAAACCTGCACTTGATCAGATAAACGCAAATGGTTTATTTGCAGGTAACGCAAAGGTTCTCTGCCCTGCTTTAGGCAAGCTGTCAGGAGACAGAAAGGTCGCACGTTGGAGGGACATCACATATTCAATAAAATGGGCTGGGGAGGCCTTGAGGAGTTCAGCTTCCTTAAGTGCAAGTACCACTCGGAGGCTCTTGCGGTGCCCGGGGCCATGCTTCCCTGGGCCAGTGGAACTCACTGAGCTTTTCCTTCCTCTGTCCCGATAGCTTACCTATAAGGCCATGTGCTTACTGCAGTGGCTCAGATCTTTTCTCTGGGCTTCTTGCCTTTTTTTCAAGGTTGCAAATCCTTGATGCAGAGAAATGAAAGCGGTCACCTGGGATGTTCTCGCCCTCTCACCCCAGCTCTCCCTCCAACAGGCTCAGCCACAGAAGCAAAACACTTCCCCTCGTGGTGGGGAAAGGCCCCACTTTCCCGAGCACCAGCTTAGTGTGGGCTCTTAACAATCTGCTTTCACTTTAGTAAAATGGGTCCAACCCCGCCGCATCCTTGGGAGGCAGGCCACATTGTTTAGCCCACTGGAAAGACTAAGAAATTCAAGCACAGGATGGCCATCCTGAAACAGACATTAGATTCAAATCAAATCATCACGGATTAAGGATCAGAATACATAATTATTTTAGCTGATTCATTAAAACAGCATTATTGTGTGGCAAAGCCCTGTAACAGAAAGGAAAAAGCAGTGGATGAGGGTCAGAACACCTAGACAGGCGGACCTGACCTTACTGTGCTTCGCAGACACTGTGTTTTGGTTTTTAACACATTGAAGGTTTATGGCAACCCTGCATCGAGCAAGTCTTTCGCTGCCATTTTTCCAACAGCATTTGCTCACGTCATGTCTCTCCGTGTCACATTTTTCTAATTCTTGCAATATTTCAAACTTTTTCATTATTATTCTATCTGTTCTGGTGATCTGTGATCAGTGATATTTGATGTCACCATTGAAAAAAGATCGACTCGCTGAAGGCTGAGAAGATGGTCAGCATTTTTTTAGCAAGAAAGTATTTTTAAATTAAGGTATGTACGTTGCTTTTTTAGACCTATTGCACACTTATCAGACTTTTATATACACTGGGAAACCAAAAAATTCACGTGACTTGCTTTATTGCGGGGGTCTGGAACTGAACCTGCGATATCTCTGAGGTGTGCCTGTATTCTAGGGGCCGTTCTATTCCTTGGTGTCGGGCCCTGAGGCATCATTTCACCTGCCCGTAGCTTTATTTTCTCACGTGTGAAATACAGGAAGCAATGCCTCACCCACTGGCTTACATGGATGGTTGAAATATAATGCTCTATCCTTTAATACAACGCATTAAAACAGAGCTCTTAAAACCAACAGGAGTAAAATGGGAAGCAAACATGATGTAACTCACTGCAATGAGGCCTTTAAAACTTTCCATCAAACAAACACACAGGAGATCTGGGTAGATTCCACCTGTAGGACAATTTGCAGACGGTACCTAAAATGCTACTGCACGGCTGAGCTCAGGCTAACCTGGTCTTGTGTTTTATTTATGCTCTTTTGCACGGCGCTGAAATACTAAAATCTAACCAGGGCATGCTGAATTCTCCGGGGGTTCCAGGTTGAGAGGGTTTTAACATTAGATCTAGATATTTTTTTTTTCCTTCAAATAATATATTCCCATTTGGTTGAGAGTAAAGGATTTTCCTTTTGTGCAGTCTCCTTTCGAGTCCCAGGCAATCTAAGACCAACACCCAAGAAAGAGAGAAGGAAAGAAACATTCCATTTAATTTAACTTACATCTTGCTAACAGTCAAAAGCAGAATTAGTCTTGCTAAATGTAATTGTTTCTTGTGATGGAGTGCCAGTAAATGACAGGATCTCACTGGATGCCGTATTTTAAAATCCATCTTTGTGGTAACAGGGGTTAGAGGAATGAGGCTGGGCCTTGGAGAAATAGGCAAGAATACAGGTTCCTGTAACAGTATGGAGGTTCCTTAAAAAACTAAAAACAGAGCTACCACATGACCCAGCAATCCCACTCCTGGGCATATATCTGGAGAAAAACATGGTTCGAAAGGATACACGCACCCCCATGTTCACTGCAGCGCTGTTTACAATAGCCAAGACATGGAAGCAACCTAAATGTCCATCGACAGATGAACGGATAAAGAAGATGTGGTACATATATACAACGGAATACTACTCAGCCATAAAAAAGAATGAAATAATGCCATTTGCAGCAACATGGGTGGACTTAGAGATTATCATACTAAGTGAAGTAAGTCAGGGAAAGACAAATATCATATGATAACACTTATATGTGGAATCTAAAAAAATGATACAAATGAACTCATTTATAAAACAAAAACAGACTCACAGACTTAGAGAATGAACTTATGGTTACCAGGGGGAAAGGATCAGGGGGAGGGATAGTTAGGGAGTTTGGGATTGACATGTACACACTGCTATATTTTAAATGGATAACCAACCAGGACCTACTGAATAGCACAGAGAGCTCTGCTCAATATTCTGTAATAACCTAAATGGGAAAAGAATTTGAAAAAGAATAGATACATGTGTATGTGTAACTGAATCGCTTTGCTGTACACCTGAAACTAACCCAACATTGTCAATCAACTGTACTCCAACATTAAAAAAAAAAAAAAATAAAGAATACAGGCTCCTGTGTCCCCAAGTAACACCCTGACAATCATCATCCCTAGTTAGGGCCTCACGCTTGTAAGCAAGCTTCAAGAACTTTATTAGGGGAAAAAAAAAAAAAGGAATAATATTTCAATGGCTTTGAGCACAAAACTAGCGTTTGTATCCATAAAGGCCAAGCACTGGCCTTTAATGATTAACACATTTAAATGAAATCCTCCCCCACAAGGCCCTGCCCAGGGAATTCCTTCTAGGAGTGGCCATGGTGAGTAGTTGTTTATCATGCCATGAACTTGTTTCTCCTTTTTCTCCTGTTCTCTCTAGATTAACATGCAGCAAAGTGAAAATTTCCTCCAGGAGTTACCTGTCTGTATTTTAAGGCATTCACAGAAACTCCTGCTCCCCCTGGCGCAGAATTCCACTCCCAGAGCACCAGAAGTGGGGCAGTGGGGAGAGCTCACCCTGCATCCCCTTCCTGGGCAGGCAGCCCGCTCCCGCCGCCTCTCAGAGCCCAGCCTCACTGGCCCTGCTGGCATCTCCCTGAAAGTCAGTTCTGGGACCTCTTGTTCTTTCCAGGGCTGGATCTGCTGCCTCTGGAGATCAATGTTTCATCAGGGCAGCCCGCTTCCCTGTTACACAGCTGGCACCAGGGTCTGCTGGTGCGGCTGCGTGCTAACCGTCCTAGTATGGCCTCCCCGGGGCCCACCTTTGGGATTCAGCTGACAGCAGGAGGCTGATACCTCGCCCAGCTGGTGAGGACCCCCTCTCCTCCTCCCAGGGGAGGCCCCCTCCAAAAGGGTGTGGTTAGGAGCCGGATTTACTCCGAAGGGCTCCCACCCTTCCATGTATGTCAAATTCCCCTAGTCTTAGGACTTCTGGGTTTCTTCTTTGTTTCGGCCTACAATCATTTTTAATGTCTGTGGCCTTTCAGACCCCTCATCCTCCTTCTTTGATTGGAGTGTCCTGCTCGCATGATTTTCTTCTAGTACTGGCTCTTAAGAGTCTTCATCACCTCTTCGGAGATTAGTGGTCTACGATGTTAATGAAACTGAATCCTCCAACCCCGGTTCCTCTTAGACATTTTGTGATGCTTCTATCAAGAAATCAATCGGCACACTTGGCAAACACTTCATTCTTACTCACACCATGTATAACCCCTGACTCCCTTCCTGTACAATTCAACTACCTTCCCTCCCTGCATGAAGGTGCCTCAGAGATCCAACTGCATCCCCTCTCTCCCCTTCTCTCTCTCATTTTGCATTATGAGTTCATTTTATGGAATTTTTGCTTTAATCTCACCTTACACTTCTCTTTTTCGCGTACAGAGACTGTCACGGTATTGAGAAGTCTGAACAAGTGTAATAAAGCATTATAACCTGATGGATTACAAACTACAGAGCATGATACCAGCCACCCACCCCCAGCTCTGCATTCTAGAAAAGGAAGAAGATCTAACCATTAATTCTAACCATTCATATCCTATGGGAACAAGAAGACCCCATTTATAGAATGACCATAAAATAATATGGAGTGTGAAAGGACATACTCTATATGCAGAATAATTTGTTCCTGTGATTATAAATTGTTTTAAATAGTTTTATAGAATTGTGGAATATCAAGTACTATGGTACACATATATTTCTTCCTGTAACAACAATCTCCAGTTTCCTACAGAGAGCTTTTTTAAATCTATACAGGAGTTCAGCATTCTCCATTTTCATTGGACAAACAAAACCAATTCTGCCTAAAACAAACAAAAACTCCTTCTAAACGCATTTCTTGGATTTAGGCCATTGTCACAAAATCACTACCCTTCCGTGTGACTCCCCTGGCTGCTTTTAAAGCTTCACTTTCAAATACAGAAGCAGATTTCAGCCTTGCTTGTAGTGAGTGCGGTAGATGGGATTTAAATAATACAGCAGTTGGGACTGAAAAAGAACCTTTAGAAGTGGCTGGACAGGCGATACACCAGATGGGGAAAAGGAACGAAAGCAAAAATTCATAGGCCAGAGCTTTCAAGAGGGCAGCTGGCATCTGCCTGGATTCGTGGAGTCTGCCATGCTTTCTAGTGCTATCAAGAGTTTGGGGAAGCAACCGGGATCAAAACTAGGTCAGGTTTATCAAAAACGCTTTGTTTTTCCTCTCCGGAACCCATTACACAGAGCGTCAGGGTTAGGCCAAATCTTAACGACCTTCTAAGACCAGTACATCTATCCCGCTCGCCTACTCAGGGCTCACGGAGGACAAGAAACAGTTTGAAAGGACAAACACACTGGAGCGAGCTGGCCATATCTGCATCTCTGTTAAAACTATGCTGTATAAAAGGATTATGTTTTGTTAGCCAAGTCACTCCCTTTATTGTTCTTTCTTTCAGTTATTCCAATTCAGAAACTTGGTAGAAACAGGAATTTGTCCTATTTAAAACGTGCTCTGATTATGATGAAATTGTAGTACTAAGTACAGGATAATAAAGGACCAACTTGGACTTTTAAAGGCATTCTACACATGTAGAGTCTACCTACTTCTTTTGTGTGAATGTGTATCTTTCAGCTATATTCACTCTGTGCTAATAAAGTATCCAGGGAGAAAAGACAGATCAAACAAGACTTAACACCTTTCCCATCAATACTTTTTTCAGTTAACCTGAGCAAGTAGAAATTTGCATAAATGATATATGAACACACGGAATACAGGTTATGACCATTATGGTAATAGCAACAATTCAATCAATTTTACTATCTACTACAGCTAGACCATGGATTTAGATCTCATAGATTACACTAGAAAAGGGAGTTTACAATCCTCCCATAACAGCATCTTTACTCTCTTATCCTGACCTTCATTTGACTTTCATGGTTCACCCAGGCAGTGTTAGCTCATAGAGTTCCCTCCAGTCCACGGTGAAATGAGAGCAATTAGGACACTGTACAGATTTTTCATAAACTGAAATTACTTTAAAAGCTAGCCTTATTAATACCCACTGAGATTGTCTACTTCTTTTAAAAATTACGATGAAAGGCAATGATATTTTTTTTAATGCCCTTCCTTGTCAAAATAAAATCTTAGTAACCTTATGCGTGTCCCTCCCCGTCTAAGAACCACAGCCCTAAATATCAACCTCTTCCTAACGATATCTCAGTAACTATGGGATGGTAAAATAAGAAAAGGAAAGACAAAAGATCAAAGCTTTGGTGAAGAAAGGCATAATGGAAGGAAAGGCATGGCTGTGCGCCCTGGGACCACAGCTGTATAAACATGCACCAGCTTTACAAGAATCACCCTAAGAAGCATCTTTTGTACAAGGTCTGTGTACCAGGCTCTGCATTAACAGTTGTACGTACATTATCTCATCACGCCTCACAACTGGAGGAGTCAAGTCCAAGAATTTGTTGCTTTCTAAAGATATCAGCATCAAAATTGGCATTATGCATCAAAATTCACAGCGGCTATGTTTAGGCTATATCAAAATGGGTATTTGCTTGTCTTTATTTTCCAAATTATCCAATAGTTCCATTATTTATAATACTATCACTATCAAAAACTATAAACAAAACTGCCAAAAGTAAATTCAAGATGAGCTGATAGAGAGAGCAGAGTCCGGATGTGCAAAGAAACTGGTTCAGTCTTTTCCAAACATGTGTTTCTTGGAACAAAAATGATGGAAATTTGTTGATGCCAAAGAAAAACAATTATGTTAGCCTAGGGACAAGAAAAAGATAACACCATGAGATACTTCCTCCTAATCCAGCCACCACACGTAGTTGAGATGGATTTTGAATGTGTTTAAATGTATTTTATCTCCTTGGATGTGTCTCAGGTGAAAGAAAAGACCAGCAGTGATTGTAGGGAAAGGATCTGAACGAGACCAGAGAAGCCATCTACGTAACCGAAGAGATGGTCTAGTGAGGAAAAACTAATTGACAGGTGATCCAAGGAACAAAAGAATGCTCTTGTGTGACATTTTGTTGGGAAAGTGACTGTAACATAATAATAATAATACAAATTTCCAGAGAATGTGTCACATAATTACAGGGTTTGTGGCTGACAATTTAAAGGCACAGATGAAGTGGACTCTTCTGAAGGACTCCTCCAACCTGTGAGAATACAACTTACTGTGCTATGTGACCTTGGTTTTCCATAAAATAAAAATCTCTGAAGCAATAAACCCAACACTACAAGATTATATTGAAGAAGAAGGAAACGTTTTTCTTGGCCACACCATGCGGCATGCAGTATCTTAGTTCCTTGACCAGGGACCGAACCCACGAACCCACGCTCCCCCTGCAGTGGAAGCACAGAGTCTTAACCACTGGACCACCAGGGAAGTCCCAAAGAAGAAAATATTAAAAAAAAAAAAAACAAAACAAAAACTCAGGCTCCAGTCAGGAGAGAAGTGAAATAAGATCACATGGGATTTCACTCTAAGGACAGTAACCAGCTCTAAAGAGTTAGTACGGAGCGGCTGTGTGTCCCCATGCGGAAAATACTAGATTTTGACATTAGAAGACTTCAGCTCTGTGACTTTACTAGCCGGACCACCTGGATCCACTTACTGCATCTTCCTGGGCTACAAATTCTCCCTGTAAATCTCACTATATTAACAGGACTATCTAATTCATGGAGGTGTTGCTTGGATCAAGCAAGATACTGGCTGTGAAAGAGCTTTCTTTTTAAAGGACCCTACGAGGTTAACCGCCAGAGACACTTACAAGGATCCACAGAAACACCAACCATCAACAAGACCAGTCAATTACGGTAAGTGAATTATACTCTATCTGCTGTTAGCTTTTCATTTTTTATTATGGCACCGCTTGGTCCTGGACAGGGCAAAAGTCCCATTCAATAAAGCCACGGGGCAGAACCCAAGACCCCTGCAACAACGATCATCTCCTGAGGAAGGGGCCTCAGTACTTGGCAATCTGGTGATTTCTCAGGTCAAACAACGTTGAATTTGCTAACAGTATAAAGGAAAGTCTCTCTTAGGTGTCTGGATCAAGAAAGGTGGGATCACAGTAACTAAAAACTAGATTATCTGAACTAGTTTTGCAATGCCTTTGAAAAAAGGTAATGATCTCTTGGGCTTCCGTGGTGGCGCAGTGGTTGAGAATCCACCTGCCGATGCAGGGGACACGGGTTTGTGCCCCGGTCCGGGAGGATCCCACATGCTGCAAAGCGGCTGGGCCCGTGAGCCATGGTCGCTGAGCCTGCATGTCCGGAGCCTGTGCTCCGCGACGGGAGAAGCCGCAACAGTGAGAGGCCCGCGTACCGCAGAAAAAAAAAGAGGTAATGATCTCTACTGCTACGTCTTCTCTGACTTCCCCTAAATAGTCTACAGACCCAATCTGGCAAAGCAAAAAGTATTGACAGCAGCAGCAAATACACAGACGCAAGACACATGAAAACAGAAATCTTCAAAGTCTAGGAAGCAGTTAAGGTCATGAAACCGTAGGGTAATCCTGTATAGAAGACAACATGAAGATCTTTTACCTGAAGCTTAAACATTTCATCCAAGTGAAACCTGGACCAGCTCCACCCACAATTCAGCTGGATCCCTTGTCTGTCCACCTTAAACTAGCTTGGAATTATGTATTTGTGTAATTATTTGATTAATATCTGTCTTCCTCTCAAGTGTAAGCTCCAGAAAAGCAGTCGTCATAGCTATCCTGAACCCCTAGCCCACAATGTGGTGCCTGTCACTTAGCAGGTACTTAATATACACTAAATAAATAATTCAAATGCAGTATCTGATTGGGAAGGCACCATCTGATTTTTTAAGTTTATTTATTATCTTCAGATAAATTCCAAGAAATAGAACTGCTGGGTCCAGAGGCACGTATATTCTTTTTTTTTATTAATTAATTAACTAATTTTATTTTTGGCTGCGTCAGGTCTCCCTTGCTGCGTGTGGGCTTTCTCTAGTTGTGACGAGTGGGGGCTACTCTTTGTTGCAGTGCGTGGGCTTCTCATTGCAGTGGCTTCTCTTGTTGTGGAGCACGGGCTCTAGGTGCACAGGCTTCAGTAGTTGTGGCACGCGGGCTCTAGAGCGCAGGCTCAGTAGTTGTGACACACGGGCTTAGTTGCTCCGGGTCATGTGGGATCTTCCCGGACCAGGCCGTGTCCCCTGCATTGGCAGGCAGATTCTTAACTACCGCGCCACCAGGGAAGTCCCGACTGACTTTCATAAACATGTACTGCTAAGGTTATTATAATGTTTTATCTCAGCCAGATGAATTGAAGAGGCAACCCCAAAAGAATACAAGCTAGGACCCTGCTGGATTTAAGTATTTTGCATAAATAATATATAAATGGATAATTGAAAGAGAACCAAATACGTATCAGTTGTTTGCAATGTTCAAAATGTACGTAGGCATTTTGTGTGAAATGAAGCAGAAAGGATGTTTTCAAGACAGCATCCCCATCATCGCATGGCCCCTATGCAACCCATCGTAAGTTTTCTTTTAAGAAGGCTCTAAAAGGCTAACCTTTTCAAGAGCAGTTCTTTTTTATAGTTTTTTTTTTTTTTTAATAAATGTATTTATTTATTTTTGGCTGTGCTGGGTCTTCGTTTCTGTGCAAGGGCTTCCTCTAGTTGTGGCGAGCGGGGGCCACTCTTCATCGTGGTGCGCGCGGGCCTCTCACTGTCGCGGCCTCTCTTGTTGCGGAGCACAGGCTCCAAACGCACAGGCTCAGTAGTTGTGGCACACGGGCCTAGCTGCTCCGCAGCATGTGGGATCTTCCCAGACCAGGGCTCGAACCCATGTCCCCTGCATTGGCAGGCGGATTCTCAACCACTACGCCACCAGGGAAGCCCTCAAGAGCAGTTCACTTAAGAAAAACCAGAAACCAAAGTCTATGGAGATTTTAGCTCTGAATCCTTACCACTCCCAGACACCCCAGCTCTTGCATTTAAGAGGGTCCCTGTGCTTTAAAGAAGGGGACGGCGGATCACAGCGTATTTATCCTGCTTTCACGTGTCCAGGTCTCACTGCTGAAAGCAGACACAGTCCTGGGAAGTAGGTGAGGCTCTGTGAGTGTGTGTGTGTGAGTGTGTGTGTGTGTGGGGGGTGCGTGTGTCCTGCCCACGCTGTTAGGAGCTTTCCGCAGAAGGAGTCAGGACAGGGCAGGGAGGCTGGCAAGGGGTTTAGTGGGTGCAGAGGGTTGATGGATAAGAGAGAGACAGCAGTCTGCAGAGCTCTGAGCACTGCGGGAGAGCTGAGGGCAAGCACGGAGGTGCTGGGAAGAAGCAGACGGCCTTAAAATGACTGATCCGGCCACGCTGGGAGGAAAGCACCCTGCAAAAGGGTCCAGGGACAGAGAGATGAGGACTGATGGGACATGCGCTCTAAAGAACAACATGCTCAACCCAATATGAAAGAGAAAACCAACGGTGGCCTATGATGTAGACGAAACATCCGCGAACAGCTGTGAGGCAGTGAGAACGCCCCCAGCAGCCGATCCAGCCCAGCAGGACCGAACTAGACCCAGCATCCTGGGTCTAGAAAGGCCAGGTTCTGATAACACAGAACTCTCCTACTCGCCAGTTTCTTCCTCTTTGTCCTGTCAACCATCTAGCGTACGTCCCAGAAGTGCCTGAACCCCAAGACCCACGTGATATCCAAACAATGGACTGTGGTGGTCTCTAAATGCTGCATTTTAGGGAACCCTCCTACACTGTCGGTGGGAATGTAAATTGGTACAACCACTACGGAGAACAGTATGGAGGTTTCTCCAAAAAACTAAAAATAGAGTTGCCATATGATCCTGCAATCCCACTCCTGGGCATATATCCAGACAAAACTCTAATTCACAAAGATATATATGCACCCTGCTGTTCACTGCTGCACTAGTCACAATAACTAAGACATGGGAGCAACCTAAGTGGTCCGCTGACAGATGAATGGATAAGATGTGGTACACATATACAATGGAATACTACTCAGCTATAAAAAAGAATGAAATCATGCCATTTGCAGCAACATGGATGGACCTAGGGATGATCCTACTAAGTGAAGTAAGTCAGACAGAAAGACAAACATATCACTTATATGTGGAATCTATAATAGGATATAAATGAATTTACCTACAAAACAGAAACAAACTCACATAGAGAACAGACTTGTGGTTGTCAAGGGCGGGGGGGCGAGAACTATAGTCAGTATCCTATGATAAACCAGAATGGAAAAGAAAAAAATAAAACATTGCGTTTTCTTTCACCATTCCGATGAGACCAACGCAGGCAGGATGTTTTTAAGCCCATTCCACTGGATTTCTCTCTGAAAACTGCAGGGACAAGGAGTTCGGGACACAGACAACATTCTGTTCTCAGAGAAATACATCATCTGTGGCTCATGAACTTCTCCCATTCGGGTCCCTGCCCTTAGCAGGAGGCCCATTAGTCGGGAATCCCGGGGGAAACCGCAGTTGCAGCAGCCTGGCTGAGCCCCAGGTCCTGAGGCCGCCGCTGAAGGGCCAGCTGCCTCTGTAGGCCCTCCGGGCTCCTGAACCACTGGTGGCAGGGGGTCCGGCCAAGGTCATCACACCTCTGTGGGGACGAAGGGCTGCGGACATCCGAGAGGGCATCTCACATCCTTCCCAAGTTCCATTTACCATAGCCTCTTCTCCTCCAAACTGTGGGGAGACAGTTTGTGAAGGCTGTCACATTGATCACCTCCCTCCCCCCGACACCCAAGTGCACACAAAAAACAAAGCAAGACAAACAAAAACCTACCACCTGAAGGAGGCAGGCAAGACCTCATAATGAACCAGTTCCCTAAGGACCTTTTTCTATGCTAAATTCTGAGTCCAAGGATGTACTGGAAGTATGGCATGGTACGAGGAAAGGAGAGATGCAGAAACAAGATGATCCAGCAAGTTTTATTGTTTTGGAAACGAAAAAGGAGGAGATCAGAACGAAAGCAAAGGACAGCAGAGACCCGAAAAATATCCAGTTGGAAGAGAAAAAGGAAAGGAAATAATGAGAAGCACCAAATAAAGGCGGATTATTGAGTGACCCAGGCTGGGGAAAACCAGAGGTCCAGGCTCATAGCTGTGTCCTTAACCACTCCCCATCCTGTTTGCCATAAAATGATTAGATACAAGCAAGGCATGCAGCCGAGCACAACCCCGTTGACATCAGAACTTGGTAGTGAAGAGGTGATGGGATCCAGCACACTGGAGCACACTGTCATCTTCCAAAGAATTAAAACACCGCTGAAAGTCAAGCTGCTGGGACTTGCCGGCCAGGCTCACATCTGCAACCCAACATTTGGGAAGCTGGGGGCTGGGGGAGGGGGCATGCACAGATGCAGTCTCAAAAACAATTAAAAAGGCACACAGACAAGTACAGCTCTCAAAAACAAGGCTGAAGTTCGATTTTTTTTTCCTAACAAGGGAAAAGTAAAGACTTTTTAACAGAACAGTGTGTTCAAGGTTACATAAGCACACGCAGAAAACAAGAAGTGATTTCCTCCCTGCCAATTTTTCATGGTAATAGGTTACACCCAAGATCCCACTCAATCCTGTCCATATTTTGTAGCTCCTCTGGCTTCCAATACAGGAACAGCAGCAGAGACAAAGAAAGGGCTGTAAAATAGCTAATTTCTGGTTTCCTGACAATTCCACAACGTTGTGCTCCCTGTCATTCATTTAAATTAGGCATCCTGTACTTAGAACATTTACATCGACACGTTTATGTGCGTTTGGGGGTTTTTAACCAACAAATCTATAACACCTACACTCGTAATTACACTCGGTGAATAAGAACCAGATTGGCTGCAACAGAAAATGCCAGAGCTCTGTGGTAGATCACGTTAAAAAGTTTGGGTGGCCCCTGGAGAAGAGAGGAAGAAGACAACGTTTTAAAATTCTACCTTCCATGTTTTACGCATCTGTTTTCACAGCTCGGTGGATGCTAACAAGCATAATATTGCCGTCAAATGGGGGTGATCTAACTCTTCCCAGATGCCAATATACATGTGTGGGTGGTCGGAAGCGGGGATAAGACAGCAAACTAGGATGGGTGGCACTAGAACACTCGCTGTCACCAGCGGCCACCCTGAAATGAAGAGCTGAATGGCACAAAATAACTGAGACCGCCCTACCTTCAGAACGCCAGCCATCTCTTTATCAAGTCTATGTGTGGTTTCATCTCTCACCACTTGTCTATATGGGATCTTGCAACAACTAAAAATGCACATCCTGTTCATTGCCAATTTTTAAACAGTGGCAACAGCCCAAATGCAAAGGAGACAAAAAGGCAACTTTTCTCTTGTGGGTCCTCCAGCTATAAAACTTCCCTTTGATGGTGTCTCAGAGATTAATAGCCTCCGAAGCCCAAAATATACTTCCTTGGCATTTCCTAGTGACTGAGAGAATGGGGTGACACACAGCATATTGCTAACTGCCATACAGCCTTGGGGGTGTTGGGGGGAGGGATACAGGGAGAACAATTAACTTGGAAGTGTACAAACCAGCAAGAAACAATTCTTGCACATGAACTTACGGCTTCGTGGGCTTGTTTAAATTATGAATGACTGAGTTTCAAATGACTATTAACTTGATTTTTCCATGATTTTGAAAGCTGACATCTGGGAGGGGAGGAAAAAACCATGACCTTTCTGCATGATTTCACCCTAGAATTACATTTAGCAATAGAATGCCGGATGTACTGGGCAGTGGGATTTTGTCTAAATATCAACAATGTGAAATGAAAATTTCTACATTCTAGGAAAATTTAACCAGAAATCAGCATTCAGTGTAGCCACTGTGGCAGTCAGTAGTGACAGAATTACTGACAAACAGGATCTCTAGTGCTGTACATTTTCTAAAAAAGAATTAAAATTTTTTTCTGCATCCAAAAGGAACCAAAATTGTGTCACTGGTATCTGCACAGAAGACCAGCTTTCTGTATCTTATACCTGAGGCTTCTTTAGGAATCCAAGATGATGATAGTACACAGAATTTTCACACAGTACTCCCCAAAGTCTGTTGTGGATAACACTAATACCATAAGACGCTCTACCAAAAGCTCCCATGTCGAAGAGTCTAGAAACACCCCTCTCCCATATCTACAAGGCCTAAAACCCATATTAAAGATTAGTCTTGAATAAAGAATTAAAGATACTTGTTTACCTTTATTTAAACCCGTGATCGCTAAGCTTTACTTCTGCCACTGAACACTTTTCATCCATATAACATCCTTCTAGTGTTCCACGGAACCTACTTTGCAAAACACTGATCTAAAACCCGAACTCATGTGTTGGCTGAAAGCAAAGAATGAAAATTATACTCAGAAACTCAGTGGAAAAGATATTCAAAGGTCTTTAATATCTTTGCATAGGAGACTCCCTTGTAAGTGGTAATGGGTCCGTGGAAACTGAAACAGATTTTTTTTTCTATTTTATTGAAGGAAAACATCACTTTCCTCTAAAATTTGTTTATGTTCAAATAGAACTTTAAGGGATGTGAAAAACCACCCCCTAAAATTCTTTTCTGGTGAAGGAATACCCAAGTGCTCGCACTCAGAAAAATGAGATAGAAATAAACAATGAATCTGGCAATATAATTCCAAACTATCCTTCTTCTACAAGTCCAGTTGGTTTTACACCACTCCCCTATAAATCATTTTCCTCTCCCCAGGGACTCCAACAAATGTTAGCTTAGTGAAGGCACTTTCAATCAAATTTAAACTCTTAGAAAATGAAGTTACAAGCCCAGGGCTCTGGCTTTCGATTAAGGGGGTGGAGGGACCAGTGAAATGAGATGGATGACAAGGGACTTAGAGAAGCTCTCTGGGAGGTAAAAGAATTCTCATGCACGTACTGGTTCTGAGGATTCCTTCCGATGTCTATGATTACTGTTCTGTCTAGAGAGACTCGAGAAAGGAAATGAGGAGAAGCTTGGACTAGTTGAAAATAACAGCACATCAGGGATCCAGAAGCCATGAAAATGAGCACTGAGCCCACACGCCCAGGACATAAAAGAAATCAGGACAGTCTTAATGAGAATCAGGCAGGGCGCCTAATGAGAACCTTAATATACTTTATCTTCCTTTTATATTTCACCTCAGTGGCCTCAGACGAAGCAAACCAACAAGTATATTTACTGAGTTTATACCCTGTACCCAGCTCCAGGCCGGCAGCCTGGGGAGATCTCCAACTGCCTGCAGCAGGGCTTCACATCTGATCTCCTGACCAGAAGCAACAGCAACACCTGGGAGCTCATTAGAAATGCAAATTCTCAGCCCCACCCTGGACCACTGAATCAGAAAGTCTGGGGATGGGGATGGGGATGGGGCTGGGCTTTCGGGGGTTTCCATCAAGCCCTGCAGCGCTGCTGGGGCACGGTTCTGTCTGAGAACCTCGGCAGACAGTCTAGCTGAAGAGGCATGAAATCATTAAGCAGCAGCTGGACATGAGAACCGAGTGGAAAGTCTGGAAAGCTCGGGCAGGCTCCCTGCACATGCAGACTCTTCGTGACCAGGTCGTTGCCTTTAAAAACAAACCCGGGGCATTTTCAATTCTGGGTTTGCTCTCTCACTGCCACCCCCAGAGGCTTAGATTAAGAAGAGGGAGAAAATGTGAACTCCCATTATAACAGCTAAATGAGCACGGAAGCTAATGGTTATTCTGAGTGTCCTGGCCAGAGTCGCTGCTACAGAAAGATCCATTTTTGTTCCCTAAATAGGCTATAAGCATATATGTTACCTTAAGGGGGTCTCTTTCTGTATTATTTTGTTACATTGTGTTTAGCAGCAGCCCAGCTCTCTTTTTCCAGGAGCTGAATGAGATACAGTTGGTGCGGGGGAGGGGGGAAGCAAAGGGAATATATCTGCATTTTATTGCCCTATTTAAAGCCCTTTTTACCACTCTACCTGACATCCTTCATCAAAGCGATGCTAGAATGACTATTTCTTCAGCCAGAGTGCGCAAATGTTTTAAGACAGTAATAGTACTAATAAGTGCAGTTAACATTTATCGCCCATCTTATTACCAGCCGGGTACTTGAAATGAATCATCTCTCTTAACTCTCACGCAACCTCAGCAAGTGGCTACTGCTACTCATTCCATTCCTACAGATGAGGAAATGGCAGATTAGAAAGAGACGGTCTCATCAGTACATAGTGCGTTCAGGACTGAAGTCGAGACTCAAACTTAGGTAAACCTGTAAAAGCAAGTTCTTCCCCGCTGCATCATATTCTCTTGAATTATTTAGTCTACTGGAAGGCACTGGAACATTATCTTCACCGAAGTTCATATCAGCCTCACTTATTTTTGGCAATTGCATGACATGGAATAAACAGACAAAGGAAGGTTGCAAGGCACCTGAACAACGTGGAATTTTAAGGAATGATGTGCAACACAGCAAGATGAGTGAATGAAACTCTGCATGTTCAGCTTACATACATGGATATATTTTGTCGATATCCTGTTTGGTATCTTATGTTTTACACAAGATTCTCAACAGCAGATTCTCACCCCTGGATGTTTATTAAAAAACGACTAGAACTCCATGCGTATATTAGTGAGATCCTGATCAGCAGGAGCACTGTCTAGGGTATTAAATGCAACGGGATTATCACATACTTGGCTAACAGGGTCCGTACTGTTTATTAAAACCAGCCTGACTAATAAAGATGACAACATAATCATAATCTTTGGTACTTGGGGCAGAAAACGTTTTTCAGATAAGGTCTCAAAGCACCTGCCTAGCATGCTTGCAAATTTATATACGAAGGAACTGTGCTATGGAAAGGCTTGCACAAATTTATACACGACTATGGGGAAGTCTTTTTGCAAAATGTAGGAAAGATTAAAAGCTCACCCAATACAGGCTGACAGCAAAACGATTCTGAATGATGCCAGGAAGAATAAAATAACCTGCTCATTCAAAAGTCATTTATTGAGTGGCCAGCACGTGCAAAGTCCGATCTCAGGCTATGAGGGTAGAGCAGTAAACAAACCCAAGATACGAAGTGTCTGCTATCTCAGAGCTTACATCCCAATAGGTAGACAGAAAATAAACAAATAAGCAAATAAACATATACTGGCATCTTCGGAGGACAGCTAAGAGCTAGAAGCTGGATGGCTAGAGTAGACCAAGGAGAAAACAGCAGGAACTGAGAGGTGTGGGGCAGTCAAGGGCTACAGGACAGTGTAAAGATGTTCGATTTCTTTCTAGGTTGGAAAAGAAGCCATGGGGGGGTGGGCGGTGTTTGACCAGGGGATCTGCAAGATCTTTAGTCCAGTGAGAGAGGATGTCTGGGTGAGATGACAGTGGTTGGGTCAAGGGAGTGACAACGAAGGGGCCTGAACAGAAGTGACAATGGGATGAACCGGCAGGATTTGGTGATGGGCTGGACGTGGAGGATGAGAGGATGAGAAGTTCAGAAGCATTTCAGGGTTTGGCCCTGAGCAGCTGGGTACCATTCAGTGAGATGGGGAACGGAATGGGGAGGGGAGCAAGAGCTTGGTTTGGGCCGAGTTTGAGGTGCCAAGTACACACCCAGGTGGAGATAGGCAAGGAAGCAACTGGCTATTCAAGGTTAGTGTTCAGAGAAAAGGTTGAGGTTGGAGACACACGACTGGATAATGAAGAAACAAAACGCTCTGTTCCTGTGTGGTGGGGATATAAAAATAGATCGATTCCAGAATCATTATTTTTCCACATCTGGTTTTCCTAAAACACAGTGTGGCCGAAAAATAGTGACTATGATCAGGAAACACAAATCCCATCCCTGGCCCTACCTATGACCCTCTGAGGGTTTGACTCTTACCTTCTATATCCTACACTTCTCATCTACAAAATAAACATAACTAAGAACAATACTGCAATAGACAATAACAAAAGTCGGTGAGAATGTAGAGAAATTAGAACCTCATACGCTACTGGTGGCAAGGCAAAATGCTGCATTCACTCCGGTAAACTGTCTGGCAATTCCTCAAGAAGTTAAACACAGAATTACCCTATGACCCAGCAATTCCACTCCTATTCGTATCTCCAAGAGAACTAAAAATATATGTTCACACAAACACCTGTACAGAATGTTCATAGCAGCCTTATTCATACCAACCAAAACAACTTAAATGTCCATCAACTCATGAATAAACTGTGGTCTATCCATACAATGGAATACTACCCAGCCATAAAAGGAATAAAATACCAATAAAGGCTGTAACATGGTGAACCTTGAAAACATCATGCTAAGAAGCCAGACACAGAAGTCCACATATTGCATGACTGCATTTATGTGAAATGTACAGAACAGGCAAAGCCACAGACACAGAAAACAGATGAACGGTTGCACAGGCTCACAGACTGGGAGGGGGTGCTGGGAGGTGATCACGACGGTTAAGGTAGGGTTTCTTTTTGGAGGTGATGAAAATTCTGAAAATAGACAGTGATGACGATTGCACAACTTTGTGAATATACTAAGAGCCACCGAATTACACACTTCAGAAGGGTGACTATCTCAGTAAAACCAAACCAAACCAAACCAACGATACTGAGGGATGCCAGGTGGGGCGGGGGTGACAGCCAATCACAGTTTCTCATATAAAAAGAAAACCAGGTTGAAATCTATTGTTAGGAGAAACTCAGTGCTACTCTTTGAAGTCCAGGGGGACTGTCAGATCATTTGTACGCTGGGATGGCCACGATGCCTGCCAACTGTGTCCTCATTTCCACCTTGACTATGACCCTGGCTTCCAAAGAACCTGGACCTTTGATTTCCCAGTTAAAAGTTATTCAACTTCCAGCAATGTTTTCATGCTCTCAAAAGCTCTGAATTAAATATAGTGTCTGTGGAATAATAACAGAAATATGAAAGGTCAGTTCATAAATATAAAATTTCCCTTTTTCCCCCCCAACAGAAAACCAACCTCTTGGTAATTTCCTGAAATATCAACCCCACGCTAAGCCCCCAGCTTTCCTTTTCATTTCATTTTACTAATGAGATTCTGATCATATTTCTGATGAAAACAGTTCACCACAAACGTTCTAGTCTATGCTGCTAACCATGTACCCATAACTGTGTCCCCAAGGAAATCATAACATAATTTTAGTGAAAACCAGATAGAGGATAATGGAACTAATCTCAGAAAGGTATGGCTAGGTATGCACCAAATATATGAAAGTCCAAAAAACCCTGACAAAATTCTTTTTATATATAGTAACAGGGCTGTGAACATCCAAATATATCAGCTTAAATACTGCAAAATCTCTGGGATGCATTCAATTTTAAAGGGATTACTGTTATGTCCTGGATTACAGAGATCACACTCGGTAAACATCATGGAAAAGGGTCCAGAGAGATCTCTTTACATAAGGTAATTTTGTCAAGAAAATGATCTGGAAAACTGGATGAGAAAAGTTCCTGTAACTTGACTGAACAGAAATTAAACACGTGTTAAGAAAACTAAGAAGTACGAGTCATATTGTTTAACACGAGGCCTTACAATTTCAGTACCATCGACACCTGCAATGTTCATGTTATTTTCTCAGCCTCGTGAAACAAGAGGGTTTAGGAACTTCCTCTGATATGGCTTTCCAAGTGCTCCAGCTCCAAGTGTGAAAGGGAAATCCCAAAAAATGTGTGCTAATAGTGGACCACTATTCATAGCTAATGGGCCTTGGCATTATACTATCACCTTCCTAACTCTATCCCACTTATTGGCAGTATAGACTGTGGTTGCTCCACCTCTTTTCAGGTCTGCTTCTATGTCTTGGTAGTATCACTATCTGTTATGGATGGAATGTTTGTATCCCCCACCAAATACCTATGTTGAAGGCCTAACACCCAAAGTATTTGGAGGTGGAGCTTTAGGGGGCTAATTAAGTTTAGATAAGATTAGAGGATGGGTCCCCATGATAGAATTAGTGCCCTTACAAGAAGAGGAAGAGACATCAGAACTTCTTCTCTCTGCCATGTAAGGATGCAGCAAAAAGGCAGTTATGTGCAAACCAGGAAGAGAGCCCTCATCAAGAACCAAATCTTGCCAGTGCCTTGGTCTTGGACTTCCCAGTTCCCAGAATTGTGGGAAATAATGTCTGTTGTTTACACACCCAGTATGTGGTATTTTGCTATAGCAGCCAGAACTAAGACACTACTAAGGGCAGGAGGCTAGAAGAGCAACTAAAATAACCTATCACAGAGATGGAGGTAAACAGCAGGTGCAACACAGCTGGATCATGGAAAACTCTACACAGTAGAAGGTGAAATGGATGGAAGAAGGGAACTCACAAAATAGGAGGCAAGTAAAAAAGCATCGTTTCTATGAATGAGGCTACAACTTGAGGATGCAGGGTTCTTCCAGCACCTAAAGCAGTCACTGGCACAGAGCAAATATTTATTAAGTGCCTGCCTGAGCCAAGAAACCATTAAAATCATCATATAGGGAAGAGGGAGTGACCAACCAGACCAGAATGTCAAAAAGCTGCAACACAATAAGCTACTACACAGGAAATACAGCATAAAATAGGTTTTTCCTGGTGGCTCACTGTTCTGTTGCTCCGTAATTAAAATTCCATACAAATTATACCTTAAAGTTCCTACAAACTATTGTTACTTCGATTATATGATGCAATTTATCAGATGTGAAAATGTTATTATAGCAGATTAAGATCTTATCAAGCACTAACCACCAGTTGGTGTGTTTACAGAACAGAACCTATTTTATTTCTTCTCCAAAACACTGTGTGTGAGTCTTGTGAATGCTTGTTTTGAATTACCTCCATATTGTTGGAGACAATTTGCACAGAGAACATCATGAAGACGTGGTTAAATACAGGAATGCCACTCTTTCCTTCCGCTTTGCACTGGCACGGGATTTCTTTCACTTCCTCCTGCCCCCGTTTCCCTTAGAATCACCTGGTCCCCTTGCCAATGACATGGAAATGACACATTTTTTCAAAATTTACATTTTCCTAAGAGACACTGAACTCCCAGAAAATGGGAAATCTTCAATTAAAAACTGGTTTCTAATAGCCCAGATCAACACATTTTGTTCTTCTCGATCCCTAGAATGTCTTTGAGATCCCTTCTGTAGAGGTGACATAATAATATTAGCTTCATAAAATCATAATAGAGAAAATAATACCACTGTCTTCCCTGCCCCAGCCCCTCAACGTATATTATGTTCTGAAGTCATAAGGGGTTTAAAAAATTCTCTATCTGCATATTTGAATTGCTTAGGCCTGTGGTCTCCTCCAGGGCACTGGCATAAAAGTGTAAAATGTAGGAAATATATAATTATCCCTTATTCTGTAATGAAACTAGCCTGAAAAACTGGTATGCAAGTTCCTACTTCAATGACCAGAGTTATGAAGCACACTTAACACCTATTTTCCACTGAGTGGCTTTCAATAAAGCTCTAGAAACAAACTTGTGATTCTTAAATTTCTTTTTCTTCAATAACGTGCATTTAGAAGTTCATAACACTTACGTAAGGACTCAAACGTACACCTGGACAAATACGGCAAAGTGGTGCCGTGCCTCTAGAGGCCAGTGACTAAGTCCACAGCCAAAGAGCCCTGAAGTCCAGTTTTAGGGCACTCAGCTTGGTGCCCTAAGAGTCTGAACTCAAGGATTTCAGGAAGTGCCGATGTCAGCTCCGATGACATGCTTTTGCCTGTGTGTCCCACACCCTGGCCTATGGCAGGAGCTCCAGGAGAATTTGCTCAGTTCATTTCAATCCTAGCAATGTTAGTTCTCGACTCTTCTTCCTTTTTCACGTAACGTGATGCGCCCTCACCTCCTCTGAGTTGTATGAAGTTCTAGGTGCTGGGGGCATCAGCTCACTGAGTCTTGGTTTCTGATTTCAGGGTGCCATAGTCTAATGGGAGAGATGGGACACGACTCAGGATGCTGCTGCGGGCACACAGGTACAGGAGGCCAAGGGGGTACGGGGTGCTCGGCTGTGGGGGGCAGCGGTGGGGGGGGATGGAATGAGAGGGCAAGGCAGTCGGCTTCCCACCGAAGGTGCTACCTCTTCCTCCATTTCCAAGATTCTGTAAAGCTTTCCAGTTTTAATTCCAAAATCACATTTAATAATGGAGTTTCATCCCTGCCAGAAATGCTTTAATAAAAATGAAGCCAACCTGTATAATTTAGCCTAATTATCTGATTTCAAGCCCATACCTGGGGGTTCCAAATATTAAGAGTTTTATGTGGGACATTTATACAAAAGGCTATATAGCACATTTTAAAACCATAATCCTTGGGAGTTTGGGATTAGCAGATGCAAACTATTATATATAAGATGGATAAACAGCAAGGCTCTACTGTATAGCACAGGGAACTATATTCAATATCCTGTGATAAACCGTAATGAAGAAGAATATGAAAAAGAATATATATACGTATAACTGAATTACTTTGCTGTACAGCAGAAATTAACACATTATAAATAAACTCTACTTCAATTTTAAAAATTCCTTAAGCAAGAGCATTGAACCCCACCTCCATTTGTAATTTATGTCTGATCTCTACATGGATGGGTATATTACGTACGAAATCAGTGTTGCAATGGATATTCCAAGTTTCACTCCAGAATTCATTCTGATGGCTGTGTACCGCATAATATTGAATTGATCCCATAAATTCTGTCAGGATCCCTTCTGTCCCAGCACCATAACTCTTTTAATGCATTTCCGGTAGAAGAGTAATCACTTTCTAATAGGATTATCTTCACACCTTGCCTAAGTCGACAACCCTCCTGTATCAATAACTTAATAAGCCCCACAGTTTCACACACCACATACCTCCACCAGCACAACCTGGCAACGTAACACAGTGCAAATCACCTTCCACACATTCTTTCTAAGAATTAGAAGCTTTTTTTTTTCCCCCTTAAGAATATAGGCCAGATGCAAGAGGATTTCACAAACAGAAGCCGGAATGCAGGTGGGGTAGAGGGAAGTCATTTCTCCAGTGAGGCTGAAGTGCGTCGTTCCCCGCCCATGCCCCAATCTGAGCCAGGCTCCTCCTTGCCCAGTGTGGCTTGGTCCCTCCAGAGGCAGCCACCTCTAGCAGCTGAGGGACAGACAGCACTGCGCATGCCTGCCTTTGGCATCTCTTGCTATCAGAGATGGTAGATTTCTAACTTAGCACGGCTATCTACTGGAGGTCTAGGCACTGTCAAGCATTTTTTTTTTTAAACATCTTTATTGGGGTATAATTGCTTTACAATGGAATGGTGTGTTAGTTTCTGCTTTATAGCAAAGTGAATCAGCTATACATATACATATGTTCCCATATCTCCTTCCTCTTGCATCTCCATCCCACCCCACTAGGTGGTCACAAAGCACCGAGCTGAACTCCCTGTGCTATGTGGCTGCTTCCCACTAGCTATTTTATATTTGGTAGTGTATATATCACCATGCCCCTCTTTCACTTCGTCCCAGTTTACCCTTCCCCCTCCCCACTGTCAAGCATTTTGACAAAACCCACTAAAAACCACAAACTAACATCACTTTGGTTATCCTATAAACCTAAACTCAATAACGAAGAATTTAATGCTTTTCTCTTTGCCCTGTTCATTAATCCAACCTATAGCTTGGTTCTTTCTTGCTCTCTACCTTTATGATTTTTAAAAAAACTTTTGGGGCTATGGAACAGAAGCACATCATGACACGAAAACCAACTATTATGGCAGATCCATTTCAAAGAGGAGATGGAAATGTCAGTAAAAAATGAAACAGCCCAGCCTGGGCTGGGAGGTAACTTCATCTTGTGAAATATCATGTCTAATAAATAAATGAACAAACAACTCTCACTGTTTTTTCAGTAAATTACCAAACCCTTCCTGAGATTCATAATGCTCTTAATAAATTCTTGAAATGGAACTACGGCCAACTCAAGGGTTCTCACTCAGGAAGTAGTCAACACCGAGCAGACGGACTCCATCCACCAGCTCCCACGATTGACTCGAAGCCCGGCCACTGAGGCAGAAACACCGCTCACCAAAGGACACCCAGATAGAAACCCAGATCAAACGCTGAGACACAGTTTCCCCCCACCCCAGTCAGGCTGGACAGGTTAGTTGGGGATATAAGCCGTCTAGAAAAGGAAGGTTGAGAACGGCAAGCTGAGAATCAAAGACTGAGTAATGCAAGATGCCTAATATCTAGAAGACATGCAATGCGTACTTAATGACACAAAAGACACTGAGCCATACTGATGCTTCCCTCAGCCACCAGTGGGGAATGAGGCTAATTTTAAATCCCCAGAGAGGCTGTGGGCTAAAACTAAGAAAGGAACAGACCCTGGGGTACCATCTTCTCATCAGAAACTGGTCTAAGAAGGCTAAAAAAGATCAAGACACCACCAGATGGCAACACAGAGCCAAGTATGATTCCCATGTATTTCTCTGGGATACACAACAACCCTGGATCATAGGAATGGCCATAATATATCACTGGAATGTCTACTTTTATGTTTAATAAAAGATAAGATTAGAGAAATAAAAATCGGTCCCCAGAGAAACATAAACATTGAGGCTGAAGAAGTCGCTTATCACTGTACAGAACAGACCCTCAATTAGTAACTGCACCTTTGCTGTGTAAATGGCAGGGGAATGTAATTAACAATTAATAGAAGCTGCCCTCAATTTAAAGCCTCCGAGGGAAATAATGAAATTTGGTAGAAGCTGTAGCCTCTAAACAAAGATACATCATACAAATACAAAAGGAAACACAGATTTGAACAATAAATGCAAATTAGAAACAAGGTCTGACTATAGAAGGCAGAGAAATGATCCTAAAATGATTTCTCCTAAGAAATGTTCTCTTCAAGAGACTAGTTTATGAACCTATTTTAACCTGGGCCAAGGTTTGATATGAATCCTGGCTGACGTTTCTTGAGAGCAACCTTACTTCCAGAGTGTTTATGCATGCAGATCAGACAGCTTCCTGCCGCCTGAATTAGAGGTACAAGTACCTTTCATATCAGTGTGGATGTACTTGATATATACAGTGTCAACATTACTACCAGGGATGGAGCTTGCAAACACTGCTCTGCTTGTTGGTCGTGAAATACAATTGCCAGGCAGAATGTGTGTAGCTCCAGAGGGTAAATTAATGCCGGCAACCTGGTTATCAGCAGTCTTTAGCCTGCTTCTCTAAGCTTCTAATGCAAACATTTAGGGAGCAGAAGCATTACATCTGACTACAGCTGCACATTACATGGTCCATTGAGACTCGGATGCTGATGGCTGCACTGAATAACAAACAGCTGGGTATAAATGTTAAAAATCAGGAAATCGATTTTAAACACAGATTGCACAAATCCTCTGAAGTTCCAGCACCAAAGGAGAAAGACCAATTAGTGTGGAAGAGGACAAAGAAGCATACCAGAGATTAAAACTCAAAAATATAGGTGGGCACCCTGGGGTCATCATTAATACCTTGGCTGGGCTCCGGCTGCTACTGTCTCACCACGGGCAGTGTGAGGACAAACAAAGCCTGCGCCATCAGATCATTTTCTGGCCCTTGTCACGCTCTAGCTGAATCTTAACAGAACTGAGCCACCTAGTTGAGCTTTCCAGAATGGGGCAAAGTTATTTCATGAATTTAACGGAACTGAAGGGAAACGCAGCTTTGTAAATCTGGTCTCAGGGTCCTCAAACACAGAACCCATGTGCTGGGGGAAGGGTGATCAGACAAAGCCGTCCACGGGAATTTCCCAGGACAAGAGATTCTGGTTCAAAAGAAACATAAGTTAATGAGCTAGCCTGTCCCAAAGGTGCCCAGCAGGGTACTAACACATTAAAAACAGCGAGGAAACTTCTGTTCAATTTTGAATAACTTTAGGTAAGGGAATGGGTCAGAGAAAGAGAGGCTAGAAATTGCTTTTTCTGAACGTTTCAAAGCATGGATAATCCTTTTTGTGCAAAGGTTTGGGTTAGTCCTATGTATAGACTTTTAAAAGCTGGCAAACATGTTTATATTTAAGAAAGCTAGTGATACAGGATCAGACATGAGAAGGGGGGCCACGTAATTTATCATCCAAACTGGGACACTCTTTAGAGTGAAAGGCGGATGCTATTAGTGATGACGCCAGGACGACAGGTACAAACTGGGAGTATCCCAGCAAACCAGGACACATACGCACTGTGTTTTGAGTTCCAACCTGGGGGTCATAACTGGAACACCAGTTAAGTGGCTGCTATGCCATCAGCTTATTTTCACTCTCCATGCCTACCTGCTCTCGAGATTCTAGATCTAGAGTAAAATCAAGAGTTTGTCTAAAGGAAGTTGAGGGAGCAAAAGGTTCGACAGGATAAAAAGCCAGATTTCTTTGCTTGCACAGTTATTTCTGTGGATCATACCTGATCCTGTCAGACCTAATGCAGTAGGTAAGGCACTATTACTCTTGCAGCTTTTTTAGATGGGAAAGAATCGCAATATTACAGATTTTGGTTAATGTTGTTTTCCCCCATCTCTCAGGCTGCCTGGATTCTACAATCCAAATGGCCAAGATCATAAATGTACATGCACATCACCACCAGGAGACCATATTTCTTCCACTTAGTGTCCTTAGTAATATTTGTAAGGTTTCTAGGAAGGATCTAGGTATAGCAAAAAAAAAAAAAATTGATGAGGCAATATCGTATTTCCCTCATCTGATCTACAGGATGCTGAACGAAGGTCTTTTTTCCCCACATCTTTATCGGAGTAGAAATGCTTCACAGCGTTGTGTTAGTTTCTGCTGTACAACAAAGTGAATCAGCTACATGTATACATATATCCCCATATCCCCTACCTCTTGAGCCTCTCTCCCTCCCTCCCTATCCCACCCCCCTAGGTCATCACAAAGCATCGAGTTGATCTCCTTGTGCTAGGCAGCAGCTTCCCACTCACCATGAAACTTAAAAGCTTTTGCACAGCAAAGGAAACCATAAGCAAGATGAAAAGACAACCCTCAGAATGGAAGAAAATATTTGCAAATGAAACAACGGGCAAAGGATTAATCTCCAAACTATACAAAGGTCTTCAGAAAGGTGTAACAGTTAAATTTTTATTTCCCAACAAGAAAATCCTTTACTAATTTAACAGAACCCAAAGCAAATAGTGCGAAGCCTTCTTCATCTTAAACCAGTATATCCCAGAAAAAGAAACAAAGTGATAGACAAAAGCGCAGAGTAACCAAATGTTTAACTTAAAATATGAACCACTGTTAACACTCTATAGAAGATTTTTGTAACACCAAGAACAGGCAGTAACCATTCAGTACATTATGAGACTTCAAATGTTTGTGTTGAGGTTGACAATACACGCTGCGACTCTTGTTCACTAGCAGGAATTTCAGTTATAAAAAGAAAAAAAAAACCAACAGATTTCAGTACAGAAAATGTATAGGTAGTTTCCACAGAACTGATCAATTCTGCCAAATAACAGGTCAGCTGTGACTCATAAATCCTCAACTCCTCAGCTGTCCAACTTAATTTTAACTATTCAATCTGCAGGACAAACTGTAAAAGGACTACACACTTCCTGGCTCCGGCTCTATCTACTACACCACAATGGAATCAATTTGCTACTGTAGCAGCAAACAAGAAACCCTGAGAATCAGACAACTTTAAAAGCTAATTAACTTTGGTTCTAGGCTAATTACATTTCTTAAAATAAGTTGTGCTGATTGGTTAAGAACCCAAGCTATCGGAAGCCCAGGCACTTACAGACATAAACACATAACCTGTCAAAAAAAAGTGTGCTGCTGAACATGAAGGGGTGTTTGTAATCCACAGAGAGAACTGATGAAATACACAAATTAAGCAGCCCTCATTTGTACCTCACAATCGGGCAATTATATTATGGAGACTGACTAGGTCTCAGTTTCCGCTGCAAAAGAAGCGTCAACAGCTACAACAATCCCTTTACATTTTTAAAAATGAAACACACGCACACAACCCTTGTTGACACGTTGTATTACATAGAAAGCCCTTTACTTGGACCTCCAAATTATCTCATTTCAGCTCCATGAATGTTAAAAATACTGAACGTATAACTTTATTATTACAGTATAAAGTGGTCTGTCCAAAATCTAACTGTACACGTTTAAATGTATAATTTATGTTAGAAAAGGTAACATAGGTATATATGTGTGTATATGTACACACACACACACACACACACACACGGGAGCATCCAATTCACCAGGTATACACCAGAACTAAATGGATTTCAACTGTCCACACTTTAATTATGACCTGATAAACATTTCTTTGATGACATGGGGGTCCCACCTGAAAGGGCAGCACTCGACAGAATCAGGAAAGGCTGGTGGGTTTTCTGAGCGGCCTGACTCTGTTCCTTTTCTGGATTAAAGCATCACAGTGATTTTTGTCTTTAGTTTTGCTAAGAGCTTGAACTCTACTAGGGCCTAGAGAGTGAGTTGTGATTTTGTGAACCATCATGAAAATGACAAGTTTAATACCTTATAAACAAAGTAACAGTAACAACATCACCATAATTTCTTCCTCCCGTTTGCTTTCCACCCCAAAACCAGGGAACATTTTCTATTTCATGGGTTCCCTGGATTTTCAGATGCTAATCAACGATGAGCAAAATACTAAGGTCAGACATGTCAGATTCTCTTTTTTAAAATTCCACGTGGCTTAAGCTCTCACTGAAATTAGACATGGGGTCTTATCCTGTGTCTAGAAGAGCAAGGTTGGCCAGAATGTTTTCTTCGTCCCATGGCCAGGCTCTAAGACCAAGGTAAGAGTTTACCTTGCAGTAGGTCCCCACGGGGACAATCTTTTTTTTTCTTTTAATTGCACCCTAGGTGGGAGGTGAGGCTGCTTGAAGACAATATAATGTTGTACAGATATAACAGTATCTGTCCCAGGAAGGCAACAACGTCTTCACCTCAACCAACTCCCTCAACTTGGCCCACCATGCCTGGATCTAAATCAAATCGTGGTTTCTGGTTTTACATCCTGGAAAGAGGATTTGCGAGAGGTGCTGTCACTGTGACAGCATTGACAATGGAGCCGACAAAGTACTAAAAGAGTGACAACGTTTTCCTCCAATTTTATGATCATCACTGGGAACCCAGCATTTTGACGAAGTGTTCAAACATCAGAGAATGGAGTTGGTATCAGGTTGTTGAGAGCCACGGCATTGGGCCTTATAGTTTGATTTCTGAAAGCCTTATAATGAGGGAGGAGTGGATATACATTCCATTCTTTGGCTGTATTTTTGTTCAACAAAGCCTGCAATTTTCAGTCACTTGAAAATGTAATTACAGATAATGTTTGCATCAGTAGCAAGAATACAATAAGCACATGGGGCACGAAAACTCCACTCCAATCACATCCTCTTAGGTTACAACGCGCAGCGCCTGCTAAGAGTAAAGGCATTTCGGCAGGCTAATACCTGGTATGAAATGGTGGTGTGGGTTAGACCAACCCAGGCATGAATTCTACGCTAACTTTTCTATTGTCCGTTCCTATACTCTGGATAGCTACGCAGGAAACACACATCACTGATTTGCTGAAAACCCAGAGTCCCATCAAATGTTTATGCACTTGAGCAAAATGCTATGGAAAGGTCAAAGGTGTACAGACACTTGAAAGGGACCAGGGGCCACGGCTGAGTTGGTCACCACTGTCAATCATCTAAAATCCATGTGTTATCATGTTCAGAGACACTTATTCTACTGCCGACCCCTCTGGCTCATTTATGGAGGAGGAGGTAAAACCCCAAGTAACTGTAGAAAGGACGCAGCAGCAAGTCACCACATGAGGGGGACAATGGGGACCGAATGCCACCCAAGAGCTTTATTCTAATTCACAAGAAGGCACACTATGGGCTGGAGGCACCCTGAGAAAGGTGTTCCTCTAAATCAATGCAAAAATCAGGAAGTTGGAAGTAAATGCAGGGTGGGATGCCAGGTGTCTAATGAAATCCCCCAAAGAAACTTCTTCCTGGAAGAGGCAGTTCATTCTCTCTTTTTAACGTTTATTTATTTATTTTTAACATCTTTATTGGAGTATAACTGCTCTACACTGGTGTGTTAGTTACTGCTGTATATCGAAGTGAATCAGCTATACGTATACATATGTCCCCACATCTCCCTCTTGCATCTCCCTCCCACGGTCTCTAACCCACCCCTCTAGGTGGTCACAAGGCACCAAGCTGATCTCCCTGTGCTATGTGGCTGCTTCCCACTAGCTATCTATATTACATTAGATAGTGTATATATGTCATTGCCACTCTCACTTCGTCCCAGCTTACCCTTCTCCCTCCCCATGCCCTCAAGTCCGTTCTCTACAATCTGTGTCTTTACTCCTGTCCTGCCCTTGGGTTCTTCAGAACCTTTTTTTTTTTAGATTCCATATATATGTGTTAGCATAGATATTTGTTTTTCTCTTTCAGGCAGTGATCTTTTTAAATGAAGAATAAGGAGCCACCTTAACATTCAATGTTAATTGCTTCCTTATCTCAGCTGTAAGACCCTGCCTCTAGCATCAAGATAGCTTGGCTTTGCTTCCGTGCCCCTTTCTTCTGACAACTTTTACAACACTCTTGCCTTCTAAACTCAGAAACTGGTCTGCTATGAATCAAAACCAAGAAATTTATGTGAAAGAGCATACAAAAAGCAGGTCATTATTATTAGGTCATAGCTAAGAAACTATTTCATACTCAGGATCCACAAACTCAGCTGCAAATTCGCCAACACATCTAGAAGTTCAACCTGTTTATGGTCATACAAGGTTCTTAAGGATCCCTCGAAAGACAAAGCAACCTTCTGGGCCAGAATGGAAGGTGGCACGGTTGAAAGAGCTCAGGCTTTGGAAATGGATACAGATACGTGCCTTTACCTTCTAGAACCTCCCTTTTCTCATTTGCAAAAATTGGAACAATACAACTTATCTTACAAAAGTTTTCTGAAGATTACTGATAATTTATACAAATCTCTTAGCTTAATGGCTAACCCACAGTAGATCCTAGATCAAGAACAGCAGATGTCATAAAACATTTCAGAAAGCGTACCCACAGGAAGGCAACATCCTTTAAAGTGTTAGCAATCAGAATTAGGAGAAACATACTAAAAAGAAGTATTTCAGTGTCAAAGAATTACAGTTTTGTTGACACCGGAAAACATATTTTGGCTTCTAGGTAGACATCATTATTTTATTGAACAGACAACTCAAATCAATTTGGATACGAAGTATCACGTTCTGAGTAGACCTGAAAAAAACAAGACACGGTCAGAGGCGAGATCAAGGCCATCCCGTGGCTTCTGAGGCTGACAAGAGTCTAATTTTGGTCACTTTTTATGACAGCTGGACACAAAATCTTGGCCCAATTGAAAGGCTGCCTATAAAGTCACTTAGACGTCCTTGACGCTAAGAAAAATGTGCCAATTACAAAGAACTCATCAATTTGTAGAGAAACATCTGCAGTATCTGCAAGGCAGACCCTTCTCGAAAGATTCTGCCAGATTTCATCCACAGACCTCATGTTCTTCTCCCAACAATGTCAGAAACAGCCATCATCTGGGATAGTGCCCGAGTTCAGCCTGGCGCAAAGTGGTTTGCTACGGGGGCAGGGGATTCTTGGTTCGGCAGGTCATGTTCATGGCCTGGGGGGCGGGGGCGGTGTCTCACAGGCGACATCACTCTCTTGGCCAGCGTGGGTGCTGCGTGGCCTCTGGCCCACCATGGAGGACATTCCTCAGCTAAATGGACTCAGAGGAGGCTCTGAGCTTCCCAACTGAATCCAATCATGTCTGATCTTAATCAATCAAGTGACTTAAAACGTTAGGAGCAAACCTTCACACTAGCTGTAGCAGCTCTGGCTTCTCAGGACTTCAAGGACCTTACCGGCTATGTCAGGAGAAGAAGGGCCTGTACAGTACAGCAGAAAAACAATAACTATGGTGAGTCCTGTGGCAGGATGCACACCTCCACCCATGGTGCCAACTCCTAAAATCACTGATTCCTTTTCCAAGTCCTTTCCTCCTTCAGAGCCTCTCCTGGCATGCTGTGGCCTGAGCACCTAATGAGGCCAGCAGGTGGCAGGGTCTACAACACTCGCCACCATGTTCACATCATTGAAATTGTTTTCTTAAGAGTCGGGTTTCTGCGGGGGTTAGGAGTCCCATCTCGTGAGAAGCAGCCTTCCTACGGCACAGCTGAGTCTCCTCCCATAAGAAAATCAAGAGCTATTTCAGCTGATGTAGAGCTTTTCCAAATGCATTTACGGAGATACCAGGATGGAGATACTGCTTTTTGCTTCACCCCATCCCAGAATGCAAGGTCTGACCACGAGTTCACAGTTGGAACACAAACTGTATTTTATTTCTCAATCATCAAGCAGAAAGAGGAGAGGAAAAAAAAAAATCAGTCTTCTTAATGTGGTCCTGGGGACGGAGCATTTTCTGCACGTCTATAGGAAGCCATACTGCTTTCTGGGTCTTTGGCTGAGACTTTAAAGCATGAATGTTCTGAGGAAGAAAACATTAACTGGTCAGCTGTAATGAAGTTTCCCTGAGTTTCATTCTCCCAGGAAAGGCAGGTGGACTTGCAGTCGATCTTAAGTACCACAAAGCTGTAAAATACTCAGGTTATAACTCCTCTCCCGACATTAGCTTCACAATAATTCTGGGGGCACAGGTAAGAAGCATATCTTATTATCCTTATTTTCTAGATGAGGAATCTTGACAAGTCACCTGAGACTTGAAAGGGGCATGGAACAAGTCAGAAGACAAGCCAGGAGAAGGCAGAAGACTCCTGTTTAGTAAAGGACCCTTAGCCTTCAAGGATGACCTTCTAACTCATTGCTGGAGAGACCATAAAGCCATGTCGCTGGTGATGCCATTCTGCTACACACAGCAGATCTCGACGCAGGGCAAGCGTCCCCGACAAGCAGAAACGACCCATGAGGAAGTCCTAACTCAAGGTTAAAACTCACACATAGCCAACAGAATTAAAATGGTTTCTATACAAAGAACAATCTTTCCTAAAATCTTCCTGAAAGAAAAGAAGATTCTGTGGCAGGGGCTCAACTAACAGGAAAAAAAAAAAAAAAAGCTCTGCCTTTAAGTCTCCTCTTCAACACGGTGTTCTGTGAGGGACATGGAAACACCGGAAGTAAGTAAAAACCTGCTCGGAAGTGCTCTAGTAATACAGAAACGGAAGAAATATTATTGCCCGTCAGTAGATGCTGGCAGCAACTTTTTGCCGTCGAAGAGGAAGAGAGAAGTAGGAAAAAAGAGGAAAGTATGGGCTTTTTGTGAAAAGAAAGAAGTACCCTGAGAGGTCGCATTAGAATGTAAAATGTAGGTGACTTAACATTGTCTCGAGATGGAGCTGCCAGTCGTGTTAACCAGCCATCAGGGCTTGCGTGTTGCCTTTGAATCCTGATGCCCAGGCAAGATGGCGGGGTGGACCACGGGAGTCACAAGGAAGGATGCTACAAGCACGAACTGAAGGGAATAATTGCAGTTGGAGGCCTCCTGGTGACAATTTTGAGAAGGCAAACACAGCTGCAGCACAGCCAAATATAGCGGGCCAAGACAATGACATCCATAAAGTTAATCATTCGAAATATGCTGCCCTTCTACCCAACGAGAAAACTCAACACCCCTTCTATAGCCTAGGAAGTCAAAATGTAGTTTTATGCACAGAAACACACAGCTGTGCCAGGGGAATTTACTGCAAGTGATGACCAAGGTGTTTGGACGCTGTCTTCCCTCTCAAGGCTGTGGTTCTGAGAACTGTGCTGTAGACGGATGTGGCCCCTTCTCTTGAAATTTAGGAAACTGCTCAGAAGAGGGATAATTAATGGGGCTTAGAGAAGCCCACTGAATCTTAGAGAAGATTCAAATAAAAGAACAGAAAAGATATACATCAGGAAAACCTAGGAAAGGCAGAAAGAAAACTTCAGGAAGAGCTGTTCTGTTGATGACCTAAAGAAGCCTGAGTTAGGGTACAAAGAATCAGGAGCGCTGAGTCAAAGCATAACAAAATGAATACCGTTAGTCCGCTACCGACAGCTTTCCTTCCTTACGCTTTCTCCTATTATCTTTCACTTCTGTTATTCCCCAAAGATTTTTTTTCCAAGGAGAAAATGAAATGTCAGATTTCAGCCTGCATTTGCTTCACCTGTGTGACACCCAAGGTCTACTCTGGAGATGCATAGAGAAAACAACTGGGTGAGAGGTGTGCATGCATGTTGAAGAAGGTTTACACCAATTTACCTCCTTACAGCTGCATAGATCTCCCATAGCTCTAGCCTTTTTAAGATGTTCAGTTGATGTGTTGAGTCCCACTAGACACAATCAAAATTTTGAGTTCTCCTTTCAACAGCGATAGGAAGCTATGGGATAATGGCATGGACCATACAAGATGGCGGCAGCAGGCAAGAAGCACACGGTGAGGAATTTGGTCTGGTGGGCACCAGCGTGTCTACACGAAAAAATATCAGTGGAGGGTCTACTGTCAGGCTTCTGTGAAGTCTTTCTTTCTTCCTACTTGAAGCCTATAAGGTCTTGACAGTAGCAACAACTCAACTGCAACTGAGAAACGTCCCCAAGTCTGGGGACTTTGTGGCAAGGAGAGAAAAGCCACTCAACTGGGTGGGAAGAGTCTCAGCTTTTCACCCAGAAGGTATGACAGGACCATCACAGTGACCCTCTTTTCTGTATTTTAACAAAAGCTACTCTGAGGTTCCGGGCCAAAGAGTCAAAACAAAGTCCTAAGAACTACTTCTAGCAGCGTCACTAATATGAAGCACATCTTTGGTCAAGATGTTAAACCTTCTTGAATCTTAAGCATTTCAGTTATGAACGTAAGAATCCATTAAACACATGTTACGCTGTACACGTATTTCCTAACTTTTAGAGCCAAAGGCCATTAAATGGAAGATATTTTAAGAAAGTGAGGAATTATGCCCAAGCTAGTTTTCCATATATGTTTCACCTATATTTACATACATATGTATATATACATGTGTGTGCACACATTTTATATACACATTTACAGCCAGGTGAATAACAAATTATTCTCCTCTTTTAGCCTAAAGGACCAACTGATTTTGTGTCACATAAATGTGGTACAACTTTCCTGTTATTGGGGGAGACCAGGAGATAGGAAGACATCATTCAAGGAAAAGGATCTAAAATACCACCTTAAAATTTAATGAGGCCGGGACTTCCCTGGTGGCCCAGTGGTTAAGAATCCGTCTGCCAATGCAGGGGTCACGGGTTCGAAACCTGGTCCAGGAAGATCCCCCATGCATGGAGCAACTAAGCCCGTGTGCCACAACTACTGAGCCCATGTGCCACAACTACTGAAGCCCGCGTGCCTAGAGCCCATGCTCTGCAACGAGAAGCCACTGCAATGAGAAGCCCACGTACCACAACGAAGAGTAGCCCTCCCTCGCCGCAACTAGAGAAAGCCCGCATGCAGCGATGAAGACCCAATGCAGCCAAAAATAAACAAATTTAAATTTAAAAAAATTTAATGAGCCCAAGTCCAGCTATGAACTCCCTTCTGAAAAGACATGAAAATTAAGCCTTTCAGCATAAAAACAGAGAATTTTCGATCCTAGTATGGAAGCTGAAGAACTAGTCACTCCCATGACACTCAAGAAAAAAAATTTTTTAAGCTGTGCAAAAATGATGTCAAATGTCAAAGAAATCAGCTGCAATTAATTGCCTTCTCTCTGAGGAGTGAGTCAGTACCATCATCTGTGAACCTCGGAAATCTTCAGTCCTGTTTGAGCCTATAAATGTCAGACACAGCAGCTGCTGGGTTGGGGGAACTTGATTTCCATGGTCATGACAGAGCCATCAACAACCTCCCCAAGAAAGCAAACCTCCGACTTTTCATTATTAAGGCTTAAAATCCGAACACTTCACGTACCCCATTTTTGAAGCACTATCCCTATTAAAGGAATCCTGTATCTATCTGTCTCTTACCCTTCTGCAGCTGGAAAGGGAGCACAGATCATTTAAACTGAGGTCTCTTTCAAACAGGTTTCTTTATTTAAAATCTGACCTTAAGTAAATGGCCACACAAGTCTGGCAGAAAAGTTGAGAATAATCAACCAAAATGGTATTTTAGTCTAAATGCAGTCTAAACTTAATTTACATACATATTTAGGAGGAAAAACTGGAAAAAAAAAAGGGGTCTAGTAATTCGCCAGCAAGTTGGCTCTGAGGCATTCATTCAAACGGAGTAATTAAAATTTAACCAAAAACCGAATTTGTACTCATCTGTCATTTTGAGAGCCATATGATTACATATTTATTAGCATTCCATTTTAAATCATCGGCTGATTTTAAAGCATCACTCTCAGTATCTGAACATAACATACAATCCGCAGTTCATAAAACTGACTGTTCATAAAACTCCGGGGGTAGCACTGTGAAAGCGTAAATCTCAAATATGCTCACAAGGCATTTCAACCACATAAGTGGAATTGTATTTCTATAAAACCAGTTGGCGTAATCACTTCCTGTCGTGATTTAGAACAAATGGGCAGAGTGAAACTGCTGAAAACCCCCTGTATGTTTCCCCCTTTCTTTTTCAAGTCCTTCCGGAAGAGCCTAAAGCTCACAGTAAATGAAAAAGACAGTCCCAGGAGGAGATGGGGGGGAGGGTCCATCCCTTCACATCTAGATTCAGAGCATGAGAATACTGGATGGCACAATTAAACGGTGATGATGCTAAAGGGGGATAATTATTTTACAATTACCTGCGAGCATCACATTTACCGTGCTAAATAGTTTTTGTTTCCCACCAAGGTTTTTCCAGGAATGTGCAGCTCCGTTTCCCTTGAAGTTCAGCAAGAGCTTTTTCTTAAGGAAAAATAAAAATGCATTTTCTGCACTGCTACACAAGTAGCACAGCACCGTCGCTGGCTTCCTTATATTCCCCACCAGCTCGATAGTGGAAACACACACAAGGGCATGAGAACGGGGAGGTGCTAAAGAACAGGAAATCATTCCTACTTTCCAAAGCCTCCCCCTTCTGCAGTTCTGTAGAACAAATATGACATTGAGAAATAGCTAACTCTTCGTGATGGCCTAATCCACCAACACAAAGCAAAAATCCAAGCTTCCCCTGAATAAATAAAACCCTCCAGTACTAACACTCTAAATTGGAAATAAAGACTTTTTAAGTTTGGGTGAGGTTCAGCATAGGAAGTGAAAGACATCAATGACTTACTGATTTATCATTGGGCTCCTTGTAATGTGTTGAAAATACCCAGGTTTTCCACCGAAATGCAAATAAGAGATACTGGTAGTATAAACAGCTGTGGGGTTGGTTGCTACAGTGACATCAGACCCCCCCCCATCATCCATGTCTACATATAAGCCTCAACCATGATCACGTTTATCAGATTATTACCCGTCTTTTCATGAGAAGGGAATGAGTGTTGAACCTGTAAGAAAACCACAAGGTAAGAGTAAGGAGAAATGAAAATGAAAAGTCTGGGGATATATGTAAAAAAAGGAAGGAAACTGCAGCCTTTTATCAGAGGCCAAATATACTATTATTATAGTGGTGAGAGCAGGGGTGGGGGGAGTACGTAACCACTCGGAGATGGAAAACATTCTTAATGATCCCGTGAACCACTAGGTTCATACCTGAAAATCTTATCTTCTTTTCATCTTGTCTCGCAAGGTTCTTATTCCTCCCAGCTCACCAGCATCTCATCAAAAGATGTCAGAGTCATCTCAATCCAGCAAATTACAATTAAATAGCAATACTCAACAATTACAATAATATCTCTAACCCAGATCAAAGATAACATCAGTGTTCTAAAATGCCACTGTGGGAGGAGTTTTCGGTTTCAGGAAGCAGCTGATACTGAAATAGGCACTGAGAAATCCCACCTGAAAATACTTCTTTAAAAATTTCCTTAAAGAACCATACACACAGCTCTTTTTAGAGTCTTTGCATTTTAATTTCCTCTCATGTCTATCAAGGAACCGGGTGACGAATCTCAGTGCTCTATTTTATTATTGGTAATGGCATTTCCTAAATATACTTTAAATGTCATATGGAAAACAAAAGGGAACTCAATGTCTTTGACCTTCATCTTGCTGGTACTCAGTAAACAAAAAGTTTTTAATTAAAGTATATTCTCTTTAGCTCATTAGCATATGGAATAACAGTGTGAATTTGAATCAAACAAGAGTGATCGATTCACTAATTTGAATCAAATTAGAAAGTCAATCCTGAATCAGTGATATGTATTTCCTATAATGCTCCATCATTCTCAAGTGACAATTATGGTTTCCCAACAAAAACTCAGTCCTCTCTTCTCTCGTCAACACATAAACGCGCGTTTATATAATACACGTGCACACACACACACAAGCAAACCACAGCTTTGCCATTTACTGCCTACGTGGCATGTGCAAGAATGTAATCTCTTTAAGTATCACCTGTAAAATGGGTGCAATACCCACCTTGCATATCTACTATGACAGCGTATGTAAAGTGTCCTGGTACAGAGCAGGTATTCAATGAACGACTCATGTTCTTCTCATTTTAGTGGGGAGAGGGAAACAGTAATTACACTGCCTTCTTGGACTGGTCCCATTGCCCCTGTACTAGCTTCTTCATCTATAAAACAAGGAGGTCTGGTGAGATGGTCTCCAAAGTCTCTTTCAACGTTAACAATTACGTCCCTAGAACTGCCGTTCAGTTTAATTAGACCCTGACAGACATCTTTCCGGTTATCCCAACTTGGGAGGACTCAACAAAAAGGTTAATGCACCAAGTTGACTCAGGATAACTTTTTCTCCTTGTCGGTAAGGTTACTCACCGAATGTGAAAAAAATAAGATTTCCTATTAATTTACTGGTAGCTTCTCCTCAGCATCTTATTCTAACATCACAAATCTGAACTAACATGTTTAAAGGTGCATTCATAGATTTTTCCACCTGTAATTTCTCAATTCCAAGATAACATGTCTTAGATTTTGTTTAAAATTTGTGTAAAAATTCAACAACCAACATTAAAAAAAAAAAAAAGGAAGCCCAATGCATACATACGATCATTCAAAAGGTGAAACAAAGAAAGACACTCATCCCCGACTCCAATACAAAACCAAGTGCCCCAGTTTAGAACAGAATTTTTAAAATATCAGTTGTTTTTATTTTCATTATGCTTTTTTGCAAATGACATTCTATTTCATTACGCTTTTTTGCAAATGACATTCTAAACACAAAGACAACAAAACTTTGGTAGTTAAGATTTAAAAGGTCCATTTCCATGTACAGTTTCGATGTTGAACATTTAAAACCCCAAGACTTTGAAGCCTATGTCATAACAATTCTATACCCACTACAGAGCCTTAAACGATCTGGGCTCTTTAAACACTTGATGGCTCATGGGGCCATGAAGCGTAATCATTTACCTCAAAAGCTATTTGTTCATCTGCCTTGAGGACTCAAACATATTACATCTTGCAAACTTATCTAATATATTCTTGTGGGAAAACGTCATTGAAAATATGTTCTACTGCTTTAGAAAATCAACACCAGAAAAGCCCTGTGCTTTATATAAGTTCCTTTTAGGAACAGGCCAACAATCTAGCTGACGGCAATTTAGTCCGAATGGCAATATACCATAAACAACCACAGGTCCAGAAAACAGTAAACCCACAAAGCTATCTTGGTGATAAGATATACTTCGAGTGGGTTTCAAGCATTTTCAACTTATCACATTCCTTCTCACGCACCCCTATTCCCCAAAGACAGTCTCTAACGTGAGTTAATTACAAACTCTTTTGGAAAACATGCTACAGTATTCTCAGGGCTAAGGAAACATAAAATCATTATCTTGGAAACAAATAATAAAGTTATCATTTACAAATCCTGTTTTTCTTTTTTTCTAGGTTCAATTAAGCAAGAGTTGACAAACACTGAAAACAATTTGAGTTTGATTCCAAAATAACTAACACATGGAAGAGAAGTGGGTAGAAGTTATGTTAGGATTTGTCTAGCCGACTCTATCACTAAGACAAAAAGGCTCTATTCAGAGCAAACAGTTTGAATGAGCCACATTCATCCACCAAATGAAAAGGACAAATTAAACTTCCATAATTAATAATTTAACTGACAAGAGATAGCATCTTTCAGAGGCCATTAACACTTTACATTCGGAGAGTATTCTTAGCAGGTCACCATCGATTTAAAACAACGATCAAGCCAATTCTTTGGTTCGGCCCCAACTCTCTTACAGAGGAGAAAACACAACTTTCAAACTAGCTAATGTGCAAACATGTAATAAACGCCTATACAGATAGCCCTTTTAAGAGGTGGGAGAGGACAGAGATCTCTCAAAACAAATATCATGGGAACAGTACTAATGAAGATTACTTTCACAGAGAAAACTGCCAGAGGGAAATTCAATATTTTAATTTACATTATCCGATTATCTTAGTTGGGACAATGAACCTGATCATATGTAAAAGCAAGTTAACATTCTTAATATCGACTAGAAGGACAACTCACATTTAACAGACTTTCATCCCTCTCCCCAGCTTTTTTTTTTTTTCTCTCCCAAATCCTAGGAGCTCAAATAATTGGCCACTGTGGAGTTTCTCAAGAATCTCTCAGCTCGTAACATTTAACATCCTAGAAAAAGAATCTAGCACCGTAGGGGAAAGATAGTTGCCAGGGAAATGGATCATAAAGCTCAGAATGGCCTGAAAACTGCACAGGATAGAGCGAAGTGCCAGAAAGAATATGAATGTTTCTCTCAGGGTGTGTACAATAGGAAACATTTTATACCTACTCTTACCAAGGATAGCAGTCCCTTTTTCACTCGATTAATTGTAGCCTAGATTCACTATCACATTTCTTGCCTGACAAGAAACAACTGTATATATTCCAAGTCTGAAATTGACACAGACCTTTCAGACCCACTCCTGACAACCTTCTAGGTCGTCTTTTCAAACACTCCTGAAATACAAGCAGATCCCATTGCCTTCAGAGTGACCCAGCTGATAAGAGAAACTTTCCTATCAAGACTAACGAGCCCAAGAAAAATTAGGCGTATTTTCCCTTCCTCAGGAATCCCAGCTCTTGACTTCTCCCAATAAACTCTCTACTCTAGTTTGCCGACGTGTAAAACAACCAGAATCACATTAATTATTAAATTATAGACTGCATATCAGACAAATCACCGTGATTACCTAAAAATTACCTCTAATTTCTGCAACACAGTACACCTGGCTATTTTCATGCTTTGTAATTATCTCCCCCCACCCTTTTTTTTTCTCCCCTCCTTCCACTCTCCTATCCTAAGAAAGCAATTTTTGCAAAGGGTAAGTCAGAGAAGCGAGCAATTTGGTAAGAAGGGATATTTAAATGGGCCACGAGAGCTCCAGCAGCCCCGAATTTCAAATGACACGAGCGTGCACGCGCGCACCCCACCCTGGGACGCCGCGCCACGCTCTCCTGTCCTCGCGGGCCGGACCCCAAGCCCAGACCCCGGGAACCCGCGTCCGGCTCACCGGTCCACGCTCTCCGCCCCACCCCGGGCACCGCGCCCCGCTCGCTGGTCCCCGCCGCTCCTCCAGACACGCTCCCACCACCCCGCGTCCAGCGCCAGCTCCGAACCACAGGGCGCGGCCGAACCGGAGCCACCCCCCGCGTCCCCGGGGCTCAGAAGCGCCACAGCCCGCCCTCTCCCTCCGCGGGGCTCCGGGCCGGTGACCCGGGGGCGGCCAGGCGGCCAAACTCACATTCGGTCGGGAACTAGCAGGCGGCCCTCAACCATCATGTCCGGGAGGAAATCCAGCTTGAAGGCAGAAGTCATGTTCGCGGCGCGCGCTCTGCGCTCGGGTGCGGGGGGCGGCGGTGCGCGCGGCCGAGTGGTGGCGGGCGGCGCAGACGGGCAGGGACAGGTGCGCGCGGCCTCCCCGCGGCGGCCGCCCGAGCCGGCACTTGTCACATTCTCTCTCCGCGGCTCTCCGCCAATCCCCGCCGACAGCCAGCGCCCGGGCCGCGGGCTGCCCAGCGCCAGGTGCGGCGACCGGGGGCGGAGCTCTGTGCCCGCCGCGCCGTCGCTTAACCCCTGCGGGCCCGCACGCCCGGCCCCCGGGGGGAGGAGGAGGCGGAGGGACCGCCCCCTGGACAAATCGCCCCCCACCCCCACCCGGCCTAGGTTTCCCGGCAGCCAGACACGCACACTCGTCCCCAGCGCTGACTCTGTCTGGTCCCCTATTTCCAGGAGCCTGGCACGAGGCCCGACTCACCCACCGCTTGTCGTGGGTTTAGTACCACCGTATTGCCCAAGGCCGGTGCACTCCACGAGCGCACCCAAACTCCCCAACTGAAGCCACGAGAGACGAATCATCACGGGGCGTCGTTTAAATGCTCCTCGGTGGGCTGTGCTCGCCAGTGTATGAACTCAACTGAAATAGCATTCGTGGTTGAGCCAAAGTAAATATCAGATAAACGGCCCAAGTGACATTTGCGGACTTTTCCGTGCTTTACAAGGAGAAAGATTCATCAGTCTCTGCACGATTATATTTCCTTTTGTATCATCTTGAAAACATTAAGAAGTACACGGGACTAAAATGGTGATAAATCACGTTTTCTTTTAAAACGATACATCACAAGTTGGTCATCTCGAAGTATTTAAATACAATGATTAAAAACCAACAGTGTGGCTTCATGAAAAGAGTGTTAGGTCTGTAATGGCCATGAAGCTTAAATACTCATTTAAGATCTGTGACCAATTTACTAATAGGAATTGAGAAATAGGGCAGAATTCTCACAAAGAAGGGAGTTTAATTTTCCCAAGTGACTTGTGAAAATTCTTAAAAGTATTTTTATATGGTGATGTTCTAATCTGGCGCTCTCATCGTTGTTTTGTTGCTCAGTTATTTAGATGAAACTGAAATTTTCACAATGTCACCAGTCTGTAAAACTTCTTTGTGGCCTATTTCACATTCTAAAGCAACCTCATAAATTGCAAACCAGAAGTCTTATAGTTTGCCTCTTTTATTAACCATCACTTTAAATTTTATTTTGAAATGACATCACACTTGGGGGTGTATTCACAGTAGTCAGAGGGTTAAACAACTAAGTCACGTGGAGTTAATTGTATCACGTGGTGTTAAACGTATCAGACAACATGGAGAAAAAATTGTTTTCATCTTTTCTCACCAGTTTCTTGTGTTATATAATGAGAAGTGATCATCTTTAGAGATTATGAAGAAAAATGGATACTTATATACCAATATTAAATCCACATATCAACTGTAGATCCAGACTTGCTGCATTGAGCAATTTGGAATAACAGGCCTGGTGTATTCAATTAAGTCCATACTTAATTGACTTGATTTCCTTCTTCAGCTGAACAACATATCTGGCTTTTGACCAAGATGGTTCTAATTCCAAGACATAGGGCTAGGACTAACCTTCAGTTGAAAATATTGCTTTTCTGAGGAATCAGGGCTAGGTTCATAAAGAACTGAAAAACAGATGGGGTAAAATCAATTCTTATACCCCAAATGCCCCAACTCTTCCTAATAATACTAAGCTACATTTTTTCCCGACCCTAGCTTCTGCAGGCTGCCTTTGAATTATAAGAATTTTGTTGGTCTTTCAATAACCTTAATAAAGTAATTAGCCAGATAAATGAGACAAACCTTGACAGTTCCTGATTTTCTAGACATTATTTACATAACTCCCAAATGTATATAAGCAGCTGACTCTATAATAAAACTATTTGAAGAACGAACTAACAGAACCGACATCCAGAACAGAAGCAAAACACAACTGCGTTAATCAAAAAGGAAAATATTTTCAAATTCGCTATGGAATGAAGCTCCATGTACATCTACATTCTATAAGGTAGAAAAAGCATCATTAACACATAGACTTCTGAAATATTTATTCTCTCTTTAATTGCATGTGAATTATTTGGGAGACACTGTAGGGAAGGCCTCTTACTGACTTAAGCCTTCTCAGCAGTTTGTTAAATTCTAGGCTCAAATCCCTTGAGGCAATAGTGGATTCAAAGCAGCTTTTAATCATACTATAAGGAGGGTGAAGAAGTATGTAAGTAGGTCATAGAGAAAGAATTACTAGTGCATAGGTTACTGCCTTATTTAACAACTACAGTGAGTCCCAGAGTTTTCAAAGCACATTTGCTTTTGCCATTTAAAGTTAGAAGCAAAACCAGGGTCAGATATAAAAGAAAACTCTAACATGAAATACAGTGACGAGGGGAACCAAGGAAAGCTTCTGGATGTAGCTGAGCTGAAATAGTTTGGCTGCCAAATACATAAATAATAGAGTGATTGCATAGGCACTTAATTTAGGTGCCAGAGAGAAACAAAATATACAAACACACACACACACACCCTATAGGGTTTTGTTTCCACGATCACAGCACCTACACAAGAGCTGTTTTTAAAAATACAAATTTTAAAAGCTCTTGCGCTTAAAAACAAAAACACCCAACCAAATACCACCTGATGAAAAGCTTCAATCTCTCATCTGACTGCTTTGCCAGAAGGAAAAAAAAATCTCAAACAACTCGACGGGGCCCCCTTTTTTAATTTTCACGCCGTAACGAGCCATCAGGTATCATGTTTTGGCAGTTGGAATTATTTTGCAGACAGCTCGTCTGGGCCGCTGCTAAACACGTGGGGTTCAGTGAAGCTATTTTATGGCCAAGGATCTTATCAACAGCAGTGAAAGGGGGTGAGGCCATGAGCGGGCCCCCCTCCTAGACCTGACTTGGTAGGTGACACCTCCGTGTGCTGACATCCCTAGGGACGGGGCTGTTGGGAACAATGCAGTTTCCTCACCATTTTAGCTTCACTGTAGAAAAACCTTAAGCTCTTCCCGAAGCCCATCCCCCTACCATCCCTAATTGTCTATTTTTTTTTCTTTTTAATCAACTTGCTATTCATTTCCCAAACAAAAGGCAATTCAAGGATTGGAAGCACTTCAAGGGAAAGTTTCTGAATGACCTCATTTTATATGAGGCCTTCCAAGGCAATTGGGTGCACTGTGCTGTTTCAGCACACCGCCCCCTCCCCATGCCTCATCTCAAACTGAGGTTTCTCCGGTGGTCATTGTTTGAGCACTGAATTATCACTGGCATTTAAAAAAAAAAAAAACCAAAAACCTCTCCATAGAAACAGAATGCTAATAAATGTGTTTGTAAATGGAGTCACACTGCTCGAATGGAAGGTATCGACTCCTATCACCCATCTTCATCAATGAACCAGGATAGAGCCCCCTGACTATAGATCTTTCAACATTTTTGCACAAAGTTTATACCATAACTTAGAGACTGGAGTCTGATAGATAGTGATGCACGTTTATAACCCAACAGTTAATTTCCTTCTCCTGCAGACAGCCCTGTATATTTTGTGACAAATTTCCATTTTTTAATTATTCCTATGCATAACGTCACGGGTTGCAATCTCCTTAAAAGCAGTAGACAGTCGGCCATGCAACTACAGATGTACCAATACTGTTCCATCTCCTCAAACAGCCACCTTCACAAAAGGGTTTTTCTCCCCTCACTCCTGGCTCTTTATTAAAAACTAGAATCCAAAACATCTTTCCCCATCACATTTTTAAATTCAAATTTTATTAAATAGCTGTTCCTTTTTTTTCTTTTTAAAGCCAAGTGTACTGAGAGCTGTTTGGAGCAAGAAAGACAGGCCCTAGAAGGGCGGGGGGGGGTTCCCATCACTGGGCGTTTTCCAGCCAATAAGTTTGAAATCCACGTGAATTTGAAGTACCTGGGAAAGTATCTGACTTTGCGGTCATGTGTTTGTTCTTGGCTTACCCCAGTTTCATCAGCAACTTGTAAAAATAAACAAGTGTCTTTATGCGCTTAAAAAATCCCCAAATAGATCCCTAAGTGATACATTATAAATCTATATTTTCTTAGCTCCATAAAGGTATCCCTTAAAAAATACTTATATCACCAATCAAGTTTAAAATGATCTTATTCCCCCCCCCCATTTTGAAAGCTTCTGGAATGGCGACTTTATCACATTCCTAAAACGACTTCAGTAAAATCACACGCCAATAAAGATGACATCGTTATTAAACTCTGATTTTACATTTGTACGGGAATTTTAAGCCGTCGCTCTCCCTTGAGAACAGCTGCTACTGGCTTTTTGCAATCTTGTGTTTTTCTGCATCTGTTTTCAATAGAGCCAAAAGACATAATGGTGAATCTCTCTCCCTTCTGAAGAGACCCTCCAACGGAAGATGGGTTCTTTGTATACATACCTTCGTGCTCGGAAATGAGATGCCCCTTTAGGGTTTCCAGAAGTTTCCATTCCAAGGGGATGAAATGCTAATACTATGGACCTGTCAGACCCTGAGCCCAACCAGCCTATCACTTCCCTCTCGGACTTGCCTTTCCCTTTTCCTCCTTTCTCCATTATTCCCCCCGCTGCCTTATTTCCCTCCCCCTTCAGCTTTCTCTTTCTTTCTCCCTCTTTCTCTCTCAGACGGAAGCCAGACAATGCCAGACGGTCTCCTCCACAGCTGTGGGTCTGAGGAGGCAGGTGACCACAAAAGTGAAAAGTCTTGGTGGCTCATCTGTCAGGGAAATCAAGTTTGCCTCGACCAAGGCTGAGTTCTCAACTCGGAACAGCTGTCTCTGGGGTGCTTCCTTTCCAGACATCATCACAGGGTTGGGGGGAGGATGGAAGATCACGTCCCATGAAGTGAGTAAATATATGAAAATTGGGAAAGAGAAGATTGGAGAAAGGGCGGGGAGGAGAAAAAGGCTGGCCTGGTGATATGTACACAAAGGCACTCAGAAAAAACAACCTCTGAAGGAATGTCCCAGCAGCCGCTTGAAGATGCTGAGATTTTTCAAACTGTATCAGGTAGCTTTATCTGGTGCCAGCCTGGCGGTGGGAACAAAATTTATACCTATCAGAGTGGGGTTTTGAGTTCCCTGGCAATCTGCCCTTGAACTCCCACCACCCCCAAGAAATGTTTTCCCCGAATGGTCAGAAGTTCTCATCTTACTGTCACATGCTGTAAATTTCAAAAAGAGAAACTACTGTTTGATGAAACACAGCAGCTGAGTGGGGACAGCTGGGTGGATATAGCAGTAGGCATAACATTAGGTCTAGAGAGAAAGCAGCAACAGGTGGAGGCAGAAAGGAAGTTTTAAGACTTAGTGGGTGGGGGGTGGGGGAGG
>NW_020185322.1:2022737-2040546 GCF_003031525.2 Neophocaena asiaeorientalis asiaeorientalis
GATCTTGGAGAAAAGCAAAATCAGGACTTGAGAGGGACTCTCCGGAGGCATGAAAGCCCCACTGGCCTCAATGTCCCTCCCTCTTCTAAACAAATACATCTTGAAAAAGAGGAAGGATTAAAGAGACCAAATGCTTGGATGGTGTGTAAAAGAGAACACATGAATCTGCTTTACCCACAGTGATGATGGATCCCCATCAAAGAGCTTTTCCTTCCGAGGATCAGAAGTCATCTGACACAGTGGATGCAGATCAGACTCTTTAAGACAAATGCTACTTGCAAGCAGAGTGAAAGAGATGATAAGATTTAAGAATCAAACCTGTTAGATTCTGCACCTGATTCTGTCAAAGAGTGGACTGACACTGGGAACACGTCATTTAATTTTCTGATTCATCATCTAGACCTTTGCATGTGCGTGGCCATCATTTCCCTGTAGGGATGGATGGCTGAAAAATCAAAATCTACCACGATCCTCTGATGAGAGGTGTTAACCTAATTATTACTACAGCAATTACATAACCAAGCTATTAAAGTGACATGTAGGTTGAAAATACATTAAGGTTTTGAGCACAGGAAATTTATTTTTTTCCCTATAATATGGTTCAAATCTCTAACTATTTTTAGCTTATGACAGAGGTTTTTGAAAATCCCAAATGACTTTTTCTTTAAATTTGCTTTTGATGCTCATTCCCATAAAGTCCATTAGGGGAAAAAAATTCTTTTTTTCTTTCTCTTAAAAGAACTACCCAAAATCTTCATGGAAAAGTGGTGTAGCAATCTACCCAAGCTAAGTGGAAATGTGTTATCTTATCTTATCACTATGGCTGAGTGTAAGCCTTTATGTTGCCCAATCTCTTAGTCTCTCATACTCTCTGGTGGCAGCTAACAGCTACATTTGTACTATTTCATAGGAATATGGCAACGTGAGAGAGGAGGAGAGATGTGAATGACTTTGAGGTCTGAGGAAGAAAGGTGATGAAATTAAGGATTTTATTTGGCTCTGTTTTAATAACAAAGACGAATCCGGGGTGTTCTAAGGATAACTTCCCTTTCCTGCTCTCTTTTCCATCCTTCAAGACCCCCTCCCCTCATTATACACCACTCGATACCTTCTTACCCACTGTTCCCTCTCTGTTTCATGACTGTCTTGAGCTTCTTAACGAGAAAAGATCGTGTCACATAGTATATCTGCTGCTTGGTTGGTTCTGATTACAATATGATACATTTTGGCCCCTTATGCAGATTAGAAGTCACATTTCAATTTCATCATGCTTCAGATTTCTCTATTATTCCCTCCAACATGTGTTCCCATTATACAGATTAAAGCCTGAGAAAAGTGAGCCATGGGTGCTTTAATTCAAAGACCTCGTGAGCTATAAGGGGAACCAGTGAGCATACGCAGGGGAGCCGTAAAAACTCAGAAGCAAAAACGACTGTGATTTTCCCTTTCTTACTGTACAGCTTACTCCGTACAAAACTAGAAGGCAGGCACAAATCAGTGCACCGCAGAAATGTGGCACTGGAGGAAAATACAACTTTCAAATGTCAAATATCCAATATTTGTACTCTTAAGTTGGCCAGGGAAGGAGTTGGCCTGAGTCGTGACTTAGAATCCCTTCCACCATGAGCTGTGTGTCCAGTTTCCCTCTTTTGGTCTGTTTTTCTCATCTTTGAAACGGGAATAACATAACTACCACTAACTCTAGGGTATCTGTGAGGATTAAATTATACAAGATGAAAAGAGATCACCTAGTGCCCGGTAGAGAGTAGACTGTCAATAAATTTTGGATTTATTCCTTACTTTAATCATAATACTCCCACTCCCTGATCTTTGTTTAAATCTGGAACTGGCAGATGGGAAGGAAAAGAGGAAGCCAGTCCTAATCCTATTGTTCTTGTAGCATTAAAGTTTTCACTGATTCTAAGGCCAGCAGCCTAACCCACAGGGGAGAGGAAGGGTACGGTTTATGCAAGGCAGGCACTGAGCATCCTGGGGCTGCGGGTGAGGGCTCCATCCCTTTTGATCAAGTCAGTTTCCAAAGCGAAAGTCAAAATGAACCCTAACTGCCACCACCAGGAACTCACGCCACCCATCACCAACTCAGTGCATTTTCATTCACAGAGACGCTTCCTAAATCATTTCTGAATGAACGCGGAAGCCATCTCACAGAACCCAAAAGACAGCTGGGGTCCCAAACCAAGATGTTCAAAAAGCAAGGCATGACAAAGATGACAACACCACAGGAGGACCTGCAGCCCCTGAATCACTGAGATGGGCAGCTTTACAGGAGCCATGACAAGAGTCTGATTCATTCCTGCACCAGGTACCACAGTGCCCCTTCGCGCCAGTTCACACACCAGCTGGAAGCCAGCAATGCCATCCTTAAGTTTCAACACAGAATTTTTACCGATTGCAGCTGCAACCTTTCTCAACCCAGGGATCCAAAAAGCCATGGATACTGAAGGTGTATCAACCTGGTAACTTCAAACCTCACGCTCTTCTTGTCCATGACAACAAAGTTTGTTGAACTGAATGATTATACAGGAAAATTCTGGGTTTTGTTTTTCTCCTAGGGCACACTGGCACGTCCTGCTTCCTGAGCTGCAGTGATTCATCTCAACCCTAGGCAGCCAATCACGGGCGGGTCAACGTGGAAAGAGGTGAGGGAACAGCTGAGCTGCCCTGGGAACACATGTCACCCTCCCCCCACAGATGCCATTCCCCGTTAACTGTGACGGTCTTGACATAAAAGAGAATGTGCTGGGATCTGTCACAGTCAGAAGAAAGCTATGGATCAGATAAACATACCTGCACGGAACAACCCCTAACGATATCGCATGAAGCAGAAGGCTGCGTCTGGGAACAAAGGGCACCTCATCCCAGATCAGGGTTAACCGGCACATTTCTGAGTTGAGTAGAGGTTTCTCTCTCTCTCTCTCTCTTACATGTACATCTCGCTTCCATCTCAGTCCGACCTCTGGAGATGGATACCATGGGATCGGAAAGGTGCTTCAGCTCTAGGACACTTCATTTCAATTCTTAATGGGCTACAACACTGAAACCTCACATAAAGCTTTCCTTCCTCTGACACCCTCTTCCCCGTGTCAGTTAAGTGAAATGCCACGGATCTTAATCTTCTCCCAAAACCACTGCCTCTTCTTTCCTACATAATGAAAGTCACTGCGAGTTCAGAAAAATTCCCAATAATAATAACCAAGTAATAACCAGTCATAACCAAGAGAGAAGCGATAGTAGTTTGATGAAAGGAGAACCCACCCCCTCACCCCCCCTCACCTCCCCCCATCCCCGCCAACAAATTCCCCAGGAATTACTGAATGTAGAAAGAAATTCAAGGAAGGCTAATCAAGATGATCTAAGGCTTTACTGCAACTGGGTGAAATGTACTTGTTACCGCTGGAGGAAGGGCAGATAAATGCTGTGGAGCCACAGGAGATGCTCCTTAACAAACTGCATTCTGTTAATGACTTTTACTGAAATCTCTACACCAGAAACTAAGTTGGATATTTCTAGTTTCCTCACTGCCACGATTATACCAAATCAAGCTATGTTTTTCATCGACAGATTCTGACCCCTTAAATACAGAACGATCATTCCCACCTAACACTCTTGCTTTTGTATATTACCTTCTTTTCATCAACCTAGGTGTTTCCAGGGCTGCGAGCAATGAAATTTCCATCAGCCACATTTTCACCTAATTAACCTCCCTGATTACAATAATTAGTATTGATTCACTCTTGGAATGACTTCCTGGGTGTCCCAGCACAGTCTGCACTTGCTCTGAAGTTCTAGATATGAATATTAATCAAACGCCTTTCTTTGTTTTTCAGCCCCAAAGGGATATTTTGCAACTGTACACACTCATATTTTGAAAAAGAAAAACTGTGAGGTTTCATTTTCACAAATAAAGGACTATTGATATGTCGAGGTTACAGCCTGTGGTCTCAGCCTGTGGTCTGCTGAACACAGCTATGTATTCCTGAGTCTCCCGTGTGAAGGGACTCCTCGGGGTGCAACGGCAACTCTACTGAAAGAAGCCATTTTCCCAGTTTGACTCTTTTGCTATTCCTTTTCTGCAAGTCTGGGCTTAGAATTAAAATTCACTTTGACATTTGTTTAGGTCACCCTGGAAGGGAATCATCCCACATAGAGGCTGATGGCAGGATACAGATTACATATCTTGTTACTGTTGTGGAAATAGATGTAGACAAGTTTGCCAACTTCGGCCATCTCCTACTTCCCCATCAGGCTAAAGGAAAAGATAGCAGCGTGTCAGACACTTGAACGGGGGTCTTGGAATTCTGGAAGCTGGTAATGGGTTAAAGCACAAGTGGGAAGGGAGTTCCCTTGTTCTTGGACCTAATATGATCACCCAGGAATTAAAGTGAATAGATCACAGGTAAATGATTATAATTTAGTCAAAAATTTAACGTGTAGGTTTCCAAGATATTTCTTTATTTCAGCGTGCTTCTGACAGGCAGCTGGGGAACACAGGACACTGCTTTTTTTTCCCAAACCACAAAAAATTGCTTTGTGACCTTTGTTTTGGAATAAAAATTTCCCATGAATGCAGAATCTAGGTGTGCTGGTAACAGTGGGCCAGTTTCAGATATAAAGCTTCACCAATTACCTTCTATGAGCTCATCCTAAAAGCAATTACTGGCATACCCAATGGAATGAGCAGTTCAGATCTCTTTGGAAGCAGGAGAACATAATCATAAAATCCACTTTACTCACAATGGATGACTTTAAAAATATTATTATCCTACAGATATGTTTTGGGTCCAGCCAGACTCTGAAAATATTGTCAATAGAAAATCTATGTTCCAGAAGGCAAATTACTGAGCTTTTGCAACATTAATTTTCATAATTCTGAATTAAATATAACATTTCAACTTAAGTTTAAAAAATTGAAATGCATGTCCAAACTCTAAAAAGTAGTTAATGTTTCATAACTGTTTTTATAAGGAATACATTTTGTTCCTTGTTTACTGAGAACATCACTAATTTGAACACGATATAATCCAAGAAGAAATATTTGTAACTAAATACATCTATTTTTTAAAATTTACCCTTTAAAATGATTTCCCTTCTGTTTTTAAAAATTAGGTCCTTAATCTCTATAAATTTACTAATATTTTTCAATGTACTGCTCTGGCACAAACAGCTAATTAAAGCAAAACACTGAAATGTTAGAAAAGGTATATTCTTTATGGAAACGAACCTTAGTGACACGATTTTCATGTAGATCAATTACCATTTAATATTCTAGGATCAGTTCTCTTATATCTAATGTGAGAATAAAAATGTTTTTAATATTTGAGAAGTTTGCAACAGATTTTTCCATTTTCTCTTCTTGAAGTCTCACTGTTTTCACATGAGAAACCAATGCTTATGTTATAAAAGGAAAGATTCTTGAAGATGTGAGAAATGTTTACCTTGCATAGAAATGCATTTTATGAGCACATAATCATATATCAAAAACTGATACATTCCATAGATACCTTTAACTTAACAATTTAACAGGCTAGATAATGACAGTTTGTGACCGAAATTAGAAGGGCGGCAGTTCTCACTTGTCCTTGAATTTCTAAACTGTTTATCTACCTAGGGGCCAAAAGAGGAGGCAGACACTAGAAATTATAATTTACTTAAACATTAGAAATATACCTCTTAACTTCTCTTGTGTGCTATGTTCCGTAAGTCCACTAAATAGGCAAATTTTAAATCCCCAAGCATTAAATACTGTAGAGCCATGTCTGATAACAAGGTATCTGCCAGAATGATAATAGTGTTACAAGCAGTCTCAATCAGTGAGTTTCTTTCTGTAGTTAACAGAGAGGTAAGCAATAAATCTCTAACTTAATCCAACCAACATAGCTGCAAAATGCAAAAAGCCCTATGAACGGCAGATATTAAATCTTTTAAAAGCACAAAACCACAAACAAGCAGTCCTAAAAGCTCTTCAATCTGTATAGTCTATACAAACAAGATTAAAGCAGATAAAAGGGTGTTGAGAAAGAAAAAAAAAAAAAAAAAGCCCCAGACATGCATTAAGCTAGTTTGACAGCTCCATTGTTCAATGGGTCCCATTGTCAGACCCATAGATGTATTCAGTGCTACAATGTCTGCTAGGAAATAAACAAAAGACTACATTTTTCAAAGCAGGATGCCAATTGTATCATAATTCCTTCTCTGCTTCCCAAAAGGTGGCTCATTCTTGGTAAGCGGTAGGACCCTAACACAGATGCAGGAAACAAATATTTGCTTTCAATACAGAGGGACCCAGGACGCCATGCATGAATAGAAGTCTTTAAACAGGTACACATTTTGGCAAACAGGATAAAGTGATCCAAACCTGGTAATACAGAAGGACTATTTAGGTAGGCTAAGTCCAGATTAGAGCGGTATCTGGAACGCAAGTCTAATATGGAGTCTCCTTAGCTCCTTTCTCGCTGAGTATTCCATGCAGAGTGCATAATAATGAAAGAGGCTTAGACATTGCAAAGGAAAAGACAAACCCAGAGCTAGATTCAGAGCCTTTAAAATTATCCACTGGCCGTGCACAAATAGCAGAGAGCAAATACATGATATGCTTGCAAAAGGCAACTCCTGCAAATATAACTCGTCCACGGGAGTCCTTTTCCTTTCTCTTGCTTGCTCTCTCTTTCTCCCAATCTCTTGGTCTCGATATCGTTTCCCTCTCCTCTCTCTCTCTCTCTCTAGCTTCTTTTTTTCTTTCCTTCTAAGACAAGGAAGCTACTTGATTCAGGGCATGGTGATTGTCTCAGTCAGCTCTGGAAACTAGCACGGCATACGTTAAAACAAAGAACACAGTAACATACCTTAAAAGCAGCTCTTCATTTCTCATAGTAACAGCGGATTTGGGACAGCGCATGCTTTCTGCACAGATACACTGATAGTCTCAACAAAAGCCAGTTCAGAAGTGCGCTCCAACATCAATGCCACAGTAGCTGTTCACTAATGTGCGCTCCCCGTCTCTCTCCCTCCCTCTCTCTCCCTCTCCTTCTCTCCCCACTCTCTTGTCTAGTCAAATTCTGAACGGGAGAGCAAAGGGGCTCCTGCAGATCTACTAAGTAGAAGTAATCCTCTCGACAAGTTATGTTGTCTAAGCATATTTTTACACTAATACACTGTACTGCCTATAGGGGTCTTGCTTCCATTCACTTAAGCCTGGCTGATGTGAGTTCTCCTAATTACCATCTTTAGAAACTGGAAAGAAAAATAAGTAACTCGTTTCCCTCTTTGTCTTACACATTTCATAGCAAAACCAAGTTCACGTTTTCTCTTTGCCATCCACTGTCAGCAAGCGATGCAGATGACTCACAGAAGATGTGGGTATGTCAGGGTGCTAAAAAGGATTTCTGCTTCTCTTTTCTGGGACACTGAATTCACAGTTGGATTCATCTCTTCCTCTCCCCTTGTCCTCAGGCAGAGTGACAAGGTCAAGACCCTTAGCCCCACTGAGGGGGTTGAGGATGCAGAGGATAGAGACTGGGGGACTTGGAAAGATTTTAACTCTGTGAGCCCCAGAGTTCTTGGAGGTTCAGGGCATAATCCACCTGAAGGAGGTGGACTTCTAAAGGAGGTGGGCGATGCAAAGATTGTTTGGTCATATTGAAATCCTAATGAACACTGGAGCATCAGCCTCAAAAGACCAATTAGATGCTCTTTTCCAAAATAAGAAAAAAATCTGCTTCCCTACTTCATTATTCACACCGGGCATAGCATATACAGTTAGCCAAGGAAATACATACTGTCCTTCTGCTTATTGGAATTGGAAGAATTCCATGCAGATTAGCCAAGTAAAAGAGCAAGTTAAACACACAAAGATGAGATGCTATGGACGGAATAGTCAGTTGTCCAAAACTGCATTTAAGGCATTGCTCCTGGAGGTGTGTGCTGACCGGAAAGCCAAGAGTGCGCTCAGCTTGGATGGGAACAATGCAGAACGCAGCCCGAAACAGATCTTGAACACTGGTTTTCTCACTCCCAGGTTCAAAACACTTCACCTGGGGGCTTCCCTGGTGGCGCAGTGGTTGAGAGTCCGCCTGCCGATGCAGGGGACGTGGGTTCGTGCCCCGGTCCGGGAGGATCCCACATGCCGCGGAGCGGCTGCGCCCGTGAGCTATGGCCGCTGAGCCGGCGTGTCCGGAGCCTGTGCTCCGCAACGGGAGAGGCCACAACAGTGAGAGGCCCGCGTACCGCAAAAAACAAAACAAAACAAAACAAAACACACACACAAAAAAACACTTCACCTGTCCTCATCAGCACAACCGTGCAACTCAGTAATAATCTGGAGTTAAAATACTTGTGGGAATAATAGTGGGGCAGGGAAGATAATGGCATGCCCCATTACCCTCCCATTTGGAGATCTTGAATATACCCCAATATCTTGCTAGATCTCTGACCTACGACCTCTGAACTTAGCCTTGGCCCACAGCTAAGGAAATGGAGATGTTCTGGAGGGCGAAGAAGGTGCTTTCAAGGTTACTGCACAGTAATCACGCTTAGTTTATGACAACAACCAAAGGTGACTGAAAGCAGTCCCCATCCCCATTTCTAGATGGAAAGAAGACCACGTGATGAATAACTTGACTGGGGTACAATAATGAAGCAAGAGCTCTGTCCTTCAAACAAGCACTTTTTTACATTGCCTTCCTTCACGATAGCAACTAAAAGAGAGTGAATATATAAAAATGAATGACCTTGCCAGGGAAAGATACTATATACAATCTAAGGTGTTCTTTTATTTTTTAAAAGTATCCGTTTATTTCTCTTTTCATCTTTTTTTTGGCCACGAGGCCTGTGGGATCTTAGTTTCCTGACCAGGGATCGAACCCACATCCCCTGCACTGGAAGCGCAGGGTCTTAACCACTGGACCACCAGGGACGTCCCTAAGGTATTCTTGTAAATGAGTTTGGAACCCCAGACACTGCAGAGAGAGAGAGAGTTGGAGCCATTTCCCTAGCGACTTGTGCTGAGGCGGGAGTCACCTTACCTCTCAGGAGCTCTCTTTGCCAAGTAGTTAAATGGGGGCGACAAATGCTTATATATTTTAAAGCACCAGAAGCACGTGTGATGAAACTGTGTGTGTTCCACCAGTGCAAATATTAATAAAAAGTGGAATGAGTGGCCTGACACAGGCCACGGTTTTGTCCATCAGAGAAAAGTAAAAATACACTGTTCCAACACAAAGCCCTTTTTTAATACTTCCATCCAATTTCTAACAGGGCTAAACTATGAGGCAAGTACTAACACGTAGCACTAATGCATTTGCTAATCCGTAAATAGATTCTTAACCCTGGAAGCCAGGGCTGCAGTATATGGGGCTGTTCCTCTAGTGAAATGAATTATGGATCCCTAGCAGTAAGGACTGGGATGGAATCAAACCATTAAATATTTTATATTCCTTCTACTTCCTTTTGAGTCTAGGGACCTAAGTAATGAGAAAGCTGTTGAGGTTAAGAGTTTAGTACTTGTCCAAACGCCGGTAGGATGACAGAACGGGGGTCTTACATCCACCAGTTGCCTGTGCTGAACGTGGGGATAGAGAGATGAGCAAATATAAGGCAGGCGCGTCACACTGTATAGGAATTCTCTGACTCCAGATCCACATCGGATCAATCTTTGTTTTCGTTTTTGTTTTTTTTTGCGGTACGCGGGCCTCTCACTGTTGTGGCCTCTCCCGTTGCGGAGCACAGGCTCCGGGACGCGCAGGCTCAGCGGCCATGGCTCACGGGCCCAGCCGCTCCGCGGCATGTGGGATCTTCCCGGACCAGGGCACGAACCCGTGTCCCCTGCATTGGCAGGCAGACTCTCAACCACTGCGCCACCAGGGAAGCCCCAATCTTTGTATTCTTAATCCACTCAATCGAATAACCTTCCCTTAGCTGATCCTTAATAACTATTTGTTAAATAAAGGAATGAATTTGTTTTTAACTCTTGGGACTTCGGGGAGAAGACTTTTATTTTCAATATTCCTTTATGTAGCTTCCTTAACAAATATCGGGGGTGGGGAACACTTCTTACTCTAATTCAGGCATTCCACTGGCACAGCTCACAACACTGGGAAGTCCTTCCCTGCCATCGTGTTTCACATTTCAAGACCTTTTCACGTTTTCGCTGATGAATCCCTACAACACTCTGGGGTGGGCACAGCTGGTTCTGTTACCTGCTCACCTTTAAAAGTTCAAGTGCAGAAACACTGAGCAACTTGCCCACAGAAGGTAGATAATGACAGAGCTTGGGAACTCAGTCTACCAACCCTGGGCCCATGTTCTTTCCACTGCATGGTGATGCAACCCAGCGACCCCACTGTGCCTAGGGGTGACAGACACACACCGGGGAAAGCATGGCTTTGAAGTAGTGTTTATTGTACACCTTCCTGAAGTGATGTTAATTACCTTAGAGGATAGATAGTAAATGATTAAAAAATTGATGGAAAGGTTATGTCTGGGCTACTAGCATTTATCAATTCCTTTCAAAACTTCATTTCAAATACAGTTTGAGTTGAAACTAGACAGGCTAAGCACTTTTGGAGACCAATTTCTTTTTGAGGTCATCTAGAGTAGGAATTAATTTTTAATAATCCTGATTATTATTAAATTTGTTTTGTAGGGGAAAGTTTTTTAAGAGGATGAGGATTATAGTAGTAATTAGCAAAGAAGAACAATGAAAACTTAGTTTATTTCAATGCCCTCTATATCCAAAGAGATTTTTTTTAACTGTAGAAATTAAATGTTTAGCTAATAATGCAAATTTGGTGAGGGAAAAAGTGGAGAGGTACAGCAATGTGGAAGTATGGGGGTGAGCTGAAAATCAGCAGATCTCATGACCTTCCTAGATATGAGATTCCTAAAAAATTTTTAAAGGTATATGATATGTGCATTTCTTTATGTTGCAGATAATTTCTTGAATAAAAAGCTAAATTTCCAAATGCAACCATAACCGCTCCAACTTTTTTCTGCCTCCGATGCCTGGTCTTTGCCTTGGGATATTTACATTGCAAAAGTAGTGGAAAATGCCATTTCAGTGGAAGTGTATGATATGAAGTATGTTAGAGATTAGGGCCTGGCAGTACAGAATCCTTTGAGAAAAAGGATGGGGCACTCAAAAAATCTAGTCTGCCTTTCAGATTCCCATCGTAAAAGAACCATCTTGAAACGTGGAGGCACCGAGGATATTAAATTTATTTAATTGCTGGTTTCACATACTGCCTGAGTCCACTCAGGGTGCTAAAGCAAAATACCACAGAGGTGGGGGCCTTATAAGCAACAAACATTTATTTCTCACAGTTCTGCAGGCTGGGAAGTCCTAGATCAAGGCACCAGCCCAGTCAAGTTCTGGTGAGGGCCCTCATCCTGGTTCATAGCTGGCACCTCCTTGCTGTGTCCTCACATGGTAGAAGGGACAAGGCATCTCTGGGAGTCTCTTTTTTTTTTTTTTTGCAGTACGCGGGCCTCTCACTGCTGTGGCCTCTCCCGTTGCGGAGCACAGGCTCCGGATGCGCAGGCTCAGCGGCCATGGCTCACGGGCTCAGCCTCTCCGCAGCATGTGGGATCCTCCCGGACTGGGGCACGAACCCGTGACCCCTGCATCGGCAGGTGGACTCTCAACCACTGCGCCACCAGGGAAGCCCCTGGGAGTCTCTTTTTTAAGACCACTAATCCCATGCATGACACCCTCATGACCTAATCCAGAGACCCCACCGCCTACTACCATAGCATTGGTCATTAGGATTTCAACATATGAATTTGGTTGGGGGGTCACAAACATTCAGACCATAGCAGATACCAAGAGTTGCCAGGTTTAACTAAGAAACATACCACATTGTTATGAAAGATGGAAAGAGCACACAGAGTCTGTGAAGTAAATATGAAGAAATGACCAAGGTCTACAAGAAAGGGGTTTGCAGCAAACTCAGTACATGACATGTAGGAGGTGCACAGTAAAGTGGTAAGTCTGTGTGTGAGGGGGCGGATTTCCATCCAGGGCTGATGTCAAGCAGAAGACACAAAGTTCCTCTGATCAGCTTTGTCAGCCTTGGAGGACGGGTCTCTATGGGCAGAATTAGGCAACGCAGTGAAATCTGCACACAGGAGCCAGAATGAATAGAACATGGAATGATCCTGTGCTTCCAGACCCTGTGCTCCCTCCTACCTTCAGGGGAAAGACCTCCAAAGCCCCAAGGATGTAAGTATCACAAATCACTACCTGAAACATAAAACAGATGGTTGGTTTAACGTAAAACCGTAGCAGCCTAGGCAAAGAAAGGATTTGATGGTAATCTGAGGGTCTACGTAACCGGAGTTCCTCTCACTTGAGGGCTCACAAAGTTACCACCAAGTCAAGCAGAAGGCAGCTATCCCTGTAACCAACCCAAGGGTCCCACGTTCCACACGGACATTCCTTCTCCAAACCGTGGAATGATGCACTTGTTTGCAAAATGGAGATGTTTTTCTAGAACCGGGGCATGGGGGTGAGTAATTTGTAAAGCCCCCTAAAATGATCAAGCAACATATTTACCAGTGAGTAGGTGTAAATAATAAACCATAAAGTACTGAGAGCTCCAAGAAGCCAATTGAAAATAGGCCCTAGATAAATCTAAGAGGTTTTATTATCATAAAGAGTAATAATAACTTGCCTACTGTAGACACGAGGGGCTATGAAAACAGACACCACAAAGTGGGTTTGGAGATCTACTTCTGTGTAGGTAGGCTTGAAAGGTCTGTTGAAGACAAACAGAAGAAAGTCAAGGATCTCCCATGAAAATGGACTACTATAAGTAGCCCCGTTGATAAAGTAACTAACTTTGGCTTGTGAACTCATATGACTTCATAAATAACATGTACACAACAGAGTGGTCATTTTTGGCCTAATGTTTTGCCGAGGGCCACCCTTGGGCATATGGGAAATCTTGAGAAGGCTACAGGTGAATACATGTAAGTTAGGCATTAACATTTGCATGGGAAATGGGCCGCATTTATTATTTCTATTTTTAAAGACAGACACGTGCACGCAACTGCCTGTCTGCTCAGGCTGCCACATCCCAGAGATTCTGTAACTTGACTACTATCCATGAGTCTTCTCGATGGCCATGTAGAGTTTGGTGCACTTGGGGATCCGTCTTTCTTAGTGGTTTTGATCCTAGGGAATCATAAGGAGTGAACAGCACAAGCGTGATGAAGACCAGGGTAGAGCAGGTAGCCTTCCTGATGGGAGGGTGAGACCAAGATGAAGTGAAACAGAAATGAAACAGAAACCCAGATGGTCTGGGAAAGACGGTTTTGAAACTACCACGACAGCTCTCATACAATATGCAGATGCTTTAAATGTTACATTTCTTTATATATCACTCTCTGAAATGAAATTATCTACTTATTTACCTGTTTATTATCTCTTTCCTCCATCTGAACCCAAGTTGCATTAAAGCAAGAACTCCATTTTTATCACCACTTTAGGCCAATGTGTGGCATATGGCAGACACTTAATAAACTGTTGTTCAACAGCTGAATTTCTTTGTGAAGCATTCTTCTTATTGAGTGACCCAATCTCAGTGTCACTACATAACATGACTTATGAAATACTGATACCACAGTCAACCGTGACAGTCACTGGGCTAGACCCTGAGAGGGACAGAAAGATGCAGAAGGCTGTGTTTCTGACTTTAAGAAGTTGATAGATTTGTTGAGATGGAATGATCAGCTTGTTGTCTTAATATTTTTTTAAACTTTAAGGCATCATTTATATGGGTGCACAGAAAATAAAATGAAAAGTGATACATTTCGCTCATTACTTTGCATCAGCGCTGAAGTTTGGGAGTTGACAAATTGCAGGCAGGTAGGACCAGGCACTGAGGAACAGATGAGTAGACAAAACTTTCAGAATTAAGAGCAGCGGGAGTTGGAGGGTGATTTGCGGGGTATCTTGGAAAATACAAGCGTCTTTATGGGAAGGAAGCAAGCATCAGAAATCAGTCTAATTTTTGCTTCATTCATTTTCAGTCGACCTATTTCCTGTATTTAACTCTTTATATATGTTGGTAAGTTATCCCCTTCGCCCAGTGTAGCCCTGCCCTACTTCCCTCTCAGCTCATTGAGATTCCCCAGGGATTTACAGCAAGTGATCCCCTTGTTAAGTTTCCTCCTCCGCCTGCTATTAAAAACAAAACAGTAAATGCTATTAAAGGCCACCCACACATTCTCAAGGCAGTTCGTAATGAGATGCCTCCTCAATTTCAAAAATGTATTAATTCGATTTTGTTTTATGTTGCAGGGATCGATACGAAACGCGACGTTGACCTCTCTATTCCTGTTACGTCAGTTAAATATCGTTATGGTGGGTATCGGAAATGCATGAAGAACATGACTAAGTCACGATCGTCAACGGAAAGTTCCTAGAGGCCAAAGAGGACTGGGGATGAGGCACAGAGTGGCCCCAAGCTGAGGGAGGAAGGACACTGCATCCCAGACTAAAACCTGGCCGTCGAAAGCTATGAAAGATTTTAAATGGCTCTGGATCTAGAAAGATGACTCTGGTTTCAGTGTGGAGCGTGACCCGAAAACAAAGAAGAGCATGGAGTCAGGGGGACAGCAGGAGAGCTGCTGTACAGCTAAGAGGCCATGTGGCCTGTGAGACGGGTCTTCTATTCATGACCACTGCCTATTAGTTGGGCTTGAGATCCTCTACATAAGATGAAATCACTCAATTACCAGAGCAATTCAGTAAATTGCTATTATCATCCACATCACGCAAATGAGGACACTGGGGCCTGGGAGGTCAAGAGAGGCCCAAGCCAACAAGGGCAGTGATACTGGCAGAGATGGGGGCAAGCTCAGCTCTTTTCGCTGTCCTACGTGGTCCAGGCAGTACGTATCTAGAGGGGAGAAGGGGGAAAAAGATATTTTAGTGGTAGATTCACTGTAGGGACAACTGAATGGGGGGAATGGAGAAAACAGCCGAGTTAAAGGTAATTCTGATGTTCTCTAACCTGGACCTTTCGGCAAATGATGACGTTGCTAAGTGAATGGAAACCCAAAAAAGCAAACAGGGTAGATGGCGAAGATAACCGATTCCACTGGGGATAATCTGAACTGGAGACGCCTGCAGGCAGGTCTTCCCAGCAGAGGAGTTAGAACCCCTGCAGTGGATGAGGTTGGCCGGGAGGAGTATTGAGGGCTTCTGACCAAGACCAGAACCCCTGGCAAACCAAAATTTGAGGAGGAGGCAAAGAAAGATGCTCCAGTGAAAGAGAGGACTGAACACATCACCAAGGAGCTTAAACCCAGCTGGAGAGAGAAAACATATGCATTTGAGGTTTTAAGTTACCTTGCCACATATGAGATCATGAATTACTTGTTTAGATGCTAAATGAAAAAGCAGGGCAGTGCAAATCAGAGGCAGGAACATTCAAAAAGTTTCAGGCATCAGTTGGGAACTGGGGCAATAACTTTAAAAGGCAGCCTGATTTTAAATTAAGGAAGCAGGCTACTTCCACACCTGCATACTTGCTGGGGTGGAATGGGGAGGGGGAGATCCAAGAGGTCCTGGAGCAAATCCTGCTTGCTCCAGGCTGACTCGATCTGACTTGCCCTGACTTTGAGATGGCAGTGAAAAGTGCCCTGCTGTTCGGCACCATCTCCTCGAAGGCATAACTAAAAAACCAGGAAGGGAGGCTAGGGGGTAGAGGGGCTGCATCCAGCTTGCAGAACAGGAAAGCAACCATGCAGAACAAACTTGTATGCTTCCATAGGCTGGCTGGATCCACCAGCTCAAAAAGGCAACAGCAGAAGTCGTTTATGAACTGTGCATTTGGCCAGATTAGGATTCCAAAAGTTATAAGGAACTATAAGCTCTAGACCTGGAGAGCATATTCCAGGGTCAATGGTTTTAAGCTTTTGAGTGAAGTTATCATACACTAAGAGGAGAGAACCCACAAGTGCTCCCTGAATATTCACAGAGCAAACAAATCCAACGCGATTAAACCCAGTTTCAACTAAACCTTGTGTCCGTTTTTAATTCCATAACCAAAGCATGACTGGATGAGTATAAATATACAGGAATTAGAGTGCTTGTGAGTAAACGTTGCCAGGGAGACAGTGAGTCAATTGAACAAGACTTTCTGTAGAACCCACCTACTTGTCAGCACGTATGCTCTAATTCAGGCTCTCCCAGTTCTTAAGGAATCTCTGACCCACGCTATACATTTCAGCAGTCTCTGATACCAAAAGATGTTCTTAGTTGGCCCCAGCTTAGAACCCAACAGAGCTTTCCCCCTGCCCCATGATGAAGTCCAAGTCGCATAATACAGTTCAGAAGGCACCTGCACATCTCCAACTTCCTCTCGCGGGTTGTCTCAGCCAACACACAACGTTCTTTGCACCATTAACTTTTTTCAAGTCCTCATATATATGATTTCTCCTGCCTCTGTGCTATTTTTCATGCTGTTTCCTACATGTGCAAAACTCTCCCGGTTATCCCCATCCTCTCACCAGGTTTATTTCTGCATCTCCTTCAGGACTTGGCTTTATGAAGTGCTAAGCAGAAAAACAGGGACTCAAGAAATACTTGTTGCCTGCTTGGCTGAACCCATGAATAAGGAAAGAACATCATCTCAGCAGCAAAGGAGATACCCAGATGTCATAATATGGTCCCGGTTATTTTTAAAATTTTTTTAGGGACTGACATGTTAGCTATCTAAAGCTGAATTCGAAAGGGGTACCAGTCATGGCCCCTGTCCTCAGCGAATGTATAATTACGTTAGAAGGCAGAACTTACATGGTACAAAGAACAATATCAGGTCTACTGCTGTGATGTTCCGTGAGCCGTAAGAGTTCCAAGGAAGGAGAGGTAAGAGTTGGCTGGAGTGATAAGAGAGGAATAAGACCTGAGGGCATCTTGAAGAATACGCTTGCATTTGGGGAGGACGTGGAGACAAAGGGTGACGATGCTCACCCCAAGCAGAGGGAACCAGCGTGAGAAGAGATTATGTAGCAGACAGTGGAGAGAAAGTCTGACTAGAAGAGCATGAATACTGACAAATGTGGGGAAAAAAAAGAAACAAGGAAGAGGGAGGCCAGCCTGTGAATCTTGTCAATGGAGCAAAAGAATCTGGATTCCACATCATAAGAAATGAAGATTCAATGTAACTTCTGGGTCAGTAAATGAGCATCCTTTTTCGAATATGCCAATGAGAAAGTCAAAAACAACTCCGGCAGCTGGTAGCTGACAGGTATGCCATGATGCTTCCAACTAAACATAAACAACTCTTACAGAATATAAAAATAATCAAACTTTGAGATCATGGTGGAACAAGAGAAAGACAAAGACACTGCAGGTACAAAACTAACAAAATATCCCCATCTTCCGACTGCTTACGTACCAGTGACGACTGAGCTCTGCTTTAATCCTCCTGCTCTCTAGATGAGATGCCAAGATGCCTGTATCAGTCTGCTTGGGCTGCCACAACAATACCACAGACTGGGGGGCTTAAATAACAGAAATCAATTTTCTCACAGTTCTGGAGGCTGGCTATCCAAGATCAAAGTGTGAGCAGGTTTGGCTTCTCCTGAGGGCTCTGTGCTTGGCTTGCAGACAGCTGCCTTCTCACTGTGTCCTCACTGTGTCCTCACACAGCCTTTCCTCTGTGCATCCCTGGTGTCTCTTCCTCTTCTTATAAAGACACCAGTGCTATTGGATCCAACCCTTAAGACCTCATGAATGGGGGTTAAGACTTCAATACATGAATGTGGCGGCGGGGGGGGGGGG